>NC_030425.2:16175000-16775000 GCF_001660625.3 Ictalurus punctatus
CTCAACTAAAATTTGGGTGGTCTGATACACAAGTTCTATATTTCATGTTTTATGTAGTTTAACATAAAACTTGTATCCATCATTTGATCTCAAACCCAAATGCCTTTGGTGTATAGCACAAACACATAAATTATATATTATATAAATATATGAAATATATAAATATATATTATATAAATAGTTTCAGCAGGCACTGTACATCACTCTATCACTAGTCTCAAATAAAGATTGTGACTTTTTTTTTTCTTTTTTTTTAAAATCCTGCATGCACATCCTTGGATAATAAGCACATGGATTATTCATGGTCTCATGATAACATTCTGTTCAGCACATGGAGATTTGGCAGACTAAATCCTTACGATATAGCATTGTGATATTAATAAACCATGGAGAATGTGATGTGAAATTTTAAGATTCTCCAATAAGAACATGTGCAATACTGTGCTTGAATTGTTCCTTCCAATGGGAAGACATTTATCTCCTACAAAAAGCAAACAATTTTTAAAAAAAATGTATACGTAGAGTCTCCCTCCGAATGGTACGTAGCAGGCAGTGAAGATATTTAGAAGAAATCATGACAAGTTATTGGTAGCACAGATTGTCAGGGTGAGTTTGGGTATTTGTGTAAGGAATTTGTCAGGTATTTATGAAGGTTAATCTACAGTGCTTCTCTCAAGATAAACGTAACAGATGGCTTTTATCTTGTATTTGTGTGTGTGTGTGCGCGCTTGTTTATATGATGTAAATTGCTTGTTCCTGAGTTGAAGTTCTTCAAGACTGCAGTGTTGAATTGTTTTGGTAATTTTAAAACATCAGACCCCAGTCTGTTATCATGGGAAAATTGAACATTCTTGCAGCGGCACAGGCTTTGCTCTAAAAATGTCTCTCTCGAACAAACAAAAACTCGTCTTGCTACACCATTTTGTTATTGTACTCCGCTGCCTCCTCTCATCTAGTCGTCTAACTGCCAAATTAGACTCATTACAGCGCCATCACTTTCCTCTCACACTTGAGTCTTGCAAACATTCATTGTTTCCTCTGGTGGAGCCATGCATATTGCATGTGCTCTTCTTCTCAGCCATTCGAATTCTGTTCATGCGGTTTGACCAGCTGCCAGCAGACTCTCGATGCCTGACTTTCCTTTTGGAATACCTTGGCAGGTACGGAGCTCTCTCTCTGAGTCTCAACTAAACATCATCAGTTGCATCATGCAGGTTGCAGCATCTATTATCCTTCATTATAATCAGTTTGCAGTGTTCGCTTTTCCAAGTCATTCAGCATCTGAATGGGATGTGATTCTGTGCTTGGAACATCATCTTGAGTTCTGTTTTAAAATGTACAGCTGTATTTTCTAGCTTGTTGTTTCCCCTTCTATTCTTGTTCAAAGTCCAAAATGTTTTTGAAGAAAAACGGTTGTGGTGGCACCAGCATTCGGTACAGTGGGGCTCATTTATTATCTTGCTTTTGTCACAACAATGCAAATGTACAACATCCACCCACTGACCATCTGCCAGCACCGTCCTCACCCACCGCCCGCTTTCATCTAGTATGTGTGCAGACAAAACTCACATCACTATTGCCACAGGCTCTTCTCTCCAGCCTCACTGCCCTATAGGGTTGGTGACATGCTCGTGATGATCATTGTTTAGACCATTTCTGCATCCGGTTCTGAAAAAGTTCAAAGCTTCTCTTAGATGTTTTGTTTACTAGTAGTGAAAGAGTAAATACCATGAGCAGATTTTTAATAGGGATGCATCAATCTGATGTTCATAAAGATGCTCCAGGACCAGGCAGTACTATGCGGCGTAAGCGTCATGTGGTTTGTGTGGCTAATTTATTAGAGGGCACAAGGACGGAAGACATGAACCTGCAGAGCAGTATCACAAGGCGTGCAATATGAAAGCAACGTGCCATGAATTGTGCTCACGAAGGTATTCGAGGGAGGAGCAGTGAGCAAGTGTGCTGAGAAATGTTGCATGTGAGAGAGAGCACATCACTTCTGTGAGAACTGAGCCACAGGCGCTTCCTTTCCTTTTCAAGATCCAATTTACGGCACTCCATTTTAACAACTACGTTCACTGATGCTGCTCAGTCTACTCAGGTCTGCTGTCCCTGTGCTTGCTATTAAAGACACTGTTTAAACACCACAACATCTCAAACATAACGCACAAGGAGTTCACTGCTACGTGGCCACAATCAACACAGAGCTAAATAAAACGTTCCTCGACGCTCCCCTGATTGTGTAGTAATAAGTACTCACAAAACATGAGCTCGTACACGTTCTAAAAAACTATCGGTGCATCCATAGTTTTAATATACGCGTTAATAAAAACCCACCATCCAAAACAAATCATCTCTCAAGAGGTCTAACGATTAATTGGGACTGGATCAATCTCATGCTCGGGTTCCTTGTAAACTACAAGCCAGCGATCGATATGAGCATTATCAGCAGCTGTGTGAGGCACAACATGTGTATGAGCGTGTAAAGCAGTTCATTAAGCTCTCAGGCTCCTGGAGCTGCAGCGTGGATGAGATAACACTCTTAAATGAGTTTGTGCCTGCCTTCCACATCGGCTTTGCCCTTGGGCACTGGATCATTCTGCCACGATTTAAACTGCAGTGCAGCCTAAAGTGGAAGTGTGTTGACGCTGTTCCCAGCTCTTTAATGAGTCTCTTTCTGTTTTGTCTTCACCCACAATCTAACAAGAGAATATTAAAGGTGGCTGTGAAGACATGCAATAGCTGTTTGATTTCTAGCTACGTTATGAGGATAGGCTATTGGTAGTAGGCCTACATCATCATCAAGTCCAAAAAGGAAAAATGCATTTGGAAATGAAAAGGAGAGATCACACATTAGAGCAGCGCTCTTAACGCAGTACTGTGGCAGTGACAAATGTGGTGAAGGTTTTGAGGATTTTTGACCTGCTTTCCTGTTTCATCAAGACGTGTAGTCACAAGATAACTTCAGGAATCTGGCCTAATTAATATTCTCCTCATATAAAAGATATTTCCAATACACTATACTTCACCGAGTTTTATGCCATGTTGTCAGTGGAATAAATGACAGATCCACAGATTTTGGCCCATATATTTTCTCCATTACCTATGAGAGAGATTACTCATTAAAACAGTCAGTGAATATGAGGAACTTAGTTTGAATACTGATTTGTGTAGAACACTTATGTTGTATATGAATATAATGAAACTCCACGCCTTTTCAGAAAAAAATATTATTCACCAATCAAAATGCTTTTTACATCTATGAAAATGTTCCGTACCTTTCACTCCTTTGCCTGTATTTATTTATTTACTTACTTACTTATTTTACTTCATTCAGCTTAATTTGCTGTTTAACACATAACATTGATGAAATGGCTGTTTTAACAGACCTTAGGTTTGCAGAGGATGCTAGTGATGTTTAATTAGCCTTTGCTTAAATCTGAGCTATTAAGACACGAGTGCTCTTGAGTGTATCAGGAAAAATAGCTTTTACTTTTTAAAGTGTGGAGTGGAATGGAGCAGTTCACTACAGCACTCTGCGCTGGATCCAAGTCGTAATATGAGATTTGGACTGCACTGGACAAATAAATCAAATAAATTTCTGTGCAAGACAGAAGGGACAGTTACATGACATTTATGAGACATTCTGTTTGCTCAGAAAATTGTGTTCGCATTTTGCAGTTGGATAAAGGTCTAGTCACTGTTTCAGGTAGTACTAAAGATAACTAGACATTAGGGCTGACTGCTTATAACGGACACCTGTAGTGCGTTTGTTACTGCATGGCATTTTAAAGTGGTCACAAATGTCAAGTTTATTTTATGCAAACAACAAATCGATTGAGAAGCAGAGGAAATATAACTATGTACAAGGATTTTTTTTTTTAAAAAATCACCCTTTAAATGATTGTTTCTAAAAACTTAACTTTTTTTTTTTTTTTTTTTTTTTTTTTGGACTAAGTCACAATTCATTATTTAAGTGCCAACAATACAATCACACACCATGTGTGGGTCCAGACATCCGCACACACTCGAATTGAGATCCCATTTGTCATTATTTGTTAATACGACAGATTAAAACAACAGAACAGTTGCTCAAGTTCTGCTGTCATTCCAAATTATAAATCAAACCTGTGAAAACACGGGGAAAAAACTTAACACCAGTTTATCTCACATTCAGAAACAACACCAGACTACATTCAGAGTGCTGCAAAGGGACGCAGAGAAAGTCTCCACAAAACTTTTTTTTTCTTCTTCTTTTTTTTTTTCCTCTGCTTTCCTTGGCATTATTACACTCTAAGTGCTGTCTAGCTGAATGCACATCACTGTTATAGAGGATAATCAGAGAATGAACTATACATGCTCATGCATTAAAAAAATTCACCAGCTAACATCGTTATCGTTCATGTGGATTTCATGTGGAATCAATGTGGATTTCTGAAAAACGAAAACGGGCAATCCAAAATGAAAATGTTTTCTCTATGGGACATTTAAAAACCGCTTTCACGCCGCACAATTAAGCTACCTGTGTTCTCATTGATTTTCTCAGACACGAGCATCTTACAGGCTGCTGCCTCAACATTCACACATAATCCCCACTGACAATTGCAGACTGTGTGAAATCTTATCTGCTGTCACTGGCAGGATGGGGTGTCCTCGTGCGGCCTGACAGATTGCCGTTTCGAGCAAAGGATCTTAGCAAAGGCCCTGCGAAAGCTGCTGTGACACAGTGGGTACAGGAAAGGGTTGATTGCTGAATTGAGCCAGAGAAGCCAGAATGTGACTTCGTACCAGTGATGTTCTATACATGTGCCGCTACAGACTGCACGAATGATCATGAGCAAGGTGTACGGAGCCCAGCACACGCCGAAAACACACACTATTACTGCCAAAGATTTGGCGATCTTCTTGTCCCGCGAGAGGCGTGAATGCTCCCCATTCCTCATGGGTGCCTGTGACTGGATCATGCGTGTCTTTAACCAACAGCTCAATGCTCCTTTCTTCTTATTGACCGTCTTCAGAGAGAGAGAGACTGAGTGGCTGCAGCTGGGGTCTCCGCTGGAGGACGGAGAAATCTCCAGGTCTCCCTCGATCACAGCCGAAACGGCTGCTGGTTCACTGGAGGAGACTTTGCGTGTCCTGACAAAGAACACTGCGGATGAGGGTGACGCACCACCGTCCATCACCCTCCAGCCGTCCTCTTTCTCTGCGCCGCGGTGAGCTGCACGGCTCTTGTTCCGCCGCTGGATGTTGAGGTAGATGCTGAGGTTGAAGAAGGTCACTGAGATGAATGGTGAGAAGAACTCAAAGGTAGATGCACTAAGCAGGAAGTACCATGTGCAGTAGAACTCTGCAAAGCACTCGTCAGCCGGAACGATGCTCTCGCCAGCTACATCCTCCCAAAAGATAATGGCGGGGCCGTAGAGGAGAAAAGCCAGCAGCCACACGGCCAGCATCTTTCCCACAGCATGCCGAGTCATTCCCTGCTGTGCTCTGTACCTCACCTGGGAAATCAAGTAGACAAGAGGTATAATCAGTAGGGTTGTAACGATACACAAAATTTTTATTTGATACAATACTGTTTCTATACAATGTATTTTCCATACAGCAAACAAATGCACCTGAATATGGAAAGCATTGTCATAGTAATTTTGTTATTTCGCAATAATTAAACCTTAATAATGAGAGAGTTTGTGGGATTCATTCGGACCCTTACCAGCATATAACAAACCAAAAGCTGTGAATTAGAATATAACACAATCAAACATGGCTAATTAAACATTTGCTCTCTGGCCCAGCTTTCACTGGTGAGCAGGGTTGCTAGGTCTCACAAAATTCCCAACTCAACTACTTCTCAAAAACATGCACGAAGGCCAAGCAATATAGGTATTGGAAATGGGAGACACTTTTTTTCTTCTTTTTCTCAATCTTTGCAACTTACATCTAGACATAAAACAACATAAAACATAAAAGCTTTTGTATGAGACCACCCAATTTTTAGGTGAGTAAATGAAAGTAAAGAACACTTAATATTCGGTTGCGTTTCCCTGGCTTACAAATAACTGCATCAAGCCTGTGTCTCACTGACATCATCAAATTGTTGAGGTCTTCTTTTGTGATGCTTTTACTGCAGCCTCTTTCAGTTGTTGTTGGTTTTGAGGAGTTTCTCCCTTCAGTCTCCTCTTCAGGAGGTGAAATGCAGCTCAATTGGGTTAAAGTCTGGTGATTGACTTGGTCAGTCTAAAACCTTCCACTTTTTGCCCCTGATAAAGTCTTTTGTTGAGTTGGCAGTGTGTTTTGGGTCATTGTCTTTCTGCATGATGATGTTCCTCTCGATTAATTTTGATGTTTTTAAGTTTTTCTTCACAGCTCTCATACTGTTTCTGTCATCAGCTGTTTCTGTTTTTCTTGGCCGACCCATTCGGTGTCTGTTGCTCAGTGGTTTCTTTCTTTTTCAGGACATTCTAAATTGTTGTATTGGCCATGCCCAATGATTATGCAATGCTTTTCCTGCTTTTTTCCCATATACAGCTTGCGCATCATCATTTTGGCTTATCCTTTTTAACTACAAATTCAGTTTTCACAGGTGAAACTCAAGGCTAAAACCAAGAGTAGATGTTCACAGCTATTTATTGTTTAAACAATCAATCACACCTGGGTAACAAGAAACACCTGTCAGTCACATGTTCCTATATTTTTGCTCACCTGGGTGGTCTGAAACAAAATGCGCCATGTTCTGTGTCATTTAACAAATCTACATTTATTAACCAGGAAATAAATGCTAAACTCTTTTCTCATATTCATCTTTTGATCTCGAACCCAAATGTTTTCAGTCTACAGCAAAAGCAAATGAATTGGCCTTTCCGTTCTAATAGTCTCAGACGGGACTGTAAGTGAAATTTTAATGACAAATAGCCTACTTTATTATGTAGTCTTTTAAATGTGTTAGTTTAAATACAATACGAATGTTAATTATTCAGACATCATTAAAAAATATATTTTTAAACATCAGTTGTCTTTTTTTTTTTTTAAATATTTATAATCAATTAGAATTGATCATCTAAATATGATTGCTGCATTGAATAATTTCAGACTTGACCTTTTAAACTGATTCATTTATTCCAAATCATCCGACTGTTACACCCCTAATATCAAGCCATCTCATATAAAGACACAAAGAAACTGGCCTGACTGCTTATATCTTGCTGTAATATGTTCACTGCACAGCCTTAAGGTTTATGCTTTTTTTTTCTTGTAGCCAGTAAAGTCATTTTGTTGGTGTTTGCAAAATGTCTATTTTCATTAAATTAACTAATTTAAATTGTTTGATACAGTGGTCTATTGATATTGATGATGTTGTGCTTAACAAAAGTCTGCTATTTTCACAAAATGAAAATGTTTTGGGAATAGGTCCCAAGTCTGTATCATAATACTCCTCAGTGTAAAAATAAGAGAAGTAGAAGGTTCACTGGGATAATGATGTTATCTGTGAGCCACACCGTTACATGGTTCTGTGCAGTTCTCTCAAATGGCCTGTTAGTGCAGCAGTTTAAGTTCTGTGCTAATGACTAGAAGGACTGGACTGACACCATTGGGCCCTTGAGCAATGATCTTATCCGTCTACTGCTCTGGGCTTTACACTTGGATTAGATTCTGCCTGGCTGGTACAGATGAGTGTGGAGGTTTGAATACTCCATGGTTTGCAGGTGAAATATACCTCTATTTCACAAGTCATACAGCTATAAAAAATAAATAAATAAATAAATAAAATATTTTTAAAAACAGAAGAAATGTAAATGCTAAACAACCCAATTCAAACATTAAAATCAAGACAGTGGTTTGAAAAGATAAAAGAATGAGCACATTTTGATCAGAGAATAAAAGTTCTATAATATTTAGATGACATTCAGAAAAAGATCAACTATGATCATGTAAATTGTTTCAATATGTAAGAATGAAATCATTTGGGGGTGTGCCGTGACAGGAAAATAATCAGCAACAGTTACCACCCTGAAGTTGATTATTTTCCTATAAAAGAATACCCACTCTAATGTGTTTGTTCTTTCTTATACCACAGCATTTTACCAATGGTTCCAATTATTTTTTTATTTATCAAACAATGTATACTTTTATCTATATATAGTTACATTTAACATTGTGGATCATCCTCAAAACAGGTTAGTTCCTGTTATCACTTACGTTATAGCAACTATAAACAATTGTTCCCTCACCAGCCTCTCTTTTTTTTCTTTCTCTTGAAGTTAATAAGACAAAAATGCAATAATTCATGTTGCAGAGAAATGGGAAAATGGTCTGTTTTCACGTGGCAGACTTTCCCATGGCTCTGACTGTTACAAAGCACTGACCCTGACGCCTTTCATAAATCTGAATATAACATCAACTCACAGAAAACCTCACCATATTATGTGACGTGCTGACTATACAAGTCTGCACTTGACCATGTAGTTCTATGAGTTAATGAAGAAACGTCTGAGAAAACAACTTGTGCTATGATGTTATAAATTAAATGTCTTCAACTGCATGTTTGTTTGGCAAATAAAAGTACATAGGAAAGCATCAACTTATTAAGAGCAGTATTCCAGTTCTTTGCTCTCTTTGCCCCCAGAATCGATCACCAGCAACTGAACAACACACAAGACATTATAGCCCTTTGTTCTCTATGATTTGTTCTTTAAAAGAAGTAGGGGGTTGTGACATACAATAAATAACCCCTGGTACACCACTACATATTTAATATTTGCAGTGACAATAAGTTACCACAACATTACTATATGAATCTGTCTTGGGTTTCCTTGAGATATTAATCAAACCGATTTAATGCACCTCCTGTGTGTGTGTGTGTGTGTGTGTGTGTGTGCGTGTAAAATTATTGTTTAATTGAACTGTTGGGAATGTCCTCTGCTTTAACACAGTTTATTGCTGTGTTTGCTTTACAGCTGGTACCTAAGTGTAGACAACAGTAGAGTAATAATAATATATTTAATTTATATAGCGCCTTTCCAGAGCTCAAGGACGCTTTACAATGCCATGAAACATAACCAAATTGCAACCAAACACAGAAAAGAAATACACTATAACCAATTGGGACAGATAACACTGAGAAAACAGATTAAATTAATTGTTATTTGAACTCTGAGATGGATGTGATGCTGTGAAGAGTGAGAGGGAGAGAATTACAGATTTTATGTGCTACAACACTGAAAGACCTTCCACCCATGGCTGAGAGACGAGATCTAGGGACAGAGAGAAGTCCGAGTCCAGAGGACCTCAGAGAGCGGGTCGGGTTGTAGGGGAGAAGCAGTGCGCTAAGATAGAAAAGTGCCAAACTGTGAAGTGATTTAAATGTGAGCAGGATTATTTTATATTTAATGCGAAATGAAACCAGTAGCCAATACAGAGTAACTGTATCCTCTAGTTTCAGATAATACACACCTTGTTAGGCTTTCTCAAATTGTAAGGCACAGACTGGGGAATGGTGTGGACACTCCTGTTCCTGATGTGTCGGAGAGAAACCAGAACCAGGTCTGTTATATATATATTTTTTATATTTATCTGTGACCAGCTACTAAAAATATAGTGACCCAATTAAATAGCACTTTTACGTAAATAATTAAAAACTATTAACTGAAATGAATGCTAAAACAAACATCTATGTCGAGCAGTTTTAAAAAATCCTTGATATTATAAGTTTCTGCACATTTTACATTTCCCCTAATGTTAACACCTGAGTCAGATCACACAGGGTCTGATAATCTGAACACTAGAAATGCCCAGGTCTGAGAGTGAGAACCGGTGTCTATGTGGAGAATATGTGTACTAGTTATAACATAATTGTCATTTCTACCACAGAATTGCTATTGAATACTTGTATCTGTCTGTAGGTGTTGATTAATTTTCTATAACAGCAGCTAGCAGTAATTCAAGCTGTAAAAGGAACGAGCGACAGGCAACCATTCATTTTCTGAGTACACGCATGGCACAATGCCTCGATTTCAGCAACAGTGTGACATGAGAGTTGAGATATTCTCAACTTTATGTAATCTAGGTTACGATGCAGTAAAATGACAAATCCAAATAACTGTCTCGATTAATTCCTTGGACCAATTTTTTTGGCAGTTGTCATATAGCATTTTTTCATTCACCTTCTCACAACTTTAGGTCCTACTTGCAATTAGTTCCTATGTACTGCTTCACTCAAGACAGAAAATGGAATAAACTGTAGCTTCCTCTTATCCTGTCATATACAACATCTCATTAAATGTGTATCAAAATATTACAAAGAAAAATAAAGCTTGGGAGAAAATAGCAGAAAGCATTAGTGTTTTCCTGAAGAATGTTTGTAGCTACTAGCTAGAACAGTTAGCTTGTGCTGCTAAAAGCTAATATCATGTTTGACACATAACATGTAAACCAACAAGTTTTCACACCAATTAGTACATAATTTGTGTTTTACTAGTTACAAGAAGATATAAATTATATATATATATATATATATATATATATATATATATATATATATATATATATATATATATAGGTATGCGGTTGGTGCCTCTGGTGAGTGCATGTAGCTAGTACAGTAAGACTGTACTGCTAATGAAGCTAATAATATGAAGCCTGACATGTAATGTACATCAAATAACAAATTTTCCACACTTAGTTCACTTTATTAAAATATTAGAGTTAAAAAACGCTGGACGGACCGTACACCCCCACGAGCGATACCAGTAGCACTTGCTCCACTCCCACAACTGCAAACAACATGAACAACTTAGGTTCATTCACATCATAGGTTTGTATCACATGTAATGCAGAAGAGCTACATAATAAAGTACACAAAGTCTCATAATATACATGTTAAAAATGTGCTGTTATTTAACACATAATCGTTGATATTGTGAAATCTTCTATGAGGAGACCTTTTAACATGAGAAAGTCTATAGGACAGAAGTGTTGGTGCTTTATGATTTTACTGTAACTTGTTTCATGGTCATTTGACAACATTAAATGTAACTATAAATGGTTAAAATGTATGATGTGTTGTTCATTAATAAATAAAATAAGTGGAAATTTACTGTGGTACAAGATGGATAAAACATTTCACAACTTCAGACATCACACCACCCCATCATGCATTATTTTTATAACAGCATGCTCCGTCTTGTTTTATTCCTTACTTATGAAGTAGCGTTAATCATCTTGCAGTAAAATTAGTGGACGTTTTTGTCATGTAATCATTTTTAGCATTATATGCAATTGCAGCACTTAAAGCCCATGAAATGGCTATAAATGAAAATTAAGTTCTATATTTTTGTTTTGCTCCAATACTCCTGGTTTTGTAGATCCTAGAGTAGTGAAGCCACCTTTCATCTAGTGATGGATGACAGTGGTGTTACTGTGCGAGCTTAAAGTAGGTAATGCTCCCGGGTCCAGCCAGAGAGAAAGTGCAATGGCTTCTTCCTTTTCAAAAGATGACAAACGAGACTGAGGCAGTGAAAAGCAATCATCTGCTTCTGTTTGGCAGTGTACAAGTACAAGTCTTTAAGGTGTATTTTTGCAATATATTTTTCTTTCACTACAACTGGAAATAAAAGTTGCCTCGGGGGAAAGTGGCATGAGTGTTCTGGCCCACAGCTCTTCCTAACTTTTATTAGAGCATTTCACGCCTCACAGCTGTGAATTCAGAGATCACATAAAACCTTGGTTTGTTTGCAAATTTACACATTTCTTTTTTCATTCCAGTTCTGACAGGATGCGTTTTGTGTATGTCTCTTTTATGCAAGTTCAATGGATGAAAGGTTCAAATGCTATTTTGTACAAAAGGTAGCATGATGAAACCCTGTGTTCATGTCAGTTCAACTCTCCACTTGTTCAATAATGTTCAGAAATGTCAGAGAAACATTCAACATACAAGAAACACTTCTTTTGAGGCTCAACTCTTCTGAAATGTTAAAGGTTTACACTAATAGTTGATTAATGACTGATGGAACACACTTGCTCTTTTAAAAGGAATTAAAGAAATAAATAACTATTGATGTGATAAACTGGATGCAGTGATGTTCTTTAAGAAAACTGGATTAAATATCTATTCAGGACTCACACAAAAAACTCATTATGTATCAAATGGCAGAATATGCTTTTGATACTGTAATAGCTGCAAGTGTGTATTTGCTTTTAGAAAAACAGGACGCCACTCTGCCCTCCGTTTTATAAAAGGCAAAGCTGCTCAGCGATCAGGGTTTTTTCCTCCATGGAGAATTAGAAGAAGAAAAAGAAGAAGCCTTTATTTGTCATATATACATTATAGCACAGTGAAAGTTTTTTCTGCGCATATCCCAGCTTGTTAGGATGTTGGGGTCAGAGCGCAGGGTCAGAGCGTAGGGTCAGCCATGAGCAGGGAGGGTTAAGGGCCTTGCTCAAGGGCCCAACAGTGGCAACTTGGTGGGGCCTGGGCTTGAACCTCCAACCTTCTGAATAAAGGAGGTCATTTCTTAAAACTGTATGCCACCTCCCGGTGTTGGAAGCGCAAAATAATTTTGAGCTCACTGACCACATTTGTACAAATTGTACAGGAACAGTTCAATGTGAAATTGTGATTGACTTCAATACTGGAACTGCTCTGATGTGGTGCTCTGATTTGATCCCCTGCTGATTTTGTACGTTTGCCCACTGACAAAGAAAAATGTTCAGTCTATAATTTTAATGGTAGTTGTATTTGAACAGTGAGAGACAGAATAACAACAAGAAAATCCAGAAAAACACATGTCAAAAATGTTATAAATTGATTTGCATTTTAATGAGGGAAATAAGTATTTGACCCCTTCTCAATCAGAAAGATTTCTGGCTCCCAGGTGTCTTTTATACAGGTGACGAGCTGAGATTAGGAGCACACTCTTAAAGGGAGTGCTCCTAATCTCAGCTTGTTACCTGTATAAAAGACACCTGTCCACAGAAGCAATCAATCAATCAGATTCCACACTCTTCACCATGGCCAAGACCAAAGAGCTCCCCAAGGATGTCAGGGACAAGATTGTAGACCTACACAAGTCTGGAATGGGCTTGGACCATTGCCAAGCAGCTTGGTGAGAAGGTGACAACAGTTGGTGCGATTATTCGCAAATGGAAGAAACACAAAAGAATGTCAATCTCCCTCAGCCTGGGGCTCCATGCAAGATCTCACCTCGTGGAGTTGCAATGATCATGAGAACAGTGAGGAATCAGCCCAGAACTACACGGGAGGATTTTGTCAATGATCTCAAGGCAGCTGGGACCATAGTCACCAAGAAAACAATTGGTAACACACTATGCCGTGAAGGACTGAAATCCTGCAGCGCCCGCAAGGTCCGCTGCTCAAGAAAGCACATATACATGCCCGTCTGTAGACTGCCAATGAACATCTGAATGGTTCAGAGGACAACTGGGTGAAAGTGTTGTGGTCAGATGAGACGAAAATGGAGCTCTTTGGCATCAACTCAACTCGCCGTCTTTGGAGGAGGAGGAATGCTGCCTATGACCCCAAGAACACCATCCCCACCGTCAAACATGGAGGTGGAAACATTATGCATTGGGGGTGTTTTTCTGCTAAGGGGACAGGACAACTTCACCGCATCAAAGGGACGATGGACGGGGCCATGTACTGTCAAATCTTGGGTGAGAACCTCCTTCCCTCAGCCAGGGCATTGAAAATGGGTCGTGGATGGGTATTCCAGCATGACGATGACCCAAAACACACGGCCAAGCCAACAAAGGAGTGGCTCAAGAAGAAGCACATTAAGGTCCTGGAGTGGCCCAGCCAGTCTCCAGACCTTAATCCCATAGAAAATCTGTGGAGGGAGCTGAAGGTTCGAGTTGCCAAACGTCAGCCTCGAAACCTTAATGACTTGGAGAAGATCTGCAAAGAGGAGTGGGACAAAATCCCTCCTGAGATGTGTGCAAACCTGACAACTACAAGAAACGTCTGACCTCTGTGATTGCCAACAAGGGTTTTGCCACCAAGTACTAAGTCATGTTTTGCAGAGGGGTCAAATACTTATTTCCCTCATTAAAATGCAAATCAATTTATAACATTTTTGACATGCGCTTTTCTGGATTTTTTTTGTTGTTATTCTGTCTCTCACTGTTCAAATAAATCTACCATTAAAGTTATAGAATGATCATTTCTTTGTCAGTGGGCAAACGTACAAAATCAGCAGGGGATCAAATACTTTTTTCCCTCATTGTATTGTAATCAGCACAAGAGATCTGGAAAGACACTCCTGAATATTTGTACTGTACATTGAGTACTAGACCATTATCAAACAGCTGAATTGTAAATCAAATATTTAAGATGTGGTGTATGCAAGCACTTTTATACTTATGTTCTCTTATAATGTCTAAACAGTGAGCAGCAATGGAGAAAGTGCTATTAAAATACGAATGGTATATCTCCAAAAGTATATTTTAATTGTCAACACCTTTTTTAAAAAATATTCTTAGAAACAGTTTTTAAGAGACAGTTCCTGAGAATGAAGATGACAGGCAAAATACAGGATACCACCACAACCACGTCCACCACTACTTCTATGTTAAAAAATATAGATTACATAGTATTTTATTAAATAATATTTAAATGTCTGACAACACACTGAAGGAAAGAAATACATTAATTATTTCTTTATCTCTGCATCTCATTAAATGAGGCTTAATCTAACAATAGCAATTAGCAACAGAACTGCTTCCTGTGGGTGGGCAATTATTTTTGGAAATCATTAACACTTTGCTCTGCTGATGAACAAGTAAAAAAAAAGTAGTTACATTGTTCCAAATAATTATAACAACTTCTTTCTAGGAATAAAGGTATTACCATCTCAGAGTAGGATTTTGTACATTTCTCTTAAAACCATAGAGGGCCATAGAGACACAAATTTATTTCTTCCATTCTGTGAGCAGTATGTGAAGCTGAGCAAAGTCATTATAAGCAATTACATGAGCAGCTTTTCTCACAGACATTTTATGGTTCTTGACAATCTGCTAGGGCAAGACTGCACTGAGCAAATTGTGTTTTTATCCAGATGGGTAGTCATTAATGCAATATGGCCACAGTGTGATAGAGCAAATAAGTAATACTGTGTACCATGATAAGGAAATCTGGAAATAAAAATGCTAGCAGGTTAAAGTTACTTCTAGGTGCGCACGTCTCTTGAAATATGTTACAATATATTTAAAGCAGGATGAGCTACTTATTCCCAACAACTATTTATGCATAGGTCTGAAAGGAAAGTGATCCAAGTGATCCATTTAAAAATATTCTAGCATACACTGGGGAAAAAAGTTCAGTATTTACTTAATTCAAATGTGTACATTGGTTCCACGTGAATAAGTTGAGCTGTATTTACTCAGTTTGTTTTTGCACATCCAACATGACCTGATCATGTATATTCAAAGCCCTGGAATAAAGTCAAACTCCACACAATCACTCAAGCGCAGGATCATCCCAGGAGCATAACATCAGGAGGCAGCAACATTACGTCCCCAACATCCCCGAGATTTTATAACATAACTGGATCACATTAACACTAAATTAATTAATAACACTCACAAAATTCAAACTAGTAGATTAGATATTTATTTAAATTAAATTTAGTATAAGCAGTTAAATCATGTTTTGATATCTATACATAGTGTAAATCTAACTGACCACATACTTTATTTTTTTCTAGTGTATTTTTTTAATAAAATAATTGAATCCTTGAAATGTCAAAAAAAGGAAGTAAATTGTAACTTGAGATATTTTATGCAGATAGATATCAGATTTGAGCAAGCAACATAAACATTTATGTTGAAGATTATTTTATATAATTATTATTATTAATTCAAACTAGCTAGTTATAGTTGAGTTACATTAGTTTGATTATTTGAAACTGTTTTAGCAACACTTTCATTAGGAACCTCAAACAACAATCAGAGGGCACAAATACACCTTACAGTTGATAGCCTCCTGAAAAGTTGCACTTGAACACAGATTACTGACTAATGTGTGGTGGGGAAGGGGACAAGGCTTCCAGGATGTCAGTTAATATTGCAATATTTGCTAAATAAAGAAAAAGAATTTTTGGGTGATAACTTGTAGCAGTGATGTTTAAATGTGCAGCTTTGCAGGTCTGATATCTACGTACAACATTCTGTGCCTGCCTAAAACAAAATAAATGGTTATACCAGGTCATGGCAGTAGTAATCACAAAAATTACTTTTACCAGACTGTTCTATGGGCTGCCATAGACACCCTAGCCATAAGAAGATGAAGAAGAAGAATTAAAGTTGCAAACAGCATGTACAGAGCCTTGCACACACAATGGCAGCTAGGGGGTGCCATAACAAGGTTAATCTGGGACTCTCGAGACATAGAAAGAGCTGCAGATAGCTTTGCTCCATCTTGATATTTTTTGACCTGTAGTTGGTGCTGTCATGAAACTTTGTATGGACTCTCAGCTCATCATCCAAATGTTCCATTCGAACTTTTTTTTCCAACATGCAAAACAATTGCCCAGATATGGCCCCACATGGATTCATCCATATCCTACAGGTGGCTGTTTTTGCTTACAGTAATCTAACAAAACTGACATTATTCTTATCTTCACCTTTTAATTAGAGCTGCAATAACTAATCGATAAAATCGAAAATAATCGATTATGAAAATCGTTGTCAACGAATCTCATTATCGATTAGTTGTTCTGTGTGTGGCGCAGGGTGCATTTACTCATTGCGTTACTTCTCTTCCGAAAACACACTTCGGAGAGTACAGACCAAAGTTTTGTCCCAAATGACGTACTATACACTTATACTATGTACTATATGCTTGAGATACTGGGTAGTGCCTGAAGATATTGCCTCATACTGTAAGATGTCCAGATATTGCCTCATATCTGATTGGCGTCTTCGCCGTAAGATTCATCGCTGTGTCACACGCAAACAGTCTGCAGTGCCAAAATTCCATTCGATAACTTTCGTTCACTTGGGTCTATTCCAGGGAATCATAGGAAAGTAGAACTGTCGATTTAGCCAGGGGTGTCGCTAGGGCTAATCATTCGAGCCTGAAATGTTTTTGTTCTAGCCCCGGATATTTATTTTTTTGCCTGGAACTACCCAGGAGTTTAGTGGAAATGTGGTAGGAATTAACTAAATGTTAGTTTGAATGTTAGTTTGCTGCTTCAGAAGTTCCTAATCAACTCTTGTGTTAGCTTCCCCTTTAACTGTATTGTATTTTTAATTTTTATTTTATTTTATTTTTTTAATGAAACTCATGTTTCTTTGTTGCAGTTGGTGCATTTTTCATCACCCTTCCCCACTCATGACAACCATATCACTACCATCATCAAATAAGAGAGACTGTAGCAGTCAGGTAAAATTAATAAAAGTGCTTGAAGTGGGCTTGAAGTATACTTAGAGCTTACCGGTATGTACCAGGAATGATTCTACTTTCTTCTGACCCTGCTCAAGACAGACGAACACTGAACTAGCGGATTCACTCTTTCTCTTGAGCTGCTTTAATCATCATCGCAATTTAAATCATTACATGATGGGTGCTGAAAAGAAATTATTCAGAAAAGCAGTTCCATTTTATAGTCCTCCTCTTGGAAGGCTCCGTAGTTAGAATCCTCACCTGGTCTTTTGAGCAAAGGCTTTTCTCCGTATCCCCCTTAGAGCTGTTTTTAACATCCTTTATTAATTTTACTCTACATTTAACAAATTAAGGTACTTTCCACCACATTTCCTTTATGGGCTTATCTTTTCCCCCAACTGATTAACAAGTAATCAGTAAATATTAAACTTATTAAATATTTACACTGAGATACTGTGTTGGCAATGTTACAAATAAATATTAAAAACATGTATTGAAATTACTGCTTTATTCTTTTGCTTAGTGTCAATAGTCAATAGTACTTTTATTACATTTAAATAATAAAACATTGAGCAGTAGCATTACTGATGTAATATGTGAAAAGGATGCTTTGTGCTATATTGCTCTAATATATATACATTGCCAACATGCAAACAGGGAGAGTAATGGCATCTTTTTTTTTCAACTTCAAGCACTGACAGATGAAAAAGATGACAAATTGTGTGTGTGTGTGTGTGTGTATATATATATATATATATATATATATATATATATATACACACACACACACATATCTAACATATTGTATAAATATGAATATGATAGAGTTACAATAACTACTTTGATCTACTGCATAAAAACACGTTATTTTGGGTAGAATTTGTTAGCTTGTTACAAGTGAACAGTTTCAAAAATCTAAATTCCATTCTATAAATTTTATTATGAGCCAAATTTGGTGAAAAAGGAGTAGCAGAAAAAGTTTTAACAAAATCCCAGAAAATCTAGGGCCATAGGGTCTATTGAACTCAGCATGATCCAAGGAGTCTAGGGACGCCTGGCACTGAAATTTTGGCCAAACTTTGACCTGTTGGTGGCACTAGAGCTTCGTGAGCTTGGGGCCCAGATTTGGTGTCTTTGTAGCTGAATGTGTCCTGAAGCTGTATGCCAAATTTCACAACTTTTTACCATACGGGTCTATGGGCTGCCACAGACAACCTAATGGATTCTAATAAATAGAATCCATAGAAAAACAATAGGTGGTTTGCACCTTCTGTGCTTGGCCCCCTAATAGGCTGTTAATATGGTATCAAAAGTAAAGGGGTAAAAAGGTTATGATAAAATGTTTTTGTGGTTAGTGTAATCTCACACAAAAATAGGAAAGAAATCTAACATTTAATTGAAGTAAACATTTATTCTTAAAAAATGATAAATAAATAAATAAATAAATAAATAAATAAATAGATAGATGAACCTGATTAAAAATATTTTTTTTTAAAAGCAGACGTGTAACTATTTATTATAGCTACTGCCTGATTTAGGAAGGTCAACATACTTTTGTTATTGCATTTGTGTATTCTCTAATCTTCCCCATGATGATGAATGACTAAGTATTTGAGTATGACATGTATTTGAGTTGGGTGAGTCACTGGGTGAATTGTAACACAATGCTGAGATTTCAGTGAACGTTTAGCATCTAGGACACTTCAGGTATTTTGCTTGCTCCTTTTGCAGCTACTGACAGCTTGATGAATACTGGCTGAATTATTTCAACCCTTTCTGATGGCAAGAAATCATTCAGGCTTTTCAAATCTGAATGCTGTTTAAAAAGATTGCATTGCTTTACTTTACTGGCTCACAGCTGGGCTTCACTTCCTCTTAAACAGGATGGATTTCATCTTAACAGGAAATTATTAGATATGCATCCCATGCCTCAGATGACTTCCACAACACTCTAGAGAGATATTCAGGGTGAGCCCGTTCACTTGGGTTCAATGGACTTTGCAATAATAGTGAATAAAAGAACCTCCTAAATTATATTCATCCAGCTCACAGCTGTATTGTTACAGACTTCCAGAACCACTTTTTACTCATTTGCCTTTTTAATGAAAGTACATTCAACAAGTATTCAAGCTTCCCTGGTGTATTACTTACTATGCCTTTTAGACACTATCATTTTTATATCTCATATCCATATTTATTCAGAAGTGACACTGTATTATCACTAGAGGTTTTGATTGATATGAAACATTTTTAACTCTCCACTACAAACTCCCCAAAGAGCTTTTGAAAATACTTATCATCATGCATAAATAGTCTCCTGTAAGAATTTAGTGCAGAATGAATTATTCTGTTATCTTGCTGGCTCCCATTGCTGGCCTATAAGCAGAAAGTTCTGCCCTTACCAGCAATAAGCACCTTAGGAAGTGGTTTTAGCTAGCTAATTAAACAGCTAGCAATCATATCTAAGTCAAGATGTCTATTCTGTTCACTTTCTTTGACAAATAATTTTCAGACAAATTTGATTCTGTCCTTTCTGAAGTATGTGAATTTCATTTGATAAACCTAATGATAGATATTACTTGCCCTTGTCTTTGCTACTTAGCAATGGCTGTACTGTTCACTGTAAGTAATGGATGAACTGTTCACTACTTAACAATGATTGTACTGTTAACTATAACTAATGGATATACTGTTCACTATAAGTAATGAATTAAATGTTCACTGTTAGCATTGGATGAACTGTTCACTGTTAGCAATGGATGAACTGTTCACTACTTAACAATGGGTATAATTGATTTTACAATAATAGATTAATTTCTCGGTTGTGCAGTGGCAAGCCATTTGTCAAATTGACATGAAACCTTGGCTATTTCTCAATTCTAAGAATTCAAAGAACGGATTTGCGTTCTCGTGAAGACCAGTCTTGACAGGCTATCTTGGAAGAACAAACTCGGAAAGGCAGGAGGACATAGAACACATCTTTGCGAGAACTGAGATATTCTGCGATCTTCCTGGTGTGCAATGGGCCGTCCCGCTACATTTCTAATAGCAGGATAGGGTCATCATCTCTTCGGTACTCCCAAAGTAATATGATTCAGCTGGTAAACAGATTTACTGTTAAATGGCTGATTAACCAGTAATAAGTAATAAGCTCTATATTACACCTGCGACCTCATGTTAACTAAAAACTAAGCTAACGAGTTTACCGTTACCTAAAGCTAGCATAGTTTAAATTAGGGATTAATTAGAATTTTCAACAACCTCATATATATATATTTCAATCTAAATCATATATTCTTTTTAGATGCATATTTAAATTTTTGTTGTTAAAAAGACATTAAAACTTAGTCAATAGGCTCAGGCTTCTATCATTAGTCATTGTTTTGCCGCAATAACTTCTGGGACTTCAAGCCGGTACGGTGCACTCAAGTCTGCATCCGATGTATCCTCGATATCAAGAACACATCCGGGTAATTTCATGTGCCCCCGGTACTTGTGTTCTTGAATATTGGAATTGAAATGATGATCTCACAAGGGCACAAGTTCGCATAAGAAAGCATATTGAGAAATGGCTCTTGTTTGAATATAGGGTTCGTACAGATGCTTCATAAAATAAAATAAAATTCCGGGGCTTTCAAGGACTTTCCAAGCACTTTAATTTTTTTCATGAGCTGTCATTCAAACATTGTTTATTTCTTCTTTTTAAATTCTTTTAAAACTCTATGTGCTCACATACTGTATTTAACAAAGCCGATCACAGCTGATTTTTCTGTTGTCAGACAATGGAATGAGTATGAAATAGAAACGTAGTGCATTAAAACTACATGTTAACCAGCAGTCACTTACACGCCACTTCCAAGCTGCTGCTCTGCACTGCTGAAATCCTGATTTTATAACCGGGACGTCGTCTGACAAAATCACCATACATATAAGTTCCCCTCTACTGCATGAGTTATTACATCTTCATAATATAAATATATGTTTTTATGTATTTGTATTACTTGAATTAGTTTAAGTAATATAAATATATGAAAACATTTTGAAAAAAAATGTTTAGGTGGGGTATCTGGTAAATGTGCAATAGTGGAAACTACAGTGATATATATATATATATATATATATATATATAAAATAGCATAGCATATAAATAACACAGAAATAACACAAAATGTATGACATGGCATGTTCTTTTTTGTTATGTCAAAGTTAAAGCCCCTTTTTTTCCATTTACATAGGAAAATAGTAATTTTGTATTATTGCCTATCAATAATTGGAGATAAATGAATTGTTGCCATATGGCAACACCATGCAGTAAAGGGTTATAGACAATGCCTGTGCTGTGATGTCGGCTATATTTACATGTAAAGTAATCACTCAGAGAGAAAGTTAGAAGCAACAGAATGTCGTTCTTATTTTTTCTCTCACACTGAATGTGCTGCTCTTCTCTGCCCCTCACTGAACAGAGTAGCCGCAGAGAGAGGTGCACCTGCGGTGGTAAAGCAAGACCTTGCGTACATGGCCAATACTGGCGGCTCTCTTCTACGGAAAGTAGCTAAGGTCTGTCAAAAAATAAACAGTTTAAAGTTTTTAGTGATTTTGTATTTATTGACTTTTTATAATTCAAGCACTTTTTAAGCATCACTAGACAAAAAAAGGTTAAAACTAGGCTAGTTTTCCAGTACTTAAATTTTAAAAAGCCAAATTCAAGTACTTCAAGCACTTCAAGCACATTGTACGAACCCTGTGAATACCTTCCTTCTTTTTCAATCATATCCAATGCAGTGATTGAGTAGAGAAAAAAAAATACAGAAATATCTTATCAATGTATTAAAGTTATTGTGTCAGCTGGACTCTGAGGCTAATGTATGGACGCAATATTATCTATCAGTAATTATCAGTAAATGCCTACGTCAGCTACAACTACATGGAGAAAGACGATCCTCTGAACTTCAGCATTCAGATGAGGTTGAGATGGTAAAAAATTTTGCTCTTTTCAAATATGAATGCCAGTGTCAATCCATTTATGCACTGTACCCCACACCTTGTTACATTATTCATTTCTACGTACCTAAGACCATGTCTCTTTTCTAGTTATTCCTGTGTTATACCATGCCCCTAATAATCACAGGAAAACATTTTGTATTTGTTGAGTACTCTATTTAAAAACATGAGTGAAAAGCAGCTGTAACATACTATTTCCTGTTTTGATCACTAATTTTTCCCTCGGTAATATTTCCTTGTCACTTTGTATCATTGCTCCCATGTTGTTTGGTGTGCTTATTTTTGGTATGAGTCTTTTTCATGATGGTGAAGAATGTTACATAAGGGCTCAGTTACATCCAGCCTCATTTTACTAGATATTAGGGAGTTTAAAATTATACTCTGTGAAAATAAATCACTTAGTTTTCTTCATTTAGCCATGACTTTTAGATTTGGGGTTAGCATGAGAATCCACGATCATCAAACACAAGCAGGATGGAAAGGTCAGTGAGAGGTCACCAGCTTGTTACAGTGATGTGTCATGTATGAAAACTGTGCTATTTTTGTTGTGCAATCTGTATTGTCTCAACAGTTTCAGACAAAACATCATAAACCAAATAAACACTTTGGGGTGCACAGAATAAAAGCTGCCCCTTTCTCTTGTGTTGTACCAGAGGTTGAAAAAAGGATAAACCTGAGTGGATGTTATACTGAACAATTTATTCATTTATTCATTTTTTAACATTGTGTTGGCATTTTGTGTTGAATCACATGCAGAGTGATAAAATGTCTGTAACAATTATTCTGTAGATGAAGTGAAAATTTATGGAAATTATTCGGGGTTTTTTTTTAATAATGATGCTAGGAAATACTCTGCCTAAAGCAACAGCATGCAACATTTTGTGTTGTTTGAAAGTGGACAAAAAGCAGGTTTCTAATATGCATGTAATCAATCACTGGTAATACAACACATCTCACTACAGAGATGGACAAATCTGAGGCCCTGTTCACATGTATATTCTGTTTTGGCGTCTAGTCCACTCAAAGATGCTGTTTTGGGTCACTGAAAAGAAAGCTTTTTGTTGAAGGACAAATTTTAAAATACTGTTTTCACAGTAGACTGGAAAAACGTAGGTTTTTGAAAACACTGACACCACAGGGTCATTCTGCACATGCCATTGTGCTAGGACTTAGTTTATCATGGCTGCTGTCCAGGTTGTTACTTTGTGGTCTGTAAGTTCTTTTAAGAATCGTGTCTTTCTGCCATGAAACATTAAGTACTTAGAATGTGCTACATTTAAACATACAGTGAGGGGAAACAACTATTCAGACACTTCTATTTTTGTTATTTAATATACAGTCCCCTCCAAATCTGTTGGAACGGCAAGACAAATTCATTTGCTTTTGCTGTTGACTGAATACATTTGGGTTTACGATCAAAAGATGAATATGAGAAGAGAGTTTAGTATTTCAGCTTTGATTTCCTGGTTTATATATGTAGATTTGTTCAACAACATAGAACATGGCACATTTGTATCAGACCACCCACTCTGTAGGCAAGCAAAAATACTGCAGCATGTGACTGACGAGTGTTTCTTGTTACCCTGGTGTGGCCTGTTAGATCGATTTTTTTTAAACATTAAATAGTGCTGAACATCTACTCTTGGTTTTAGCCTTGGGTTTCACCTGTGAAGACTGCATTTGTTGTTAAAAAGGATAAACCAAAATGAGGATTAGAGAGCTGTCTATGGGAGAAAAGCAGGACACTCAGTCAGAGGTATTGCACAAACATTGGGCATAGCCAATACAATGATTTGGAATGTCCTGAAAAAGAAAGAAACCACTGAGCAACAGACACCGCATTGGTCGGCAAGAAATACAACAGCTGATGACAGAAACATTATGAGAAAAACCCAAAAACAACAAGAAACCGCTGATGTACTGAGAAACAGACCGAATGGGTGAGCCAAAGAAAACAACAGCAGCTGATGACAAACATTGTGCATTGTGAGAGCTGTGAAGAAAAACCCAAAAACAACAGTCAGTGAAATCACCAACAACTTCCACAGGGCAGGGGTGAAGGTGTCACAATCCATTGTTTGAAGAAGACTTTGACAGCAGAAATATAGAGGCCACACCACAAGATGCAGCCCACTCATCAGCAGTAAATATCAGAAAGCCAGATTGGAATTTGCAAAGAAATACAGAGATGAGCCACAAAAGTTCTGGAAGCAAGATTAACCTCTACCAAAGTGATGGAAAGGCCAAAGCGAGGAGAAAGAAAGGATCTGCTCATGATCCAAAACATACAAGCTCATCAGTCAAGCATAGTGGAGGTAATGTCATGTCTTGGGCTTGCATGGCTGCTTCTGGCACAGCAGAATTCAGTTTACAGAAACATTCAGCTTGTCATATTTGGAGAAAGAAGAGTCCAAAAACACCATAACCACAATTAAGTACAGAGGTGGGAATGTCACAATATGGGGCTGCTTCTCTGTAAATGGTACAACAACATTACACGGCAATAACATGGAAGGAAACATGAATGGAGCAAGGTACCTGGACATATCAGAGGAGGATTTAATATCATCGGCCAAGAAACTGAATCTGAGGAGAAGATTGACATTTTAACAAGACAATGACCCCAAACATACAGCCAAAACCATGAAGAATGCCTTGCATCTCCTGACTTGAATCCCACTGAAAATTTATAGAGGATTTTGAAATTGCAAGTGCATTGGGTACTTGGGTAATTGGTTTGCCAAGAGGAGCGTGCCAAAATTGAACCACAATGCTGCAAAAAGCAAAAAATTTATTCTTACTGTAGACATCTCAAAGCTGAAAATGCCAATAACAGCTTTGCAACAAAGTACTAATATTGGCCATTTGTGATATCCAAATACTTTCTTCCATATGAAATTCGTTTTTTTAAACATATGTTTGTTTATGCTTATGAATATTTTTTTGTTCGGGTTTATAAGTAGAAAGTCAAAAGATATTATGTGTGTATATCTGAAGGGAATATCCATCAATCCATCTTCTACCACTTGCTCCTTCTCAGGGTCACGGGGAAATCTGGAGCCTATCCCAGGGAGCATAGGGCACAGGGCAGGGTACACCCTGGACAGGGTGCCAGTCCATCGCAGGGCACAATCACATACACACTCACACCCATTCATACACTACGGACACTTTGGGCATGCCAATCAGCCTACCACACATGTCGTTGGACTGGGGAAGGAAACCGGAGTATCTGGAGGAAACCCCTGCAGCACGGGGAGAACATGCAAATTCCGCACACACACAGCCCCAGCGGGACTCGAACCCTGACCCTGGAGGTATGAGGCGAACGTGCTAACCACTAATATATGCACTGGAATTATATTAAATAACAAAAACAAAAATGTTAGAATATTTATTTCCCTGCTGTACATATCAAGTAAAAAAAAATATTTATGAAAGTCAATAGGGTGTTTTTTTTTCTTTGTCAGGTCACTGAATAGGAAAAAAGAGGCTGGTAATTGCTTTCTCAAAAACCTATTATTATCCAAATCTTAACTACACAAATACCAAACCTATTTCCATCAGGCAATTATGAATAAAAAACTAACAGGGATTTGTCCAAACCTGCAATATTTAACATAGGGAAAATAGAAACAGTTACTTCGCCAAAATGATTTTGTTTTAAAATCATGGTGGAAAAAACGGTGACTCGGGAAAGTACTGTGATGTGTATGTGGTTGAAATTAGTACGTACAGCTCTGGTGACAGACAGGAAGCGGTCGTAGCTGATTAACACTATGTTGAAGACGGAGGCGGTACAGAGTAGATAGTCCATCACGAGCCACAGCTTGCAGAGACCACGGCCCAGCATCCAACGGCCTGTCAAGATGTAGGGCATGTACACGGGGATACAGAACGCTCCTGAACAAACAATGACAATACATAACACAATTACTTGAAATAATGAAGAGTCTAAATGATCCAGTCTTCAGCATTTCATTCTCACATTCAAATAATGAACGCTTTTCATCTATTTCCTAGAGATCATCTGAAGCATGGCTTTCAGTACAGAGCCGAAGCTGTTCAAAGGCACAAAGCATCTCTCATCTCTGCAGTCAAACATATCACATCGAGAAGAAAAGAAAGTGACATGTCCCACAACTGCTTCCACAGCAGATGAAAATGAGTCGCACAGCTTGTGTATTTGAGAGCGCTCTTTCACAACTGAATACAAAAAACCTCATTAAGTCCTCATCCTTGGAGGATGCGCTGGCATTCACCCCTAGGTAGGCTTATTGAGGGGGTGAGGGTGAGGGGGGCAATTTCAGGACAAAGGAAATCTCATCATCCCCTGCCATTTTGTATCTCTGTAAGAATTCTTTAAGCGATTTAGACTGAGAACTCTGTCTCAGTCTAAATTCTCTTCAGTGTGTGAATCGGCCACTTTGAGCAGCTCTTCCACAGCGCTGACAGCTATTAAACAGAATGTTTCAATGTCTAACGCCGGCAAGATTTCAAATGCCCAAATCGGCACTTCAGTAAGAGACTTGCAAGACTTCATATAAAATCAATGACAGGCTTTCACTCGTGCTCATGATAACTAATACGATGTGACAGTACCAAACCCATTGGAAAGCATGCTACTAACATCCATTTCTCATCATCCATGAGGATTCAAACCTAAGTGTCAGCTGCTAAAAAAATCAAAGCCAGTTATAAAGAATAGAGAATACAAAAAACACCGCTAGGAGTTATAACTATAAGATTTTGCACAAACCACTCATGATGCATCTGTCAGTGTATGTGTGTGCGTGTGTGTGCCTGCGCATGTGTGTGTGTGTGTGTGTGTCTGTGTGCACGTCTGCGTGTGCATGTGTGCGTGCGTGTCTGTGTGTGTGTGTGTGTGTGTGTGCGTGTGTGTGTGTGTGCGCTGTGAGAAGATGATAGGAATGGCTATTCTGGAGTGTTTTTAGCAGAACAAAACCAGTTTCGGTTGTTTGTTCTATCACTTTCAGTGCTCTGATTGCAAGGAGGAATAAACTGGATCATTGAGGCGACAAGACAGAATATTTAGTCTCAGAGTTAGACAGAACACTCAGGCGTTTGTGTGGGAGGCAGTGATGCACAAGTGACAATACAACAATGACCATGTAATCGTTGGCAAATGAGTCTTCGCATAGCTTTGAAGATCGCAGTGGAGAGGTGGAGAAGAAACGTCCTCGGCTCAGTCGAACAGTCCTAGTGATAGAAATGCACTGGAGAACCGGACTGTCCAATGGGAATCACAGAGCATCACAAAAAAACATGAATGGCAATAGCAGGACATTTATTATCCTCTATATGCACACTGACATAACTACATGTGTTTGTTTTTTGGTTTTTCTCTTATCTAGTATTCTTTGACAGTACTGTAATTGCATATGGTCAGTTTAAAAACACTAAGTTAAAAAAAGATGTGAAATAAGTGGAGTTTTGTACTTGAACGATTCCCTGCCTCCTCACTTGTTCTCCCTCTTACAATGTAATATCTTATTATTAATAATAATAAGAAGAAGAAGAAGAAGAAGAAGAAGAAGAATGTCCAGGTAAGTGTCTATAATTGTAATAACGCACAGGCACCCAAAACCAAACGGACTACCTACCGACCAGGAAATCAGATATGGCCAAGTTAAGGAAGAAGTAGTTGCTCTGATTTCGGAGGCTCTTGTCCACGACAAAGGCAAAGATGACCAGCGCGTTTCCCACGACCACCACGACCACCAGGGTCATCATTAAGGCGGCCAGGAGCACGGTAGCGCCGCCGATACCCGCATGTCCAGCACTGGAGTTACTGTGTCCAGAGAAGCAGGTTAGCATGGTCAACTCCGTGCTGCCGTTAACCCACATAGATGAGGCGACTTTACACACATTGTTCGTTGTTGTTCTTGTTTTAAACACGTCGAAGTGTCCTTTCTTCCTTTCACCGAAGAGGATGAAGCTTCCGAATTTATTTTTAAATGTTGTTTACCGCTACCGTTAAAAAAAAAAAGTTCACCAGTACATGCTAATATAGTTTACTGTCGCAAAAAAGTCAGAATGTTAGAAAATGTAGACAAATAATTCATTTTCCTAGTGGTAAAGTATCGAGAAGCGTTTATTCCCTGCGCAGAACTCCATTCGAGAATTATATCTATATGAATATGTATGGGAAAATGATTATATATAAGAAATAACACCTTTTTCGATTTTTGAAGAGGTGATGTGACGGGAGAGCTGAGGTGATAAACCAACAGCTCGACCACTGAGCTCGCGCTTGGACAGCGCGTGAGTAAAATTCTTCGCGCCACCCTCCCGAAGGCACCAAAGGCTGCGTCCCAAACCTGCGTACTATCCCTTTACGTAGAACGCCTCCACATTGGTAACTATGGTAACCTACTGTCAAGACGTGCTTATAGTAACATTGTGTTAAGTACACTAGAATGGGATTTGGGATGCGGATTCTGAGAAAGAACTAAAGCACAATTCTGAAGTGTGAAGGCTACCTGTGTGGGGGGGAAAAAAACCCACCCTTAGTTAAAAATTATTCCAGAATTAAAAAAAAAAAAAAAACACTTTTTGACACCAACATCCTATTATTTGGGTTTGCCAAGCCACCCATTTTATTTGTGTGAATAAAGTGAATAAAGATAATGTCATTTTTATTTAGAAACCAGCATGGGCATAGCTAAGAGGTGGCCAGTGCCAGCCCAGCGTGAAGTATGGCCACACGTCAAGGAGCACTAGTTAGACATAATAATCATCATCATCATCATCATAATCATAATAGTAATAATAATAATAGTTGGTGGTGGTGGTGAGTGCGGTTACGAATGCTAAACTGAATGACGTGGTAAGTCTCGCTATGATAAACCAGCTTGAATAATAATGGAATGCCTACTGCAACAATTCTGTAATATCTCTGGAAAATTAGAAAGTTAATTTTATTTTGTTCACTGGCAAGGAGCAAGCTAGTTTAGTTAGCTAACACAGAAGTTGATCCCACTTTAGATTGCCACCCCAATAAAGCCATTTACCACTGTAAATATCTGGCCACACCCCTGGAAACCAATTAAAATGTGCTGATCTTAAAACAACAGTGAAGACCACATATGTCGACTCACTTCTATATCGAACTATGTGGTGATTTTCAAAATCAGTTAGTTAATACCAAATCAGATTTATGATCACCTATGGGAGCACAATATACAATTTAATTCAATTTTAAAAATGCATATAGTGATATTATGGACATTGGACATTTTAAACAATGGAGCTTTACAGAAATCTAGAGTGTTGATGAGTATATTTAGATCATTAATGAGCAAGCCAGAGGCGACAGTGAAGAGGAAAAACCTCCCTAAGATGACATGACAAAGAAACTTTGAGAGGAATCAGACTCAAGAGGGAACCCATCCTCTTCTGGGTGACGCCAGGTTAAAATGCGATTTTAAGTCCTTACTCTTCCATAACCAACATTACATGGCCAAAAATATGTGGATACCTGACCATCACACCCGTATGTGGGTCTCCCCCAAACTGTTGCCACAAAGTTGGAAGTGCACAAATGCACAGAATGTCTTTGTGTGCTGTAGCTTTAAGCTTTCTCTTCACTGGAACTAAGAGGTCCGAATCTGTTCCAGCATGACAATACCCCTGTGCACAGGGTTATAGCAAGGTCTATGAAGACATGCTTTGCCAAAGTTGGCGTGGAAGAACTTGAGTGGCCAGCACAGAGCCATGACCTCAACCCCGCTGAACACATTTGGGATGAACTGGAATGCTGACTGTGCCCCAGGCCTCATCGTTTGACATCAGTGCCTAACCTCATTAATGCTCTTGTGGATGAATGGGAAAATCCCCACAGCCATGCTCCAGAATCTAGTGGAAAGCCTTCCCAGAAGAGCAGAGGTTAGAATAACAGCAAATTAAATGTGGAACGGGATCTTCAAAAAGCACATATGAGTGTCAGGTATCCACATTTGGCCATATAGTGTATATATTAAAAGGCCAAACAGTACTGAGTCTGTTGAAAGTATGTACATTATGAGCACAAGGGTCTTTTATGATTTCAGGGTTTTATCTTTGAATTTGCATCCACAGCAATGTTTAGGCTATACATGTTTGCTCTGTTAGAAAAAGAGTTCCTGACTTATCCAGAACGTCAACTTTTTTTTATTTACTATTGGCTTTTTGAATTCGACTTTACTTGTACGACAGCTAAAATGGAGCCCAAACCATGTGATGATGTAATTCAAAACCAAACAGGATATCACATCAGGTTCATAACTAATGCATTGAATGACACAATACATTTATGATCCAATACTTAAGTGAATTGTATGTTTTCTCAAATGATAAACCCCTGGAGTCTATGGCCGAATCACAGCCGTGCTGATTTTCAATACAACAGCAAAATTGAGAGTGTGATATTGTTTTTATACAACAGTTCTATGAACAAGAAATTAATATAGAATAACTGACATTTCAGGCACACTATGTCCAAACATTTTGTTTATTTTTGCTTCGTCAACAAAAAAAGCCACAGCTTGATTGAGCATTGTATGTTGCCATGCAGCACGCAGACTGTCTGAGAGCCCATAGTAAGTGTAGTAATGGTTTCAGTGTAATGAACTATTACTAGAAATGAAATTTTATGTAGTAACATAAATAAGCAGAGTGATACAAAGAGTGACATGTACCAGTGCTGTTATTCTAAATATCAGCAGTCTTGTCATGTCACTTATCAAATTAAATTAGTGGACCAGAACTAACTGTTGTTTAAATGGCAATATAGCATTACTTATTTTTCTACAACAGGATACGTATTTGGATCCTAAAGACCACTGCAATACCTTTGAGGGTGTCTTTGCTTTATACTCAGGAAAATAAAAATACACCAGTGTATCAACCAAGATACAACTTTTATTAAGTTTGTTGTGTTCAACCCAGGTAAATGTTTGGTTATAGTTCCATTTGTTTAAAAATCTGTGTAAGTAAATTGTAACCAAATTATACTCAATTAGTCTTGGATTCTTTGTTTATATATGGTTTTGGCAAGGAAAAAATTCACTCATTCCACCTGCAGGAGATGTTGTGTTGATGATTTGCCTCATTTAGGATCAGTGCCATAGACTGCAAGAAAGGAAAAAGATTCAAAACATGATTTGGGATCAGTGCCAAGAAAAAGCATGCCACATTATAAAGAAAGAGATTGAAAACATGATTCCTGCTGTATGATTCTAATCTTTATACACCACAGCAGAGGTTCAATCACTCTATGGCAGAAATTACTAGACAGATGTCCATACGGCACTCAGCAAAATCCCATGGTATTAAAAGATCACTATCTACCTATATTTTCTTGCTCTGAGATATGAAAGTACAATTGAGTGTCATAGTGTAGGAAATTAATGTATGCATTATGCACACAATCTCGTACTATCTTGATAAAGAACTTGCGTAATTATACACTGTCAGCGGGTGAGACTCACTTCCTTGCTGAAAAAAGAACAATCTGAAACAATAGAGAAGAAATAATGCACCATTACACATGGCACACAAGTCCTAGGCACACGGTGCAGTTGGTACACTGCCTATCATAAGTATGAACAAATCTATTTAAAACTCCTATACCTCAGTGTGGACTGATCTGAAGAATTAGGTCAATATCATAGGTAGGGAACTACATTTGTTCTTAATTTATTTGCATCTTCAGGTTTTATTCCAACTGTTTTCTGTCTTTTAGAATCTCATTTTCAAGTAATTCTGAAGTATTAATTACCCATGCACTTAAGCTTTCTGCGCCAGGTAAAATATCTACACTGGTAAGAAAAGGTTAAGAGCACTGTTAGATGTCAATCCCCGGCTAACAATACAATGATTTATCTCCAGTAATCTATCTGCATAATAAAGTAGGCTGTTAACTGTGTATTCCTGTATTCATTTGTAAAAAAAAAAAAAAAAAAAAAATGGTTTAATCTATTTACTTAAGGCATGGTTAACGCTGAAACGGAGGATTTCACTTTTACCAGAGGTTCCAAGTTCCTTTTAGAAAGGTAGAATTATTAAGGTTGAAGTATTTATCATGGTTATTTGTGTTATATACTGCTGTCAATGAGTGTCAATTTTGCTTCACACTAGGAATATTGTAAGGAATAATACAGTTGGGGTCTGCCCTGAAGACTTTCCCACAGTGGAAAACTTACTGACCATTACAAAACACTAATGCTGGAGACATTTTTGTTTTGTATGTTAAAATATTTTTTATTTAATCTGTTTTATTAGCTTTATATTACGTACCTCATCTGTCATACAAGTCCCAGTGAATCATTTGAATTACAGCCGACACCACTGTAAGAGAAAATTAATCAACACCTGCTAACCAATCAGATTCAAGAATTCAACATGGTATTAAATGCAAAAACTCTCAGATATGAAACTACATTTCACTGTTCTATTTTAGGAAATGATCACTTGTCTCCATGTCATCTTGATAAAGATGAGCTTGTATAATTATAACAGGTTGAGTATTCTATTATAGAGTGGCTCACTTCCTCTCTGGTACAAAAAGAAGAAAATGTTTGATGTGTTTTGGGGTCCAAGGAAGCTCCCCAAAATGTCTCCTTTGGCAAGCTTAGACCGTTAGCCCCATGTTCTTATATGCAGAATATATCAGTTCTGCTCCACCATTTAACAGGCTATCTGACAAATAAGTCTTATCTTCCTAATAGTTGCTTGCTTGATCCTTGAGAGCACACATATAACATTTATAAACATAAATTGTTTGACCAATATCATAGGGATATGAGTTTGTGTAGCTAAACAGGCTTTGGAGCAACAAGTCAAATGCTGCCAATGGACTATCAAAAAAGGAAGGTACCACACTGAGTGTTTGCTTGACACTGGGGTGGAACCAACAAGGGTACATTTTTTGTGCCTTTAGTATGTATCTTTTGCTTGAGAAGGTGCAGAATATTAACCTATCTCAGAGGCTATTAAGGTCTAATATACTATACTATATTCCTGTTTCCAATAAAAAAATACCCCAACTTACTACACATAAAAACAATGTACTGTTTTAATTACATCATCACAGTGACAAGGAAAAGTACCTTTATTTCTGAGTGTTAATTGTATGATGGACGGTGTGAGGGTTTCTGTGTCCAAGTGGCAAAAGAGAAAAGTGTCCTACCTAATTTGGAGATCGCAAGTTGGAATCCCAACGATGCCATGGTCATCCGTGGCCGGGAGTCCTAGAGAACTGAACTGGCTGTACACTTTAGGTAGGGGAGATGGCAAACTCTCTCTCCCCTGTCACTCACAGTGACATTAGTCAATCGTGTGGGTCTGTGAGTTCATGCAGAAGAGGGCAGATAGCCTGAACTGGCAGATAGCCTGAACTGGCTGTACACTTTAGGTGGGCGAGATGGCAAATTCTCTCTCCCCTGTCAATCACAGTGACACTAGTCAATCGTGTGTGTCTGTGAGTTCATGCAGAAGAGGGCAGATAGCCCTTTCCTCCAAATGTGTTATGCCACCTTGTGATGCAGTATGAGAAGTCTTGGAGGAAGCATTCACTCTCCCTGGTTGGTAGCTGTCGTGTGATGGGGAGAGCTGGCTGGTGGTTGGGAATTGGCAGGTGAAAATTGGGGGATTATAAAAAAAAAAGTGAGGACTTAAACATCATGGTAACTGGACACTGGATGTCAGCAACATTTGTGCTTTCAGTTCAAAGCAAGTCTGAGAATATAATGCAAAATGTCACTTTTATCCTCCCGCACCTCCTAAAGATGAAAGCAGAGGTTTTGTGTTTTGCATCCTTGCGTAGATTTATTAGGTAGATGTGAAGTGGTTGGATGAAGTTCATTAAAACCTGTCATTCTTCCAGAATACTAATCCTTTGTGAAGGGTCATAGTCAAGCTGGGTGTATTTCAGAAGCTTCATTATTTTTAAATGAAGAAACTCTAGTCGGATGACTCACTGTGACACCACTGGAAAAGCCCCTTTCTCTCCGGATTTCTTCCTTGTCCCCTCTCTTTCTATTCAAACTGAGGGTTCACAGAGAGAATGGCCAGAAGGCACGGCTGCCAGGAACACCAGGGGAAAGCATGTGATGTGCCAGCTCCCCATTACATGTAAGTGTGAGAGAAAAACACCTTGCTATAGTTTCACAGTAGGTGCAAATATTCTCCCATTCTAAGCAACATTACAAGGGACCAAGCTGGCACATTTTTTTTGTTTTTAAAAATGACATTGCCAGCCATGTTTTATAAAAAAATTTATATATTCATTGGTTGAAGTCTATGTGCAATGAGACAGAGAAAACTCTGTGATTGATGGCAGACTTTTTTGTTTCATTTTTTTTTTCAAAAACAGATCCCTGCTGCACCAAACAAAGAGCTAGATAATGCATATTCATATTCAAAATATATATATCACAGACTGACATGCCAAACACAGGTTTATAAGGAATTTTAAATGCTTATCCTTGGTCCCTGTCTTTTATTCTTGGTGTAAACAAATTTACCAAAAGAATATATTTCCTTGTGAGACATCTGAGCTGAAAAAAAAAAAATAGAAACACTCATAGAATTTGTAATGGTTATAATGGGAATTGTATTGGATTTACTAGAAACTGTAATGGTCCCTGTGGGTCTCTACTGGTAAATGGTCTGCACTTATATAGTGCTTTTATCCAAAGTGCTTTTCACTGTATCTCATTCACCTATTCACACACACACACTCACACACTAATTGTTGCAGAGCTGCCATGCAAGGCGCTAACATCGGGAGCAACTTGGGATTCACTGTCTTGCCCAAGGACACTTTGGTATGTGGAGTCACATGGGCAGGGAATTGAACCGCCAAAACTACAATTAGTGGACAACCTGCTCTACCACCTGGGGTACCACAGCCACCCCAAGAAGGTAATTTGTTGCCTTCTGTTGGTGGCATATTATGTCTAGTGGATACCATTAAGGAACAATATGGTAATAGCAGTGGTTTTAATGGCATTTGCTGTGGAACCCATTGGCATTTCTGTGATGGTTTCTATTGTTTTTTCAGCAGGGATAAACAACCCTTTGTCAATAATTTTCAATTATTATAATTCCAATTCCAAAAAAGTTGGGATGCTGTGTAAAATGTAAATGAAAACAGAATTTAATGATCTGCAAATATCATAAACCCATATTTTATTCACAATAGAACACAGAAAACATATCAAATGTTTAAACTTGAAAAGTAAGTGTGACTAAAAAGAAACAGCTCAGGTCAGTTACATGATTGGGTATAAAAAGAGTATCTTAGAGAGGCAGAGTCTCTCAGAAGTAAAGATGGGCAGAAGTTCACAAATCTGTGAAAACACTGCATCTACAATTTGTGGAACAATTTCATAATAATGTTCCTCAATGTAAAATTGTGAAGACTATGAATATCTCATCATCTACAGTACATAATATTCTGAGAATCTGGAGAAATCTCTGTGTGCAAAGGACACGGGTGAAAATCAGTATTGCATGCCCGTGATCTTCGGGCCCTCAGGCGGTACTGCATTAAAAACAGGCATGATTCTGTAATGGAAATTCCTGCATGGGCTTAGAAACACCTCCAGAACTCATTGTCTGTGAGCACAGTTCTGTCCATCCACAAATGCTGGTTAAAGCTCTATCATGCAAAGAAGAAGCCATATGTGAACATGCACCCTGCAGTCTTCTCTGGGCCAAAGCTAATTTAAAATGGACTGAGGCAAAGTGGAAAACTGTTCTGTGGTCAGATGAATCGAAATTTGAAACACTTTTTGGAAACCATGGAAGCCACGTCCTCTAAACTAAAGAGGACTAAAGAGGCGAGGGACCATTTTATCGGCGCTCAGTTCAAAAGCCTGCATGTCTGATGGTTTTGTGGTGCATTAGTGCCTATGGTATAGGCAGCTTGCACATCTGGAAAGGCACTATCAATACTGAAAGGTATATACAGGTTTTGGAGCAACATATGCTTCCATTCAGATTCCATCCCATCTTTACTTCTGAGAGACTCTGCCTCTCTAAGATCTTTTATACCCAGTCATGTTACTGACCTGTTGCCAATTAACCTAATTAGTTACAAAATGTCCCTCCAGGTGTTTATTTTTAGTAACACTTTCTTTTACTAACCTTTTGTTGCCCCATCCCAGCTTTTTTGAGATGGGTTATGGCCATCAAATTCAAAATTACTTAATTTTTTTCTTAAAATGGAACATTTACTCAGTTTAAACATTTGATATGTTTCTATGTTCTATTGTGAATAACATAAGGGTTTATGAGATTTGGAAAATCATTGCATTCTGTTTTTATTTATGTTTTACACAGCATCTCAACTTGTCTAGAATTGGGGTTGTACAATTTTGTTCTGAAAGCCGTTAACATTGAGACCACTGGCACTATGGGATTTTTTATGGCATATATAGAGTGTTGCAGGGGTAACATACCTGAAATTCAAAGTAAGTCACTTACCCAAATTTAATATTACTAATCCCAGCACATACATCCACAAATCCAAGAAAACATTAGTGATTTTTTTATGTTTGAGACAGCAGATAAAAAAATACTAGAAGATTGTTGGTTATGGATTACAGACATACCTAGGAGGTGTAGTGGGCACATCTGTTGTTACTCTCTTTGTGTCATGGTCCTTTTGCCCCACCAAATGCGGCTCATCTTTTGCCAACTGTTCAGCCTTTTTGAAGAGATAATGAGATTCAAAGACGGTTCAGAGTTGGTGCTAACCTAGCAGAGCCAAAAAAAACACAAAACAGTTTCCACTGGACCAAATCCAGAACTATACAGTAATTGTGTCTGTTTCTCATCACACACAGTAATTGTAACCATGAAAGTACGAAGACATGTGACCAGGTTGAGTGAAAATGTTAAATGAATACTACAATATAACTTTAAAAAGCAATATAATTACAAAGAGTCATGAATTATATCCTACATACATTTTGCACTACATATGTCCTAAAACACAATTATGATATAACCTATGGAATAAGTATAGTAAATAGAAAGCCATTTGACAAGAAAACAGTGGCACCAATCCAATACCCAGGTTCAGATAAATAAATAAATAAATAAACAAACAAATAAATAAATAAATAGTCAATTAATGATATACAGAGATCAGCCTTAACATTAAAACCACAGACAGGTGAAGTGATAATCTCATCGCAGTGGCACCTGTCAAGGGGTGGGCTATATTAGGCAGCAAGTGAATAGTCAGTTCTCAAAGTTGATGTGTTGGAAGGAGGAAAAATGGGCAAACATAAGGATCTGAGTGACTTTGACAAGGGCCAAATTGTGATGGCTAGACGACTGGGTCATGGCATCTCCAAAACAGCAGGTCATGTGGGGTGTTCCCGGTATGCAGTGGTTATTAAGTACCAAATGTGGTCCGAGAAAGAACGACTGGTGAAAAGGCGACTGGGTCATGTGTGTCCAAGGCTCACATAGTGCATAGGGAGCGAAGGCCTGCCGGTCTGGTGTGATCCCACAGAAGAGCTACCGTAACACAAATTGCTGAAAAAGTTAATGGTGGCTATGAGATAAAGATGCCAGGACACACAGTGCATCGCTGCTTGCTGCATAGTGGCAGGCCGGTCAGAGTGCCTACAATAAGCATGTGAGCATCATAACTGGACCATGGAGAAAAGGAAGAAGGTGACCTGGTCTGATGAATAACATTTTCTTTTACATCATGTGGTCTGCTGGGAAACATTGGGTCCTGGCATTCATGTGGATGTTACTTTGACATGTACCACCTACCTAAACATTGCTGCAGATCAAGTACACCACTTCATGGCAACGGTATTCCCTAATGGCAGTGGCCTCTTTCAGTAGGATAATGCCTGTTCCTGTTCAGGAATGGTTTGAAGAACATGACAAAGAGTTCAAGGTGTTGACTTCCAAATTCCCCAGATCTCAATCTGATCAGGCATCTGTGGGATGTACTGGACAAACAAGTCTAATCCTTGGAGACCCCACCTTAAAGGACTTAAATGATCTACTGCTAACTTATTATTGCTAGATACCACAGCACACCTTCAGAGGTCTTGTGGAGTCCATGCCTCAATGGGTCTGAGCTGTTTTGGCGGCACAAGGGGGACCTACACAATATGAGGCAGGTGGTTTTAATGTTATGGCTGAATGGTGTATGTCTTTTTTTGCCAATAACGGTCACCAAATTGAGCACGGGAACTTAATTAGCAGATGTCTCACTTGACAACGGAAATACTGACAAAATGTGGGTGATCATTTATTGTAATTTTTCATATATTACTTGTTCTCTAATATTACTGTCTATGCATGGGGGGTCAAACATGGTCCATTCAGGATGGCAGGTCTGACTATTAGTCTGCATTAGTCATGTTTTCACATAATCATTCTGACCTTCCACATGTGCAGAAAAAAAAACTGCAAGGGAAAACCTGTGAGGACCTACTTCCAAAGCATTTCTATACATTTTTTTGTGACTGCAGCAGCTGGGGGTAAATAAGAAATGGCCTAGTGTGACAGACTGAAACCTTTTGTCCCAGTGTGGTCCACCTCCTTCAAAAAAGGATAAGAGACAGTTGCTTTCTGCAGCAGCCCTGTGATGTTTGATCTCCTCAGATGAAGGGCCTGGACCCTTGTTTGAGTAAACAACAGTAGCCATCTAAGAGACCCACTTCAGATCGAAAAAAACAGCATGTATTACCATTGCTCCCTGCTTTCCTTTTACCCCAGGGCCCCACCGGGGCACGTTTAATTGGCTGATTTGATTTCTCCAATGAATTTTATTCAGTTAATACCATCATCAGCAACAATGCAAATTAATTACCTTCATGCAATGCTAATGCCAGTGTGTCAACATTTGTTTACAAATGAAAAGATCTGGGCTTACTGTGTTTGCCAGGAAACTATACTTTGCTCTCAAGCTGCCAAATTAACTTGTTTGTGCAATATATATTAGGTGCTTCTGAAACACCACAGTACATATAGCATCCTTTGAATTTACAAGGCATTAATGTGAGATAGCCTCAGAGTTTGTACACTTTTCTGGCCACAAGCTTCAGAATTATGATGCTTACAATCTGATTGGCTTTGTGTACTTTTCTGTGTATGTTTTCCTGCTGAAAACCAGCACACATAAGTTTTAATAACATGACAGATTTTCAGAGCAAGATATAGTCTCTGGACTTAAAATAAATCACATAATCCTGTTCTTAAAGTTTATTAAAGTGTTTTGTTTAAAGCAAATAGTGGTGAGTAAAACCAAGAATCTCACACATTTACTCACAGAATGATGAAGAAGGACTGTTGATGGTCATATTTCACTCAATATCACTCAAATTTCGGAGAAATCTGGTAGTTCTTGGCTACATTACTAATAACATGTGGCTTGCGAGACTACCTAGAAGGTTACTATGGCATTTAAACTGTAACTTGTGATGCTGTTTAAGTATCTCATTCAAGGTATAATTTCCAAAATGGCAGAGATGAATCAGCTCAATGTATTTTTCTCTACTTTTTTTCCACACAAAATTAGTTTGCAATTATGGCATTCTAATGTAAAGAAATTAATGCTGGCCACATTTCTATTCCATTAGTATCACTATTTGTACAAATATTATTCGCTTAAGGACACTTATTATAACATGCATTTTTACTCCATTTTTCTTCCCAGGTTACTCATGGTCATTTCCCACCCACTAGATAGGTCCCCTTTATCGCATAACAGCTCTAGCTAACCACGGAGGACAAAGGCTGACACATGCTTCCTCCAAACTGATGCTCGTGTGAAATTATGGGAGCATTAAATGAGCGTAGAGCAGAGACATAACTGTTCTATCCTCACTGCTCACGATTGGCTACAATTTCTCACATTGACAGGGAAAAAGGGAGGACTAATTATGCTCTCTTCGACTCCTTGCTACAGACGGTTATGGCATCATCCCAATGATAGGGTGAAGGCTTTATTGTTGTGCCACTATGGAACCCTGGCATGTTATTTAAAAAACAAAAAAAACAAAAAACTTTCGCCTTTCTCTGTTATAAAGTCGGCATTATTCTGGACGACTGCCGAGATTCATGACGCAACATGTGTTGCAGTCAACTCTCTCTGTAACCAAGCAGATATGAAGATATGACTTATCTGATATGAGTGTTTTTGATTATAAACTAGATTATAGCTTTTAAGCTATTATAAACTAGATTATAGCATTAGTTAGTTGGAAGCATTAGAGTATATTTAATATAAACTACGCATTTTCTGATGACCACAGTTGTAAAGAGTGGTTATTCTCCATGGACTTTGTCACGTTTCGTGACGTGAGGAAGTTCAGACGGATGCAAGCGGAGTATGAACAGGTTTTATTTAGGAGAGAGACAGGCAGACAAATCCAAAACGTGATCCAAAACGTAATCCAAAAACAGGCAAAAGGTCAGGCGATCGGCAAACAGGCATACACAGGGCTAGGCAGGAATCAAGGTCGTGGTCACGAAAAATAGGGTCGAGATACAAAACATGAAACATAAGCTACAGCGAGGAACTGGTAGCGGAGAAACCAGCGTGAACTAAACTAACGAACCTAAACATGAAACATGCCATGAACCTATGGACGACTGTGGTTGGGACTGTGGTTGGGACTGTGGTTGTCTATCGTAATTTCTTATCTATTCTAACCCAATATTCCGCGCCGTGTGCTGGGAGGCGCGCGGTATATATACAAACATAATCAGCCTCGTAATGGCTGACGGCTGAGGGCAATTCAGACACACGTGAAACAACAACCAATGACAGAACGGGGAGGAGACATAACAGAAACATAAACAAATGCACGAGTCGAAATGTCACAATTGTCAACAAGGGAAAAGCAGGTGCTCGCGCACCTGCTCGTGCACACACGCTCACATGCTCCACAGCGCGCTGCATAAAGGGGAACTCGTGACAGACTTCTCTCATCAACAAGGCGTTTCTACCATCAGACTCGCCACTCATAGGATGTTTTCCGCACCATTCTGTGTAAACTCTAGAGACTATTGTATTTGAACCAAACCGCCCAACAATCATGCCATGGTCGAAGTCACTATGATTGTGTTTTTTTTCCTATATTTTGATGTTTGACATGAACATTAAGCTCTTGACCTCTATCTGCATGATTAGTGCATAAAATCATGCAGATAGAAGTCAAGAGCTTAATGTTCATGTCACCCACGATTGGTTGATAATTGGCTGGACAATTACACAAATGAGCAGGGGTACCGGTGTTCCTAATAAAGTGGCCGGTGAGCGTATTTAGATTTCTGAGGCACCTTGGCCACCAAGGAACTGTATATCTAACAAACAGAGAAAGCTTTTGAAAATGATTGAACACATTTATTTTTTTTTGTGTTAAATCAACTTGAAGTACATTGTTTGCACTCGTGCGTCCTTTGTTTTGACACAGTGTCCTTGAACAAGTAAGGTTGAGTGTTTTCCTATGCAGATCATGTTTGTCTTTTCACATGAGGAAGCACCTGACATGACGGTCTATGATAATATTTAGCAATGCCCCTTGAGAGGAAGACATCTAGAATTTAATCAGAAAGGGTCGTGGCAACAGTCAAAAGGTGCATTAATATTCATTGGACAGAGAGACAGAGGGAGAGGGGTTGAGTACAGGGAAGCATAAAGGGAATGGAATTATAATTGTGAAGCTCATCAAGAAACGTGTTCACTTAAGAGTAAAGGGAAACACAGCAAAAGGCCAACTGTCAAGAAGTGAACCAAAACAACAATTATACATGCTCTTAAGTAAGATTAGTTATTCATTTCACAATGTGAACTTTTTTTTATGATGTCCCAAATCTGAGAAATACCACAGTGCTGTTGAATTCTCGATTCTGATTCAGAAGGGGCTTACAATGTTTTTTATAACAGCAGCAGTTGTAAATTAATGTGCTCATTCTAATACATTATCATTTCTGGCAGCAGCTCACACAGAGACTTGTATGGTGCATGCTCCACATAAGCTAAGAACAAGAAAAGTGTATAACAGTTCATATGGTGAAGTTTTCTGCAAGGAGATGTTTATTTAATATTTTATCAAAGGAGAGTCCAGTATTACCACTTTGTAACAGCTAGAGTTAAAGTTGCAACTTTGAGTTTTCTGCCACAGGGATGTCTTCAGGATGGAGAACATTATGGTTTCTCAGTAAAAAGCTACATTTTTCTTCCCATTTTTTCTTAAAAAGTGAGGGAACAACGGTTTAAAGCGGCTACAACATAAGTGAGGAATTACATTAGGGATTATGTAAGTAATTTGTTTATGGACATTTTTCAATATTTAATGTAACTATAAATGCATAAAAAGTATGTAATAAATATAACATTATAATCATTGGCAAATTGCTGTGATATAAGAAGAGTAAAAAAATTCAGGATTTGCTTTTATTGAAAAAAGAATCATTTTCAGGGTGTTAGCAGATGCTTTGATTCAGGCCGCTTCACACCACCCTGTCATTGCTTATTTTCCTATAACAGCACATCCCCAAGATTTTTATTCCTTATTTTATATTCCCAAAGTGTGTGTGGTGGACTGTCTGTAATCGCATGAATATTCACACACAGTTCCTGCATGTTTTAAATCTCAAAGATTGGTGTCCTTGTTTTTTTTTAAATTAAGGTCATTTACAAGCCACACCAAATCAAGCAAAAATAATAGAACATCATAAACATTTCTGTGTAATAGTTGTATCTAAGTCTTCTCAGTCTGGTATTTGATGTTATCTCCTCTGTTATTACTAACAGAAGCACACCAGTGTTCAGAGATGGAGGTCAAAGCAACCTTTTCAATTCGGATTAAAACAACTTTTAGGGGCACAGGAGATTAAAAGTGTCTGTGATTAAGCATTTGAATACATAGTTGAGCAACTGAAAACAATGGAAGGGCTGTCATCAAAGCTCGCTGAAAACGTTCTAATGACGGCGACTATCTATCTGTTACAAAAGGATGGTGAGAAACAGAGGCTTTGACACATCACCTTGCTGCCAGCATTAACACCCCTGCAAACACACACACAAACACACACACATGGGAGACAATGCTTCATGCTAACAAACACACATAAAAGACAATTATGCCTTGATTTACAAATCAGTATGCAAATCCCAACTCATAGACTCATGAAGCCTGCAGGAATGTCCTTGGGCAGTTTTAATTCTAAAAGACAAATGATATAAATTCAGTTTTCACATACAATATTTTAATGTTGACAAATTTGACAAATTTATGTTACAAAACTGTCAATGTAATTGTTGTCATACTTCAATAAAGGCTTTTTTTCTTCTGCTGTTTTAAAGGTTTATCTCCTTTTCCACTCACACCTGCCTGGTGACACACACATCCCTGAGACACTAAACACTGAGGTACACACATACACACGACTTCACTTCATCTTCTTGCTTTTGGGCTTCTTGCTCTTTCCCCCTGGTTTTGATGCTTCATCCTGCGGAGGAAAAAAGGTAAGAGAAAGAGAAAAGAGAAAAGGTGAGAGAATACAAGGTGTGTGAGCGGAAATCCACTTACTTCAAACATGAAGCCTGAGTAGCAAAACAACTTGACACATGAACATTTGATATGACAGACAGCAATAAAACCAGATCTCTTTCTTTCAGTGCTGATCGTTTATACACTGAAACTACGCAATCCTCCTGTGACGGTACTGATGTCACAAAGAAACTCGACGTCAGATGCGCAAACCAGTTCCCAGAATGAAAAGCAATAAATGGAGTATAATAATAAAACTTTTTTTTCTATAGCGTTGTATCTCAAAGCACCTTACAACAGAATAAATAAAAATACAGTGAAATATAAAGGAAGAGAAAGAATAATGCAATAAGAACAATTACTAAGAGATAACAGATATTTGCTTGTATTTCTCTGGTATAAATATGGTGCTGTGCATGTCACTAGATGAATGTTCAAAAACAGTTTTGAACCACCTTCCCCCACGTTTTCCTTTTTCGGACTAACAGAAGTCATCTCTGCTGGCAAGCAAAACGCTGAGATGCCTGTGGTAGTGATTTTATTTCAGCTTAAGATATCTACATAGCCAGCCCTGCAATCATGGTAAGGCAGGGGACCTCAAAGTGTTCAGAGCTAGGGACCACTTCCAATGTAAAAATAAATCCTCAGACCCCTTTATCATAGCAACACAGACTCATAAATATCAGATACACTAGGTACATTTTTTTTTCAAACATTTAGGCATGTTATTCCTGACCTCGCCACGCAGAGAACAAAAACCTTTTCCATGGTGTTAAAATGTTAACTTGAAACATTTTTTAAAATCATATTAACAGCACGTTTTGTTTCTTTTCTTTTATTACAATTGCAATTTGCTTCAGCTATAACAGCTTTACCAGTAGTAGAAATAACAGTGCATTTACTGTTCAACACTGTAATGTAATTAAAATAAATAGCAATAATATTATTTCTTATAATAATATTTTGGTGTTTAAACATGATCAACCTTCATCCATTTACAGGGGCCAAAACATTTATGTTCTCATTCTTCTTACTGAAATATAATTATTATCATCTTGTACTTTCGTACAGCTAGCAAATGTTACTAGGTACTAGTTATGTATTTAGCACTGGCAGGGAGAATGGAAACTAACATTACCTTGTTAGTCAGCAAAGTTATGCTATGATAGTTAGCTAGCTAACTATATAGTTAGCTACGAATATAGTGGTTAAAGAAGATTGCATGTTCTTAGATACAACAGCTAATGGTCTTTGATATGTTAACAAGTTAGCTATCATCATGAACATGCAAGCTTATCTAATTACTATCTTCTGGCATGGAGAATGGAAGCTAACATTACAATGTCAGTCAACAATGTTAGCTAGCTATATAGTTTAGCTATAGCTATAGCTTTAGCTATATAGTTAAACAATGTTTGCTAGCTATATTTGTAGGAATATAATAGTTAGGTAAGCTTGCATTTTCTTAGATACAATTGCTAATGTACAGTATGATTTGGTAAGAAGTTAGCTATTATTATGAACATTAAGTAGTAGTTGTTTCTGAACATTAGCTACGTAACTAGCTAGGTACGTTATGTTAGTGATATGTTAGTGCTGTACCTTGTAGACTCACCAGTGTAGCACATGGGGTGTATAGCATACCGTGTATAGAAACTGAGTCTAGCAAGATGGGCTATGCTCAATAACGGTACATTTACAAAATGCAGTTACTGAACAGGCATATCAAGGGGTTTAAGTGAAATTTGAAAGGAGGCTGAACTCTGATAGTGATTGGGGAAGAGGTCTCAAACCACGTATAGAAAAACTGGTTTGCAGCACAGCTGTTGCTGAAGCTGCTCAGGACCATGGGATTGCTTTGCCCCGTTCTAATTTGTGCTTTTGGGCTGTTCATAGAGTAAAGACAACATTTTATATCTTCATATTTCTAATAATGAGATTTACATTTGATATCACTCACACGCACAATTTAATTACAATATGTCATAATGAATTAGTATTTTAGAAGTGCAAAATATACATCTTGGAAAATATCCATGAAAATCAACAGTTCAATTATCTTGAAAATAAATCTTGAAAGCACTGCATATACAAGTTACAATTTTTTTTTTTTACCCCTCCTAGCTCCTGAGGGTGCCGTAACACAGTTTAGGATCTTTCCATGTCATTTTAACCCATAAGTGCACCCAGTAAACTAGCAACTCAGACCTTATATGTAAGGCTGTTTGTTAGCATTAACTAACCCTAACCCTACTTCAAAATGACCTGAAACGACACCCTATTACAGTCAGTAGAAAAAATTCTGGCCAGGAGGGCAAAGATGGCTAATAGCAGCATAACAGTCACCAAAATGTCTTCCCAAGCTGGCCTTTTAAAACATTTCCCCTTTTTAGACTAATGAAGTCCCAGTGAATTCCATCAGCAGCCTGTTTTCAAAGAAGGGCTGACTTGTTTGTTAAGCAGACTTCTGTCATGTTTGGGAAAATGAGTCACCCAGTTAATTTGCACAGTGGGGTAGCAATGATATTCAGCATCTGTGCATTTCATAGGAAGAACACTTCCTGCATACATATGGAACAAAACATGCATGCTGGCAGACTGCTGTCATCATCTTCATCATCCTCATCAGTCATTATCAGTCATAAGTGGGATTTGGGGATCAGCTGCACTTCATCTGGAATCTCACCAGGTAAACGTTTGTGCAGCAGAAATGGTTGAAGATGACTTGTCAAAATATAAATTTTCACCCTCAAGCCAAGTGCCAAGCACCAACTAATTATATTATTCATGTTACACCTGGCTTTCCTTGAAGCAAACCTCAAACAATAATGTTCAGAGGGGAGCAGAAGTCTGTTACCTGGATGATGTTCAAAATTAGCTTTCAAAACAAGTGCAAACGTGCTTAGATGATAACCTGTACATTTGAATATATACACTCCCCTCTGAATGTATTGAAAACAGCAAGGCCTATTAAAAATTTTTTTTTTGCCATACACTAAAGACATTTGGGTTTGAGATCACAAGATGAATGTGACATGATATATCAGAACTTCAGCATTAATTTCCTGATATTTACATCTAGATGTGTTAAACAACTTAGAACATGGCAGCTTTTGTTTGAACACACCTATTTTAAAGTTATCAAAAATTTTGGAACATGTGACTGACATTGTTGCCCAGGTGTGCCATCTTAAATTGATTGTTTAAACACTTAATAGCTCTGAATGTCTACGCTTAGTTTGAGCCCTGAGTTTCACCTATGCAGACTGCATTTGTTGTTAAAAATAACAAACCATCATGAAGAAAAGAGAGCTGTCTGTGGGAGAAAAGCAAGTCATTTTGAACCTGTGAAAAGAGTCAGAAAATCCGTCAGAGGCCATTGCAAGCATTGGGCATAGTCAATACAATAACAATGCCCCCCCCCAAAAAAAAAAAGATGCAAGATAAAAACCACTCTTGAGTAGTATAAATCAGAAAGTCAGATTGGAATTACAAAAGTTCTGAAACCAAGATGAACCTCTGCCAAAGTGATGGAAAGGCCAAAGTGTGGAGAAAAAAAAGGATCTGCTCATGATTCAAAACATACAAGCTCAATGGGCAAGCATAGTGGAGGTAGTGTCATGGCTTGGGTTTGCATGGCTACTTCTGGAACAGACTCACCAATCATTACTGATGATGTAACTCATGACATTAGCAGCAGAATTAATTTAGAAGTCTACAGAAACACTTTGTCTGCCAATTTACAGAGAACTGCATCCAGTCTAAGGAGACTGAAGGGAGAAACTCCTCAAAACCAACAACAACTGAAATAAGCTGCAAAGGTGCCAAAGGTTTTCCAAGTTGTTTAGCACTTATGTAAATATCATGAAATAAAACTGAAATTCAGATCTGCCATCACATAGTCATCTTTTGATCGCAAACTCAAATGTTTTCAGCGTACAGCAAAAACAAAAGAATTGGCCTTGCTGTTCCTATACTTTAAGAGGGGACTGTATAAAACGTGGATCTTTTTCAATTTCTTCTATTGAGTATATATGAAAACTTCTGTGATAATAAATACTAGTGATTTTTGGTAATGAGCATCCATTTCTGAATGAGGTTCATGGTCAAGTGGCAAAAAAGCAGATCACTGCCCACAAGCACGCCTACAGCAACCCAGCAGTGCATATCAATGCAATTTCTGATGAATGCCAAAATATCTGTAAAATCAACCTCCTATCTGTGCAATTTGCACTCTATGTAGGCTTTTTTGCACATTATGTAAACTTGATATTTTCTCCCACTGTATTTAAGTGTAATAAATTTATTTATTTTTTTTAAAATCTCACTCGATTGTACTGAATGGTACTATACAATGTTTCCTTTTACAAAAATAAAGAATTGCCATAAAAACTGCGACTAGTCATTGAGATCAGTCTAAAGATGTTATGATTACTGAATGCTCTCTATTCACTTAAACATGCTATGCTTTTCAAAAAGTGTGTAGGATTAACACTTGCACTCCACTCACTATGCAAATTACACAGATTTCACTTTTCCCCTCTAGCTCCATGCTCCTTTTTGGAAAAGTAAATTAAATAAATAAAATAAAATAAAGGTGAAGCCAATTTGGCGGTCAGTCCTACTCGCCACTGTTTTTGGAAATTCCCGCTCATTAGCATGGGCATGTTTCTAAACAGTGTTACTTATGTGTGCACACAAGACAGAGAAATCTTAGGGCTTAGGGTGCAGGTCTCAGGGAACCTCAGTGAAAACCCAGAAGGTCCCGGTCACCCTCGTAACCATGGCAATCCTGCAGCTGCTCACATGTCCTTACTTGCACAGAAATGAAAGGAAAGAAAGCAACACATGAATCTCAGAAGTCGGCCTCTCTGTGTAAAACTCTTCATAATCCTTGAATTTTGTGACATGTATGACTTATTAAACCAGTGTGCCCAGTTTTTATCTGTGATACACACTCCAAAGGTGAGCCAAAGGTGAGCAGTTCTTTAAATACATCCAGAATGAGAAAGGACACTCTGTTGTCAAAAGACAGGGAAAAAAGAAAAAAAAAACATATATAAGAACAAACAAATAAATAAAAGCAAATTTAAAAAATCGGGGAAATGAACCATTAATATGTATCTATCTCTATTTCTTGAAAAAAAAAGTCCAGTTCTGATGCTCACATGCTCATTGTAGGTGCTTTTGGTGGTGGGCAGGGGTCAGCATGGGCACTCTGACCGGTCTTCAGCTACGCAGCTCCATATGCATCAAGCTGCAATGCACTGTGTGTTCTTACGACTTTCTATCATAGCCATCATTAACCTTTTCAGCAATTTGTTCTACAGTAGCTCTTCCATTTGCGAGGAACGGTCTGCTTGGGCTGAATTTGCTGGAACGGCCAGTCCTGGACAAATTGGCAATCATTTGAAATCTGCGCCATTTGTAGATGATTTTCCTTACAGTGGAATGACGTAGTTCAAATAATTTGCAGATCTATTTTAATCCCTTGCCAGACTCATAGGCATCTACAACCTTTTTTCTGAAGGCCTTACACTTTAGAACTCTTTAGATCTCGGCATGATGACACCACACACCTCAGTATGATCTTCCTTTCTGGCAAGCAACGCTAATGTGGCTCAGCAATAGAAAACCAGCAGCTTTGGTTGCACCTCAGCTTTACAAAAAAAGCCCCCAAAACAATTAAACTACGACCCAGTTATTACACCTGCAAATTCATTCCAATTGTACAACACAATTTAAATATGCGTCAGCAATTTAAGTCAGCAATTTAAATATGGCTTGTCTAATACAAAATCAACCAGCAGATTGAGACAGGCTGATAATACCTCAGGAAGGATTTCTAATACCCCAGGATGCACTGATCATTCTGATCATCAGCCCATGAACTGCAATCTTTTCCACACACTTGTAAATGTGCATGAAATTCAAAGTACGACTCCACATCTACCTGCAGTAGTTCCCTCTTATCGTTTCATCATTGTATTCAGTGATCTTTACTACCTCTAATGTTTAGGACTGAATTTGTCCCTGTAAATTATCTTCAATTAAATGGATTGAAGGAACTCGAGCTTCTTTGATCTTCTCGCTCAACACTCTCTTCTGCTGTCTTTCCTTTTATCATTTGATCTTCTTACCTGAAATACTTCTCAAATTTAATTCACCCTACACATCCTCCAGCTATGAGGCTTGACAATGTGACACATTAAAGCAGGGGTATTAAACTTGTGAAAGACAAGCGACAAGGTAATTCTACCTGTGTCAAATTTAAAACATGTCTCCTCTGTCTATGGTAACATCATATGAAACAAAACATATCGACTTTAAATTCTGTTATTTATAACCATGAACCAATCACTAATTGCTAAATATTATTTAAGGTAACTTGTCATTTAGTCATGTTAGTCATTATTCAGATCTTTGTAAGCAAGGGGTTTTCTATAACTTATGGATCTTTGCAATTACAATTAAATTACCATGCAATAATTGATTATTTGGCTATAAATTAGTGGTTATGTTAAGCTTTACATGACCACTTATACATTTGAAACATTCTGTTTTCATTATCTATTTTGACACGCCATGTAGGTAAATTAAATAAAAATCTATTAAAGTCTATGACACAGCTTTCCTTTCTTGATGAACTGCCTTAAACAAAATAATTAACATTAATTCATTTATTCAATTTACATGTGATAATCCACAACAGAGGACCTGCTACAGAAACCTCAAATGTTTCATGTTTAAATAACTGGAGTCACTGATTGATGGCCTGTTTTCATACATTGATCGGTTCTACTAAAGTGTTTTGAGTGCTTTTCATGTCACACACAAAACAGAAAATCAGAAGAAGAATGAACCTAGGGAAGCAAGTGTATTCGGGATCAAAGGATCAAAACCTTAGACTGATTTTCTCAAAATTTTGCACGTCAGTATGCGCTTTATCCTAATCAGGGTCAAAGTGGATCCAGAGCTTATCCGAGGAAAACTCAGGCATGAGGTAGGAAAACACCGTTGATGGGATGCTGGTCAATCTCAGGGCACCATACACACACTCTTACAGAACTAAAAGCAATTGAGAATTGCCAAGCCACATACCAGCATTTTTTTTGGAGATAGGAGGAAACTGGAGAAGAAACTCACACAGACATGGGGATAACAAGACATGAACCCAAGCTGAGGATTGAACCAGGGACCCTGGAACTGTGAGACAGCAACACTACACTGTGTTCTCCATCTAAACTAAACAAAATACACCACTACATACAATGTGGTTATATAGAACAGATATAGTCACAGAAACATGTTCATAAACCAGCAGGACGTTGTATAGCACCCTCCTCCTTTGTCTAGTCTAAGGCTGCTTTCACTTATACAATGTTAGTCCATTTGAACAGAACCCTGGTGTGCTCTCCACCTCAGTGTGGTTCTTTAGACAGGTGAGAACACAGCAATCACACTCGGGTGTGAGCGGGTGTGAGTTCCTTTCAAACTCTAGTGCAGTTTGATTGCAGTGAGAAAGTGATTCAACTTTAAATCAACAAAACGGCAGGAAGTAAACCCATCATGTATTTTGGCTTCTGGCAACAATTTATCTGTAGATGTGAGCTGCTACAGAGCTGCAAAAAAAAAAAAAAAAAAAAATCAGATCCAGCAATCAAACTATTAGGTGTGAAAGTGCCCTTAGCTGTGGATCCTAGTTAGGTAGGAAATTCTGATCACTTATATTAAGTTATTCATCCAGTGTTTGGGTTTGACTGGGATTGTGTGCTCAAGAATAATTATCAGTAGTTGAATCCTGTAGCGTTTTCTTATCATTACTCAGATATTGTGAAGAGTAAAAATCTAGCCTTCAGAGTTTGAGTTACTAATTATTATTATTACCAGTTTATACAATTTAATTTAGAATTCCTAACTTGCAATTCCATGAGACTGTTTACTTAATGAGTTTTACAGCACGGCACCCACATTAATGTGAGCAATAAACCTACAGATTCTACACAGAGCATTGTGTGAGGTTGTAACGGCACCAGTTTTTAATTACAGTATCTTCTGTATCTTACATTAAGCCTGAGTGTATAATTATTCTCAGTTTGACTCTGACTTCGGTTCCCCCCATGTATTAATAGTTCTCCTCTGTGCAATTTTTTTAAACCTACAGAGCAATAGTCATAGGCTCCAGATCCACCTCAACCCTGACCAGGATAAAGTGCTTACAGAAGACTGAAGTATAATTACAGCACCATACCGAAATTTCAGTGTACCCCTCTTGGACGAGGATGTTCCTAGCGCAGTTGTTGATGTGTTTGAAGCGGTCAGGGCCGAGCAGGATACCACCATACCATCGTGACACCACCACTAGCACGTTCCTCACATCCAGAATCTGCAGACACAAAAGACACATCATACATACAAACTGTGTTTCTTATAAATTCTTTATTAAAACAGGTCAATTAGAGAACTGCAGAAAACAGCTTTCTCATATTCATACATTTGTTTGCTTTTTTGATTCTAGCCCAAAAGTGTATACTGAGTCATGGTTATGAATGACTGAATGATGAATGATTAATTTCAAGCGAAAAGACAATTCATTGCACAAACACATTTCTATTTTATTACTTGCAGGCAATCAAAGAGCCACACAGAATATGTAATACCTATGCAACGCATCATGTTGCAGTAAACAAGTTCAGTAATTTATTTATTTCTTAGGCATGTGAGAGGGGTGTTAAATCTAAGTGAATCATGTGTTTTTGTTTTTTTATCTGAGGGAAAACACACACTATCCCCTAAGATTTAACAGATCTAATGTTTCTGTGTGACAAATGCTAACTGTCACCAGCCTGTTCAAGCTGTCAGTCACATTTCGAATGCTTCCTCAGGGGCACGCTTGGCAAACTGCCTGAGGGGTAGGGGGGTCTGTGCCACCTGCATAGCCTAATACTTGTCTATATTTGAATTCACATCTATTTCCCTAAATAGAGAGTGTGTAATTATAAAAAAGAGAGAGTGTGTGAGAGGAATTTCATGTCAGAATAGATGTGCTTGAAGCACTCAATAGAGAAAGAGCACAGGTGTGAAGTCTATTGCGCTAATGTACTAACAAATTTGTTGTGAAGTAAGTTACAGATACTGATGTACTAAACAACGACAGGAATGTGCTACTGCTAATGATGCACCACTGGAAAAGTTCCCAGACTGCCCACAGGTTTTAGTGGTTGAGCTCCCACAAGTCGACATGATTGAAAGTGAAATTGGGTTTTGATTAAAATGGTACATCGATTTCACACGCTCTCTTGCAGGTCTTGGATGAGTACACAGAGAGTAAGTGTGATAAACAGGAGTTTATGGATGAGCGATGCACCCATGTGCAACGTCTGAAGAGAGGGTTCACAGTGAGAGGGCCAGATATTCATTCGCTGTCTCCAAGAGGTCCCTGAGGTCAAGATACTTTATTCTGTAAACCTGACTGGAAATTGAGCTTGACTTGCCTCATTGCTATTTCATTAGAACCTAGAGCCAAGTTTAGAAGATTGATTCAACACTTAACCCACTTGAAATAACCAAATAGTTTGCTAACTGTCAATGAATTTATGGCTCTATACACCACATGCTAAATGTGGTCATATTTTCACTATGTTTAACAAAATGCTTTTGTAATATTTATTACTTCAGAAGTCAAAACTACTCAACAGCTAAAAAAACTATTATGTTGTGAAGCAATATTGATGTTTCTCAGAGTGATGATATGAAATTTTACTCAGTGATCAATGCTAAGGGTAATTACAGTGTGATTTTAGCCAAAAGTCTTTTCTGCATGTTTTACAAACAGATCTGAGGGAAAATGTTGATATCCTGGACGGTTCTGTCTTGTTTTCACTGTCATTCTGTCTTTACCATTACATTGTTTATATTTTTTAAAAATATTAATATCCATGTTCCAGCTACACAAATTGTCAGCCTTAGAAATTAGCCAGTTCAGTTTAGTTTACCCAGTTGCCTAGTAACAGTTTTCTAACCGCTTACAGTAAGAGTGTCATGTGTTCACCTTCCTGTGTCGAAACTCAAACGTATGAATTCACAAATTGCATTTGAATACATCACGATTATATATGGTGAGAATCAACACATGCAATATTATCACTCAGGCTGTTTTACATTTCAGAGAAGTAGGCAGCATTTTTAGGCAGCAGTTGTACTCTTGATATAAACTCTATTCTGATTTGAAGGCATGGTTACTGAGAATGGTACCACTTAAAAATCACGAATATGGTTGTGGACTATAATTCATATGAACAGTTATGCTATTATAGCTTTAGGACTACAAACAGTTTTGCACTCAAGTCCACTGTTCACTGATGCAGACAAGCTCAACAAAACAGACTTCATGTGAAATTTGAAGGCAACATTGCATGTTCCCTTAAGGCAATCCTTTAATTCACATAAGCTTTCCGTGAACATGGTGGACAGAACTGTCACTCATACTGAGGAGTAATTCCTCATTGATGTATTAGTGTTAACTAGATTGCCTAGTGTGCCAGCTTAAGGCATTTTTTCTCACTGACCTGTATTGTGCAGTGAATGTCAGCACAGTAGAAGATGGCAGACATTTAAAAAACATTGAAGTAATTATCACAATATGAAAATTCAACTGAGATGGAAAGATATATAAATAAACTCAAGTATTGTTTATTGAACTGCACAATATGAATAATTCATCACCAGATTTTTGCTATTAATGATCTGAACGACTAATTAAAAGATAAACTGCTTTTCATAAATAGCAACAAAGCACTATGTATCAATCAGTGATGATTAATTAAAGCAAATTCTGTGTTTGGCACCACTGATTCACCTATTTATTTTTATTTTTTCCTGCCCTTGAAGATATGTACCACCTTAAACCAACTGTAATTTAACACATTTCTTTCCTATCTTCTGACCCTGCTGAAAATGCTGGAGGTGTGTTATATTGGACTTGCATTAAAACCTTCCAGGACTGACTGCTCCTGGTCCAATAAATCCATATGCACATAGATAGGATGGTAATTTGGCAGTTTCTCACACATACACACACCTGCAGTAGATGAAGCAGTCTCCCACCAGCAGCCGTCTCTCCATCGTCCTCACAATCCTGGAGGAATGTGTTTTTGTCTTCGCAGTATATCCTGTTGGATTGTAGAGTGGACAGTGCTGAAAAAAGCAATCAGGAAGCTGTCGGAGTAGTTCTGCTTTTGCTACTTTTGCTGTCATACAACGATTTAATGGATAAGCCAGTGTTGATCAGCGCTGCTCACTACAATATTAAACTGTACTGGAGTTAATGGTCAAGTAATGATCCTCTTTTACAGCTCCTTAAATTTCAGATATCCAACTGGGAGACTGGTAAAAGTGGTGAACTATCGAGTAAATGGCTCTATCATTCTAGTTTCATAGAGATTATATATATATATATATATATATATATATATATATATATATATATATATATATATATATATATATATATATATATAAATAAAATTTACTGCAGTATGTAAGGAAAAAAACACTTGTGTACTGTTATTTAAAAAAATCATTAACTATGGGGTGATGTGATGAAGTGGAGTTACTGTTATCATCCAGAACTTGATTATTTTCCAATAACAGCATGTACCAAAATGTTTAATTCCTTTTACACCACAGCAATTTGCCAACGATTACAACTTTTTATTAATTAAAGGATGATATATCATACTTTTTACCCTGTTTATAGTTATATTTAATATTATGAAATGTCTGCTCTAGTTCACCCAAATACAGATAAGTGACAAATCAAAGGGGAAAAAAACATTGGCTCTGTTATGCTGTGGAAGCATTTATTTATTTTGCTACATGGTTTGGTTCCACTTTGATGATAATTCACTGCAAATCGAACTGATCACCTTTATCCTATTTTGAACCATTTCTATGCTGATAGGCATGGGCTGTGTCTGATGTCGTGTACTGTATCGAGTACCTACTGCACTGCTGTTGAAACAGTATATACTAATCAGTATGTGTGTGTAGTATGAATACAATCCCGGACATACTACATCCGCCATGTTGGCATTGTCATGATGTCACCATAAACACTAAAATCTTACAGGGACCACCAGATTAAAGCAACTGGCAAAATGCACATCAGGAAAGTTAACTGAATTAGTAATTTAATGCGGTTAGTGTTAACAGGCTGAGGTCAATTCATTACCTTTATCTTGGCCGGCTAAGGCATGAAGGAGATCAAAAAAAGGTTTCAAAAGCTTTAACAACTGTTTTCTTGTTTAAACCTTCAATAAGTTTATTCAATATTATTTATTCGGGTATTGTTAAACAAGTCCTGTTTAACCAAGGTTTAATACTTAAAAAGAGCCAACACGCTGTCTTCCACCATTTTTTTCTGAGCTCGTCCGCACCAGTCCCATTGCATTATAGGATTTTTGACTCACGTAATGCCCATCAGTTGCATACTGCAAAATCTCGCCAGAAACAATAAGCCATCCAGAAATTTCTCGCCTACTGTTTCTTACCTACTGAGAATTCGGACATACTACCCCTCTGATGTACTGCTTTTCACCTACTGTGCACTAGGGTAGTACGTTGTTTCGGACGCAGCCATGGTCTCTTGTACAGGAAGACTCTGCCCTGTTAAAACCAGCCACTGTGTTGTTAAGTGCAAAACTATGACAGGTACACAGCTTCTTTTTGTACTCATGCGATATATCTTTGGAAAGCTGATTCTTGTATTTCGACTGATATAAACCGTTTCAAGATACAATCACAACAGCAGCTACAATCAACGTCTGTGTCAGACCACCAACATGAAAACAATCACTTACAAAACTGAGGCAACTCACATATGAAGCCTCATAGTAGTCCACTGATCCATAACATCCCGACAAAAACAGTCTTGTTACATTGGCCAATCGAGCCAATCAATGTAAAAATATTTAGTTCAAAACACATTATTACATCAATAAATACTCACGGACTGTTGCTGCGTCATTTCAACTTGCTGGCAGATGTGCCTAATCTTTCACATATTCTCAGAAATAATAGTGCTGAAGGGAAGTGCCTTCCCCCTTTCCTTCGTGAAAAGCACGAGCCTATTGCAGCTGATTGTGTGGATGACTGGCGCATCGTATAGCCAATGAAATTCTGAAAAATATGATATGTGCTTTTGGGGTGAGTTTCAATACTTTGATTTAAAAGTCTGTGCATAAAGCTGCGTAACCAGTGGCAAATGTTTCGTTTTTCTGCATGTAAAAGCATGCAAAGGTTTCAATTATTAATATACATATACATTTTGTAGACGGTATGTGATATGACAGCTCTTAGTGTCACCTTTCATTAGTGTCCAAAATTATGAGAAAAATCAAGAGTAGTAGTGTTTTTATTCTAGGAAGACCTCCATGGTTACCAATGGTCCTTTGGAGTCTCCAAAAGGTGATTTTGGTTAAAAAAACGCCTGGACATACCCTTAGAAAAACGTGTAAAATATTAATTTTCTTTGGTATTGTTATCAAATTTGAACTTGGACTGTGCTGTGGACCATTTGTGTTTTCTGGCTAATAGCTCCCACCTGTAGTCATCTGCAGGCATTTGTATGCAAAAACAAACAAACAAACAAAAAACCCCTTCTATTCCAGTGTGTTCAAAATTCTTTTACACAATACCAGCAGTACTTACAGTGATTCTAAAAACATCAGAAGACCAAAGACCAAAACCATGCATGTATGCCAAATGGTTAAAGAACAGCTTTAATTTTACTTTGGGTATGCCTTGGATAGGCATTTTAGTCTAATTTTACAGGAGTGTTATTATGCAAATAATGATCAGTGAGGTTATGGCCTTCATACCAGATCTCAAACCAACTGAACACCTCTTAGAGATTTTGGAACAATGTGTTATACAGTGTTCCCACCACCATCACCAAAATATCAACTGAGAGTTTTGAAATAACAGTGTTTATCACTCAAGCGCAGATACAGGCACGTACAGAATTTATGCCAAGGCACACTGAAGTTGTTCTGGAGGTTTGTGGTGCTCCAATAAAACCTTACTAAGATGCTATGTTGGTTTTTCCTTTAAGGCTATGCATCATATGTCTGTATATACCTAGAACAGCAGATTGAAAACATTAAAGTTGCTGGTAAAAATATAATACTGCTTTAAGAAAGTGACAATTTTCATCTTGCATGATTTATGCATTACAAACACATGCTCATAGAGTTCTCTCTGTGGCACTATAAAGGTCACTACTTTCTGACTGTATTTGAATACCAAGTCTTTTAAATTTAAATTGAATCAAATTTAAATCCAAAATTGATATCACTTGTGCGTACTACTGCATTACTAGGAATGGCTTAATTTCCCAGTTAACATTAATCATCACAGAATGAGAATACTTCAGAATGAAAAGATAATAATTCTTTCATAGTGACTGTGTAATATTCTGTTTCTAGCTCTACAATACTCCCCTGAGAATACTCTAATACTGAGATACTCTAATTTTACATCTTCATAAATTAGAATAAATTAATGAAGAACATTATTAAATGTTGACAATCAGGTCAATGTTTACTGACCCCCACCATTCAGCCTCACTAATGAATTCTGCCATTTAACCATCATAAGCACATGAATTATGCCTTTAATTCATATTGGTTGTTGTGGATCTGTTTTTAGTTTAAGGATGAAATAAAACAAAATAATGCAGGTGTTAATGACCTGGTCTGTTTAGGCTGTAATATAAGCACTGATTACTTTGTTAACTTTTTTTGGTTTATTCGTCCTGAACTTTGTCAGTGTTAACTGATGCAGTAAATAATGGTAGTATCAAGGGCTTACAACTGTCCTTGGCTCTGCAAACACAAGTATCGAGAGGTGGATTTTTCCTTTGAGTTGTCTAAGCTGTAGTGTCAGGGTTTTCTGAATGAAATGGGTCGAGGACAGCGGTCTGTCTCCATCAGCTATTCAGCACAATATAATTTGAGTATTACAAACACTCGCAATGTCAATATCACCTGTAGGTTAATCTCTACCAGATGACATGCTTCTTATCTACAGTATATCATTAAGTTTATACTCACAGAATGCCCCACATGAGATATTCTCTTCCACACACACACACACACACACACACACACACACACACACACACACACACACACACACAGTTTTCTATCTTTCTGAGGACCCTCCATTGGCATAATTATTATTAGGCATGCATCAATAACAATACTGGTAACAGGTATCGGTCTAATACAATGGTAATTACTCTGGTTAAAAAAAATGCCTCGATAATAGCTTATGATATTGTATGTGTATGTCAGTGTGTGACAATGTACATTGTTGTGCTAATGAATAGACGTCACAAAATTATGCTTATCTGGATACTTCACAATTAATGACAATCAAATTAAAGCAGACTGCAAACTTTTCTCTGTGAAAATATCAAGAGGAGGAACTACAGCATCGTCCTACAATACAAGTAACAAGACAAGTTACATCTTTATTTATTTCTTTATTTATTATTTGTTCAAACAGTGTCTTTGTTTGAAAGTGCGATAACAGCACATCTCAACTGACAAACTAAAACCATGGAAATTTAAACTGTCTCAGTGATCGGTGTTTGCAAAATCTAGCAGAGTTTGAATAAAAAAAAGACAGAAATGTGAGAACACACACACTTTGCACACCTACACAATCTCACCTACACGATTCACCCGGGCAAATACATACCTGTATGCGTATATGTTGTGGGTGGCACTTGCAATTTTCTTGTTTTCATACAGTTTGTCTAGCACCTTCTGGACCTGCAACAATCCCATCAGAAAAACATGTCCAATAAATCAGAGGTATTTCTCAAATGTGTCAAATTTATTCATATAAATCAAAATAAGGTTTAAAGCTCATGTTTCATGTGGTTGTGAATTAAACACTTTGAAATGAACTGTAACACCACCTTTTTGGCAATGACCCCATGCAGGCACATACACACGTTTGTCATACTATTCTTGGGAAGACCTTCCACTTCATAATTATTAATGCACCTAATTATTGCTATTCCACACCTAAACTAAACCCCATGCTCAGTAACAAAAAGGAAACCTTTTGGCACTTTTAGTTTTTAAAATAAAAATATAAAAAATAAAAAGTGGTTTGACCAGCCAAATGTCCTCATAAGGCCCAAACTGTCAGATATTTCTATTTTTTGTAAGTACATTTAGTCCTAATTACTTTATTAAAAAATGCCCATCCATGCACACGCAAAAAGCCTTGCCAGTATAAACCAGTAACAGAATAATGGACCGTGCATAAACCTAACCTTTAAGTAGCCTACATCAACATGAAACATTACATTCAACATTTGGTACAAGAGGATAAAAAAAACACCAACAAAAAAAGGGAAAAAAGTGCACTCAGCAAACTGTTAATTCGGACAGGGACGTCCAACCCGGCACCTTTATATGTACCACCCTGCTGAGTTCAATTCAAGCTCTATGCTGGGTGCAGTGTATGTGGTGCACTGTATCACACACAGCACCAATACTGGGGGTTTTAAACACCACAATGTCACTACAGGATTAAAAAACAGTCCACCAACCAAAAAACTGTGCAGTGATGTTAAAAGAGCTAGAAGTTTCATTTTATTTGGCATTCATGAACAAAAAATCATAATGAAACAGTCCGGACTATACCATTATCAGTATAACTTATATATACATATATATATATATATATATAAATATATATATATATATATATATAAATATATATATATATATATATATATATATATATATATATATATATATATATATATATATATATATATATATATATATATATTTATTTAAAAAAGCTAGTTATTTACTAATTTAAAAAAAAATGTCCCAGACCAACCACTATTACTTTCATTTTTCTGGAACATTGGTTACCAGTGATTGGTTGTTGGAAAAAGTGGTGATCAGTGGTTGGTCAATGGGAACAGTGGTGATCAGTGATTCATCATTGGGAACAATAGTGATGACTGGCCATTGTGAACGATGGTCGTCAGTTACTGGTCATCAGGAACAATGTGATCAGTGATTAGTTGTTGGGAACAGTGGTAATCATTGATTGCCAAATCAAATCATTGATGTTACCAAATCTAGAAACAAAGTCACCTGCGTTCTAATTAAAAAGAAAACTTTTCTTGGCAACGATCAACAAAACATTTAATGATGTTACATTCTGTAGAGTTAAAAGTTGGAGTGAAAAGACTGAGAGGTCACAGAGTAATGGATATGCTGCGATGGAACAGTTCAGACAGTGTGAAATGTGGTCAGTGACTGTTTTCCTGAGAGAGTGTGTGGCGGTGCATGACCAGATGGTGTGGAAATAGGTTTCTGGTGTATTCTTTGTGCAGTGCATGCAGATGATTGTGTCTGATAAGTCTTGTTTTATGCATTTTTGTCTTTGCTAATAACTGTGATTTACCTTACACTGAATTAGATGTAAACTGGTACAATACTGTGAAAAAGTATTTGCCCCATCCCCATTTCTTCTGGTTTTGTGTATATCTTATACTAAATTGTTTCAGAAATGAAAACAAAATCTAAGATAAAACAAAGGCAATCTGAGTAAACACAAAATACAGTTTTTAAATGATAATGTTATTTATTGAAGCAAAAAAGTTATCTAATACCAATTGGGCCTGTGTGGTAATGTATTTCCCCTGTAGTTACTAATTCCTCAAATCTATGAAACTGCATTCATAATGGGGTTCAGCTGGACTTGACGCAACCAGGCCTGAATACTGCAAACCCTGTTAAATCAAATCAACACTTAAATAGAACTTTTTCAACAGCATGACGCTGGTTAAAAGGTCTTATCCAGTAACGCACTATGCCAAAATGGAAAGAAATTCCAGAAATCATGAGGAAGAAGGTGATTGAAATACATCGATTTGGGAAGGGTTACAAAGCTATTTCAAAGTCTCTGGGACTCCAAAGAACCAGAGTGAGAGCCATTACCTCCAAATGGAAAAACTCGGCACAGTAGTGAACCTTCCTAGAAGTGGCCAACCTTCCAAATTTCCTCCAAGTGCACAGCAACTACTCATCCAGTAAGTCACAAAAGAGCCACAGACAACATCAAAGGAACTACAGGCCTCTCTTGCATCAATAAAGGATACTGTTCATGACTCCACTATCAGAAAGACACTGGGCAAAAATGGCATCCATGGAAGAGTGGCAATGTGAAAACCACTGCTAACCCAGAAGAACATTAAGGCTCATCTTAATTTTGCCAAAACACACAGACCCACATACACACACAAAACACACCTCAAACTTTTAGGGAGAATGTCCTGTCGATTGAGGTGTTGAAAGTGGAACTGTTTGGAAGACAGGGGTCCCATTACAACTGGTGTAAATCAAACACAGAATTCCACAAAAAGAACATCATACCTACGGTCAAGCATGGTGGTGGAAGTGTGATGGTGTGGGGATGCTTTGCTGCTTCAGGGCCTGGGCAACTTGCAGTAATTGAGGGAAACATAAATTCTGCTCTCTACCAATAAATCCTAAAGGAGAATGTCCGGTCTTCAGATTTTTTTAAATTGCATAATTCAACTGGATTATGCAGCAAGAGAATGATCCAAAACATATTAGTAAATCCTAGCCCTAGAATTAAGTGAAAGACTGATCTCCAGTTATCGGAGCAGTTGCTGCTCGACCAGATTTTAAGTTTAAGGGGGCAATAAGTTTTTCACATGGGTGATAGGAGTTGGATAATTTGTTTTTGCTTTAAAAAATTTAAAATAAAAACTGTATTGTGTGTTTACTCAGGTTGAATTTATTTTATGTTGTATTTCATTTGAAGATCTACAACTATTTAGCATAAGATATACACAAAACAGAAGAAAAGAGGATGGGCAAATACTTTTTAACAGCACTGTATTTTTGTCATTGAAAGTTGGCTAGTTATGTCCAGAAGGGTTGATTGTGACAAATTGCCAAATCTTTTCCCAATTTTTCCATTGGGAGGGATATTATATCATTATGTATGTGTCACTGATGAATGATTTCAACTGTATTCAAAATTGTGTCTTTCCCCCCAAAACCTTGATTCTCTCCTAATTATTGAAAAAGTATGAACTTGTAATCTTTAAATGTGCATCAGTACGTTTTTCCTATTAATACTCAGTCCACAATATAGATATGAAATATCTATATGTTTAATAATGTTTAATAATATATGTTTACAAGGGGTGATTTTCATTTTGAAAAAAAGAAGTTTATTCAGCGTTTTTCAATTGTTTTTAACAACCGTGTGATATTTTGATAACTTTGGGGAAATAATAATGCAAAGGTACCTAACATTTGAGGTGGAAATAGTAATAGTCAATAATTGGGCTGCATACTTTCAATGATTTTGGCCATTAAGTGCCGATAAGTGGAATGATTGTGTTCCTTGTGGGCCAGTGCTTCATTTACCTTGGTACTTTCAATTTGGTAACTTTGTAACTTTGTATAAACTGAACGTACTTTTAATATCTTCTTTTAAAGTACTTCATATAGTGAGCTAGTTCTGGAATGATATTCTGCTACACCGTAGGAAATGAGCACACGTAGTGAACAGGAAGCCATTTGGGATTTAGTGTAACAGTGTCTTCAAGTAACTTTAAAAAATATATTCCTGTGTGAAAACCAGCAGAAGATGGCAAATTACTCTGGGCAAATAAAAATCTAATCTGAAACATTCCATATTATTATATATGCTTTCTTGTGATGTTCTTTTTGTAAGAATTTTCACCTTCCATAGTTTATGTGATATTAACACATAGTGTAATGCTACCTGTCTCACATAGTGTCTACTACTAATAGTAGTAGTAACAAGTACTACTTGATTAGTTTCTTTTGTTCTCCCAGGAGATACTTCCCTACTCTTACTCTCAAGTTTGGAAAATGACTTTTACTTAAAGCACAGTGTGTTTTACTTAAGAAATATTTTGACTCTCATTGTCAAGGTGCATCAGACATACAGGATTTATGGTGTTCACACTACAAATATTAGGTGGCAACAGGCATCCCTGCCCACCTCCAAAAGTGGTCTGGGTTTTCAAAATAAACAAGACGTAGGTCAATACTCAGTCTGAACAGTTTCAGTTACATATCCGCAATCAGCAACAATGCCTACAGACATGTACAAAATAAACAAACAAACAAGCAAAGAAAGAAAGAAAGAAAGAAATGCCAGTGGAATGTGAAGACAATTTGATGAGAGGTGGAAGTGCTTGTTTGTTCTCAGTGGAGATAATCCGATGTTATTTTGTTGTAACAAAAGAGACAGTGCATTAAAGAATGCAATTTGTCAACATTATAACACGAAACTAAATATTCTAATCTCACAGCCAAAAGCATCTTCAAACTGGAAATTAAAAACATCCTGTGCATACAGCAGGGCGTGTTTACAAGAGCAGCATGAACTGGTTTTACTGTTCTATTGTTTTCAAAGAAACACAAGTATTTATGCAATTAGAAAGGTAGATTACAGAACAACAACAACAATAATAATAATAATAAGCATTTATATAGTACAATGAGTTAATATTACATTTCTTACAGTTTATTAACTTCCTGTTGCAGTGGTTTAAATAAGGCTACTAATTTGTTTAGAATTTGGAAAACACAACCATCTAAACATCATTAGAAAATATCGTTGGCAGGTACAAACAAAAATGTGCCTTGTGCACATCTCAGGTTGAGACTGCTGCACATCACTAGCTGAGTTTGAGGAATTGTCAGAGCCAGAATTCACACACCATGTTGACATGGCTGCCATTTCCACTTCTCAGTGTTTCCGGTATTTCTGATGGCATAGTAGAAGGGTTCATGTTTAATAGGAGGAAAAAAAGAAAGAAAGAAACCCACCCACTTCGGGTTTTAATAAAAATTCAGATATTTGGTGCACTAAACATATACAGTGTCATTATGTTAGACCCCACCCCTAATACCTACAAAGTGACCTATATCATAGGTGTAGCTGATAAAATGGCAACTATGTATCTATGCTCTGCTCCAGAAGTCTTTAAACCCCAAGAGAAGTGGGTGCGCATAGTGAGACACAGCTCATTAGGCTAGTTGTGGCATCGTTCGCCTACACTGTGCCAAAGACACAGCTCAAACAAAGTGATGTCCAGAGACAGCCTGGCAAAAACGCACTAATAACTGTCTGCATCCCCAATATTCACATCCCTCGAGTCTTGTCCGTACAATGAACAAACATGTGCGCTGAATACCAATTACACATCTATTCCTCAGCAGTGGAACATGAAGCCTCCAAGACCAAAGGAGACACACAAACAAACACAAGAAGCAGCTATGGTACGAAGATTATGCTACAGATTTGTAATTTGTAATGAATATATCAAGCCTTATACTGTAGAGCCTCATTATGTCCATGTGTTGCTCATTTCCATGTTGGAATGACAGAATAGCCAGCAATGGTGTAAACTTGTAAGTGTTTAAAGACCATTATCTAGAATTCAGCTCAGGATTCAGCTCCATGTGCCATTTGTGGCTAAAATTAGACATGCAACAATATCCTCAACTCTTGATTTATATATTATGCAGCAATATTAATGCAATGAATGCAACCAATTTTCTTTTGATCAAAAGTAAAGCTCACTTGGATGCAAAAAGTATTTTGGTTGTTCAGGAAGAGGCTAAGAGAAAACAGTATGAAAAAGCACATCATAACTGAGAGGCAAATCATATTTCTGTTAACACTGCTTATATAATTTAACTACATATGTAGCTAGGTACAATTCCAAGCTAGCAATTTGTGTTGCTAAGCAGTCAGTCAATATCTCACCAACACAACGGATAAAGTTCATTAAGTTAATTTCCTCATTTGAAAGTAGCTATGGATAAAAGCGTCTGCTAAATGAATAAATGTAAATGTAAATGTAAAGTGGGGGTGGCCAGTCAGTAGACTTGTAGTTGTTCCACTTCCCAGGTATTTAAGGTGTACACATTCTTATTTTCCTCACTTCTTTACCTGCAAAAACTATGCCAGTCAAAAGAAAAATAATTTCAAACCAAAAATTTCCAACCATTTTAGATACACATGCACAAACCTGTCTTTTTTACTCCCAACAGCACAGCTCAGCCCTGATCGATCCACTTCCCACTGATTTAAGAAAGATCAAGCTTGTTAACTTTGATATCTCTAGCAAATCCAGAATGCAACAAATATTAGGGGGGCTTTTTTGTTGTTGTTGTTGTTTTTTTTTTTTTTTTGCTAAAGCTGTAAATATATATTCTGGTTGGTGTAAGGTCTCTCTCTCTTTTTCTCTCAACAAGCTGTCAAATGATAACCAAGACAGAAATACTGACATTTCTCTTGAGTAAGGAACTCATCTCCTCCTCTGACAGGATGAACAGAAACCTGAGAACAGATCCATATAGGTAAACAGCAGTGATCCACAGAGCAGGTGTCAATAAGTTACCTGCTGTTGGATAGATAAATCCGGAAGAATCTGGTAAGAGGGGTTTTTTTGCTTCAGGGAAGCCCAAACATAAATTGTTCAGACTCACATTGGAGCGAATCAAGAGGAATTTCTGAACAGCTTGACACCTCACTTCAATCCACAAGGAATAAGCATGAAGCACTTTTCTTAGTGTGGGCAAGGTGTGTGAAATACTCCTTACAGACACTAGAGGCTTGTTTTCCACATAACCCTAAATAGTCAGCAGGGATTGGCCACTGGCAATCTTTTAAGTCTAGGAATACTGTGAATCTCAATCCCAATCCCGGTGGAGAGACTGCATATTTCCATTCCCTTTTCTTCATTTATTCTTGGCCCTTTTTTCCAAAGCGATTTAAAAGTGAAGCAGATTTCAATCCATGGAGAGAACTTAAAAGTAGAAGTTTAAGGGAGAAACAGTAGCTCAGTGGCCGTCATGGGATTTGAACACACAAATTTTCGTTCCCTGAGACCGAGTCTGAGGGTAAGACAATACAGGTACAACTGCTGTTGATCAAGTCAATCATTTTTCAGATTGTAAGATAAAACGCACAATACGTTGTAATAAAAAAAAAAATCTATTATCCTACTATTTATTGAATTTTATAGAATAAATAAACAAATAATAATAATAATAATAATAATAATAATAATAATAATAATAATAATACTATTTATGTACTATTTTTGTCCACCACATTATCCAAAGATGGCTTTAAACCCATTTAACACATATCCCTTAAAACCTTGCGTCCTTACTCACCGGCCACTTATCCAATTATCCAATTATCCAATCATGTGGTGCAGCACCATGCATAAACAACAAACATCAGAATGGGGAAACAATGTAATTTCAGTGACTTTAACTGTGGCTTGGTTGCTGCTGACCGATGAGCTGGTTTGAGTATTTTAGAAACTGCTGACCACCTGCGATTTTCACACAGAGAGAATTGTGTGAAAAACAAAAACATCCAGTGAGTGGAGGGTTCTGCTGGCAGAAACTCACCTTGCCCTGGGTAAAATGACAGCATGAGCTACCTTGGGTCTTTAATATATACACTGACAATTTCAAGTTTTCCTCATTTCATTACCTATCCCTCAAGCTGAGCCAGGTGTACTAGAATGAGGAAAATATAAAACTGTGCACTTCTTGGGACTGCATTTGTATTTGTGTGTGTGTGTGTGTGTGTGTATCTACATGTGTTCCCTTGTGCCATGCTGTTATATGGTGAGGTGAGAGCCCTCAGGGTTACTCATCTTACTCAATTATTGTTACCAGCAGGTTTTATGTATCAAGATGTATCAAGATTATACTCTGATTGACTGCTTTGTGATTGTTGTGTAGAAATTCTGCAACTTTTAATCCTGAACCTCTGAAACTATTTTGCACTTGTTTCGGATCGTTTGGTTAAGTCTTTGCTCCTTTAACAGCTCTAAGCTTGGATAAAACCTCTGACAGATTAGCACATTTAAATGCAAAAACTTCACAATCTCTAACTGCAGGAAAAAAGGGTACTACTATACCTGGGGCACTGCGCCAAGTGGGGTTTGTCATTTGCCATTCCAATAAATATTCGGTATTTAATTGACGTTAACTAAATACATGTCTAACGTTAGCTAAATCAAACACATTGGCAGCTTTTATTTCACATTAATGAACTCAGAACATTCTCTATTTACTTTGAAGGAAAACAAGGGGTCTGTGTCGAGACTAGAGATGAGAAGGGGGCATTTAATTCTGCAGAGTTCAAAACACCTGAATCCAGATTCACATATTGATTGGCTCATCACCTGTTTTACTGTTATTGAGTGGCAACTTTTTGCACCAAACTCCAATGAAAAAACGCAGAGCTCTTGCACAAAATGTGTAAAGGCTGGCAGGTCTGTGCATCTTTCACCTGGAAACGTGGATATAGTATGCCATTAAAAATTATTTAAGGTACATAATTGGACCATTTTTACTAAAGCTATATAAAGGTAAACTATATGCACCTTTCCAGGTAAAAGAGACACATTAAACGTGTATATTTTGTTCCCATGATAATTAATTGAGTAAATCCTAAAACATGGTATTATATAAATTTTAAACTAGTCTTTGGTTGTTAGGTAAATGTAAATATTCCGTACCTGTTTAGGTGTCACTACGAGAGCTAAATGAGGCTGGAATGTGCTGCGTCTGTCTGTGATTGCCTCGCCATGTTTAATCACTGGGAGTTCCTCATCTGAGTCTACTAAACACAAACACATACACATTTTCTCTCAAGGTGTACACTATAACAAGCCAGGAGATTATAAGGATGATCTCAGTGACATCATAACCTAAGCGCTGTCTAAGGAAGGTAATTAAATGTAAATTCTCTGGAGCTACATCAAACTGCTACAATACAAATGGTAATCGGATTATACTTGGCATGACCAGGCTGGAAAGGAAAAATCTGCAATTGCAAATGCTGGTTTGAGGACCCGACTTGCCTGAGGAGAAGACGGAGACAAGGTGCGTCTGTTCAGTGCTGAGCCTCAGGACACCATAATCTGGAACTTCAGCCTCATCCCAGTCGTCATGTTGTTCTTCTGTCTTCTTTGCATGCCATAGCTCCAGTCCCTCTGCTAACAAACAGAAAGTTTGTCATTGATCAAATCAAAACTTGATTGACTCAGAATCAAGGTCCAATTAAAATACAAGACAATACATAAAATGAACAGCATACATAAAAAAAGAAAAAAAAGAAAAGAAAATTATAATTCATATAAATCAGTGTGTTACAAAGATACAACAGTACCAATGTCTCCACAGCTTGGATTGGTATCGTATAGTATTGACCCTTATATTCGATAAGCCCACAGTGATTTCATTTTCAGACTTGTTGAGCCAGCATATGAACTTACAAATAAAATTTCTTAAAACAGCACGAAAAAAAGTATTAACTCCTCGCACTATGCCATCAAGGTTTCTTTAATAAAATTCTCATTGGATCATTATAAGCTACTTGAAGTCTCTATAAGCTTGCTATCCTATAGTTTGACCACAAATCTGCAGTGTAGAGTGGTGTACAATATGCTTTCAACAAAGATATCTTCACTGAATCTGTACATGCACTAAACATGTGTAAAAGTATGTTGGCCTGTGTATACATCATGCGGCGTTGCCTTTCAACGTCAATTTCAAAGTAATAAAATGTCCAAGATATTTTACCTTCACACAACATTCTTTTCAGACAATTTAAAAACAGGAAAGTTTAAACATTCATCCTCTTTATAACAACACTCTTACTAGCATTATATTTGATATCATGTTCAAAACCATACACAGAACATAAATTGAGGAGCTGCTGAACACTAGCACTATTAGGACTAAAGACCACAAGATCATCTGCATACATAATATGGTTCACTAAAATATTTCCAATCATACACCCAGTATTACTGGCTTTCAAACATTTCGACAGATCATCAATATGGAGATTAAAGAGAACTGGGGACAAAATCTCCCCTTGCCTAACACCACTGCTGACCCCAAAAGTGGCTGAACCTTTAAACCCTATTTTACTCGCATGGTCATGATGAGTATACCAGTAATCCAGAATCCTCACAAAGTATTTAGGCACCCCTCTTTGTCTCATTTTAAGAAATAAATTTTCATGATTTACATGATCAAAGGCTTTAGATGCACCAATAAAACACATAAGAACTGATGGAGTTTTTATCTCTATAATTGCTTACTATTTCCTTTAAAGCATATATGCACAAATCAGTGCCATGTTTAGCTTTAAATCCAAAGTAGTTATTTGCAGAATTAATTAAAACTGTTATCTTATCCAGAAAAATCTTTTCTAAAACTTTTGACAAAATACTGGCTAAAACTATGGGCCTATAATTATCTATGCCACCCACCTTACCAACTTTGTCCTTAATAACTGGCACTAACAATACAGACAACATTGAGTCTGGTAATAAACCATGTATCTTAAAACCAGTAAAACATATAACTGAAAGAGGGGCTATCCTCTTACTTCCATATTTAAGCTGTTCAACAGAGGTATGGTCTAGACAGCTTGTTTACAGCTTGGTGCACCTCATGTGCAAATTGCAATAATGCTGTCATCAACTCTACAATACTATCAGCACCAGAGACTCCATCAACAGTACATGGAATAGATATTCTGCTGTTGTTCAGAGTTCTCACTTCTTTTAAAAAATCAGTAATATTGTTATTTAAAAACTTCTTAGCCATAAAATCAGCCCTCAGTGCTTGCTTATTTTTTATAGATGAAACGAATGGCATACTTGTATCTTGCATTTGTACTCTTGTACTCAAGCACAGGCCCTTGTCTGGGCCTACCTGCCATAACCCATGATTTAGTAGCTTCTCGAGCTTCAGCGTGGTTCTCAGCTACTTGCTTACTCCAGACTGCCCTGATATTCTGAAACTTATTTTTAAGCTTACAGCAGGGCTTACTACAATCACCAGGGCACACACTATATCATTAGACATAGAGCAGAAATCTCTCCCATGCTTCACATCTTTACAGTTCACATCACTGCACATTATTGCATCCCTAGGTAAATAAATATTGCTCAAGAGCTTGTCTGTATCAACATATTAAGCTAACATGTCTTCCTTTATCCGAATTGACCAGTCCAGTTTTATTGTATTGGCATTGCTATCATTACTAGATAGTGCAGTGAAATGTCCAACATTTATTGTCCTAGCAACACGTATACAATCGGCCATTGCTGCCCCATATAAAATACTCATACCCTCTAGTGAGGCATGTGCATCAGCTGTACTGATACAATGATCCAGCCATGACATACAGGTTCCAGGCCTCACTAAAGTATGTATAACTATCTACAGGCAAAAGCACTTCACTTAACAATATGTAATTATTATCTTGAAAATACTGAGCAATAAAATTGGCAAATAATCTGAAATGTCAGCATTCATATCACCAAGGACATATACACTTGACGACTTTCAACAAAAGAATTAACGAAGGCAAGTCTATTTAAATACTCATCCTCATTCTGATGACATTCGTAAGGTGTATACACATTTAAAATGACAAATTCCTTGTCCTTATAAGTAAACTGTATTGTAATACACCAGTTGACATCAAGTCTAATCACATTAATTAAATTGTCAAGCTTTTTATTCCACAGGATAGTCACACCCCCTGGTATCCTACCTCTGACTATTTCCATGCCATTACCCGTCGTAGACTCCCCAGCCCCATGAAAATGATCATTAATAGAATTCAGTTTTTCCAAGTCCTCCTTCATAAAAAATGTCTCTTGCAAGCATAAAATGTCACAGTTCTCCAGGAGGTTATCAACCACAATGCGGCGTGTTTTATCCCCCGCAGATTGGCCCAATGCAGCCCGCGACAATTGTATGACAAGACATGAATGTCCATATACCTCCACTAGTGAGTGTTTACACTGCCAGCAGCCACACTCATTCCCTCAGCAGCATGTGCAGTATTAGACCCGATAACTCCCACATTGTGTGGCTCATAATAATGCCTAAAAAGTACCAGTGTGTCTGGCCAGAGCTCCAGATTGTACATTTCACTAACCTCATTACATTTAGCGGATACTTTAAATGAGCTGTATTGCCTGTGCACAGTATCAGTCTTCTGACAAATGACCTCACAGCCAAGTTTATCTTTCAGATACTCAGATAAAGTTCCAGCATCTAAGTCGGGTGCAGACTCTGTCTTGACCACTTTGATGTTACCCATAGCTCCAGTGCCAAAAATAGACATGACATTACCAGACTTCTTTTTCTGCCTGGGAGTGACAGTAAATAATCTTGATTTAGCAACAACATTCTCGGCTCCCTGACAATGGCCAAAAACATACATTGGCCTGTAGCTGCATTGCATGTTTCATGGAACAAAGCTCAGCACTCAGCTGCTGCATTCTCCCAAGCAAGCTAGAGACATCCATATTAGTAAACGTTACTAGCGGCAGCTCATCCAGATAATGAGAAACAAATCTCGAAGTATTATCCCCACACTCATTCATCACTTTAAGTCAACTTTTTAAATTGTTAATGTCTTCCTGTGGCCCTTTGTTGAAAACAAAGTAGGGCCGAGTTAAAACAACACTTTCTTCGATGTCTCAATCCACTCAAAATGGTTTATAGCCAATAGGACAGTCTCATCCTGGCTTAATGTCTTGATTTTTACAGCAAGAAAATTAAGTAACTCATCCTCTACAATAACTTTGCCATCAACAGTCTTATAGATCTCAGATTTTGTTGGAAGTTAATTTGAACGCAGACACAGCCTCAGAGTCGTGCTGCAGCATCATCCATCTTATGAAACACACCATGCTCCAGAACAATGCTCTCATTATCATTAGCTAACACAACACAGAATTCCACCCAACTCAACATAGAATTATCTTCCAACTGAGATTCACTTTAACCCTTAGTAAAAATAAAATGATAGAATGGCAATTACCTAAGATTGTTTTAAATATACAAGATTGAACAGTTGAAATTTTAAATTCTGATTGTAAAATTAGCAGTACATGATATGGATAAATGTAGAATATTGTGATTATATTCCTATATTTACGATTCTCTCATGAGCGTCAATAAACAATCAGGATATAATGACACTTTTTGGTGATATAAGAAACCAAATGATTTATCATTGTCTGTCCAAATTAATTGGCAGCATTTTGACTGAAATGAAGATGTTGCCATTTTTGCTGCGCTTTCATATGAGGAATATTAGACAGAATCACACTTTATTTGAAAACAAGATTCAAGGCTTTTATTCGCTTCTCCGAACTCGATCAAAGAAGAACACTTATATGACTCTCCTCCAACTTGTTCTCTATTATGATTCACACTTGAATGAGCAACCTAATTTTAAAATGCAGTTAGAGGTTATGTTACAAGTCCCTAAACACTGATTCCTTATAAACAGCTCCAATGAGATGACACTAAAGTGAAAAATCAGCTTCAAGTGACTAACTTCTTAAACTATTTTGTTGACTGATTAGCGGAGATAATCATTATGCTCTTAGAAAATAAATCAATGTAGTGTTTGTCTCTGCTACAAAGTCAAGTATTTACGGTCTCTTGAGTTAAGCTGCTTCATTTACAGGGAACGATGCTTTTAAATTAATATTTGAAATGCAGTTAAACTTATAGACATGCTATGACCAATTACATTCTGTGAAAAGCATGTGTAAGGGGAGCTCTGACTGGTTGAAAGGCTCTTCAGTTGCAAAGTGCACCATTAAGAAGTGTCAAACTTTCTAGCGCCTTAGTACTACAAAATGTCAATAGTACCACCCAAGTGATGGAAAATAACCACTATAGTCTATAGCTCTAATATTCTATAATAATTAACTGGCTTGTGCTAACTGTGTTCATGTCACATAAAAGCAAAAGAAAATCTGGAGGCAAAATAATGTTTTCATTATAAACTGTAAACTATAGATTCTGATATCTTTTTACTTATTTGTCCACAATAATGTCTTCCAGTACCTGGTATTTAGCTAGATTTTAGGCTTCTTTAGGCAAACCAGGACTTATTTAAACTCATTTAACTCATTTATCTACCATTTTAAATATGTTTTTCACACACAATTTTACACAAATTAGTTCACTGATTAATTGTATGTACTCACTACATAATACATAACAAAATGACATTTGAATAGAATCTGCCTGAGATTCGGCACAAGAAAAGCATGACATAAAATGTCTCTGGGAAATGAACTCATGACATAGAACCTAATATTATGTTTATGAAACATGTTTACATGTTTACTTTTGCTCTTTATTTATATTCAATTAAAACCTTATAAGTAAAATACTGTATAAGTATGCCATGAATGGCATCCATTTTATTTTTGTAAACTGAAAAAATGGTCGTTTTTGCCTTCAAATATTTATTTATTCATCAAACATTGAATGATATTGGCTCTGACATAACAGCATGACATTAGTTTTCTTGATTAAATAAAATGATATCTATTAAAAACAAAGTGGTTATACTAGAAGAAATATAGACATTATAGGATATGGAGAAACTGATACATTAAAGCTGCAAGATGCATTAATAATAGATTTATAGTTGCATTGTGGGCCCTTGGATCAAAACAGAATCATATTTTCAAGACTCGAAAGATTTCCATCCTTGAAATTTATTTAACCAACTGCTGAACCCATTAATTAATGAATTTAACCAAAATTAATTGGGTTAATCAGACCAATGCCACAATTTATCAAAACACTCACAGAAAACTTGTTTGGAACCTAAATGAATGCTCATTTATATATTGCAGGATTGTTAGATATCCATAGTGTATATCCAATACAAAGATAATCATTTGTGAAGATAACATTACCTGGGTTAAGACTGAGTGTCAAATCAAAACCATATAATACTGAGGCCATGAATTAACTAGATGCAGTATTAATTAAATATTAAATAAATATGCATGTCGAGCTGAGACGATATGCACTGAGAAAACACTTGTAACACTAAAATCACACAAACATAATAAATAAATAAATAGATAGATAGATGTAATCATACAATTCAGGCTGGAGCAAAGCAATTTCTGCAGTTAATCATAGTTAATGATGGGTTGTCACATTCATGCTACAGTAACCTATGACCATCTCCCATTCCCCAGCCCAACTTTGCCCAATCCTGCCAGTGCCTTATGTAGTGAATATTCATGAGTCCATCCTTTTGATCTCCTGGGGAGATCTGCAGAGCCCACTGATAGAGGCATCTCATTACTATAATGCTTGCTTTATGGAAAGTAAGGTGCCACTTTTCATGACATTGTCATAATTATGCCATTTATTTAAGCAAGGATAAGAAGAAAACATTAAATACTGCACCAGTGACTGCTCAGCTAATCTGCTCTTCCTGTTCCTAGTCAGATACTTAAGGGTAATATTAAGATAGTTAGATATCGTGGACTGAATAAAAGGCCAAATGCAGCTCAGCTTAATGGATTATTAAAACTATGTTCTAGAGTAACACAGCATGAATAGGAACCAAATACACTGGAGAGAAACTGTTATATAAACACCAAATATCATGGGACGGAAGAATAGTTAGCCAATGTTAGAATGTATTAATCTGGATATTTTTTCTCCATGTTATGACCTACGTCTACAGGCATAATTAAAAACTGCACCACAATTTTAAAATGTCTATCAAGCGTGTCTCATGGAAAAAAAATTGGGGCCACAACACATCACCCTTTTGATTATTTCCTATAACATCATGTCCCCAAGTGTTTTACTCCTTATTCCTTTCATTCTTGATATCACATTATCAGGATTGTAGCTTTCTGTAGGTAAATTTAAGATACAAGAATGTGATCTTATCACCATGAATAACGCAAACACGTGACTTTATATGGTTCATGCTGCTCGTGTTCATTTAGAAAAGACAGGATGTGAGAGTTTTATTATAGAAGACACAATTTATTACAAACACTAATTTTAGAAATGAACAGCATGAATACTGCTTAAAGCTACAGTACTGAACTTTTTTGGTTAAAAAACAAACAAAAACAATAATAATTTATTGAGCAAGTATATAAAAAAAATCAGTGCTCAAAACTGTCTCCTTACTTTACCCCAATTCGCAATGGTAGGCTTATAATAATGATTTATCATTTGAGCTATCGGGTTGGAGTTTTTGCAGGAACTGTCAGTTTGACGTAATTCATCTTTGCATGGTTACATCACGTCTGTAAACAGAAAGAAGAAGAGCCGGCTACAACATCTGGGGAATCACCTGTTGTCAAATCCAAGAAGCCTCAAACTGCGGAGAGCCTGCAGTCAAAAATGAAAAGTGACAGAGCCTGTGCTAAAACGAGAATAAATATCGACATGGCTTTTGATAGCTGGCAAAAACTCAGAGATCTGAAGGAACTGAAGACTAATGCAGAGATGGCTGTTTTTCTGCTGAACAGGTAAGACTTTTCAGTGGCTCAATAGGTAGCTAGCTTACATTAGCTCATTTGTTTGCTTAATTCAACTAGGTATCAATTTTCTTATTATTGTTTTTTGTGTACGTTTGTTTTGTTTTGGTCAGTGTGGTAAATTGTACTTATTTTCTGCTAGCTATGAGAGAGAGAAATTTTCCTCTACCCCAAGAAAACCGTATCTACACCACCTTCCTTGTCAAGTATTAGAGCTAATATACAACCCATATGAATACCTCAAACCATCAGATTAATCTGCGCAGAGGAGCAGTACCGAGGCACAACCCACGTAAAAAAACTAAACAAAAAAAAAAACTCCCCAAGTAACTTGCAATTGTATGTTTTAAACAGAAATGGCGACAAAGAGGCAAAAGTTCAGTACTGCAGCTTTAAATGATAACTTTAAAAAGCATTTTGATCTGCTTCTGCTGCTAGATATTCTAAAAAAAAAAAGAAAAGAAAAGATTTTTAAAGGACATCTTCTGATCGATTGTCTGTACTGTTGATATTTTCATAGAAGACCTTGATTTTTGTGCAGAGTCTGTGAATGAAAAACTCTCACTGCTGTTCATTAATAAAAGTGGATTTTATTTATCACAATCCATCACCTAATCCAACCTGGTTTTATTATTTCAAGCAGATGCCTGCCTTGGCTGTGTAGTTGTACAGCTTGTGTTGGCACAACTTGTGTTGGTTGTTGAGGATGCTTCATTTTGCCGTCACTCCCCCCATGTTCCATTTAAAATGAGGCTGTCTAGCTAGTCAGCATTTTTGAAAGCCATTAGTACAAGGCTGTACTATTTGGAACATAGTGTGGGGACAGCAATTGGCTGCTTTGCATCCTCTGGCACTGGAAACCTGCAGCGTGTGGAAGGTATGATGGAGTCATAGAAGTATCAAAACATCAAATCATTGAAGAGAAAACTTCATGCCATCTGTGAGGAAGCTGAAGCTTGGGCGTCATTGGACCTTCCAATAGGACAATGATCCCTAGCATACCTCAAATTCAACCAAGGCTTGGTTTCAGAAGAAGTCCTGGAAGATTCTACAGGGCCATCACAGTCACCTGACTTGTACCCCATAGAAAATCTCTGGTGGATTTTGAAGAAGGCGGTGGCAGCACGCAAACCCAAGAATATTACTGAGCTGGAGGCCATTGCTCATGAGGAATGGGCTAAGATTCCTCAGGAACGCTGCTAGAAGCTATGCATCTCGTTTGCAGCAGGTCATATCAGCAAACGCGTGCTCTACTAAGTACTAATGATGCTTACCATGAAGGGGTTGAATAATTTTGATACTTTAATCATTATAAGTTGCTTTTTCAGTTGAATTTGGGGAAACCACTTAAAGCATTCGATGTGTTGAACTATTTCAATTGCTTTTGTTTGATTTGTTCATTGCAAACAGCTGAAAGTCTGTAAATTTTGACAATAAACCTGATTTTCAATGGGGGTTCAATAATTTTGATTGTAACTATATATCCCAAACTTTGAACACCCTGCAGAGCAACATTAAATCTATTAATTAAAAAATGGAAAGATGTTTACCAAGTTTATTTTTTGTCAGTGTGAAAAAATATGGCTTTGAAACCATGACTATATTGTTGTAACTATGATAAAACCATGATTAAACCATAGTAACCATGATAAAATTGTGGTCAAACCATAATAACCATGTTTAAATCAAAGTTATATCATAGTAATCATGTAAAAAAAAAAAGGCTAAAACAGGTGTGTCCAAAAGTCCATGTGGGCCCCTTTTTTAGGGACCAAAAGTATTTGGAAAATATATAATAAAGTATAATCATAATTAAATTGACATTTTAGTACTTGGTTGCACCTTCACAAAAGGTTTTCCATGCTTAGTGGTTTCCGGCTCTTTTGAAACTGCTTCTTCTCAGTGTTAAAGGTGTTTTCTGTCTGTAACCATGACTAAATAATCATTTTGTAAATTTATATGCAGGTGTAGTCAGACAATAATAGAGAAGCCACGGGCCACTTAATATCTGTCTACCAGCCACATTTGGCCCTGGGGCAGAACTTTGGACACCCCTGGGCCAAACCACAGTAACCATGGTAAAACTAGGGCCAAACCGTTTTTATTTGCACACCTCCAAAAACAATGGCAACCATGGTTATCAGATATACAGGAAATATACAGGGAAGTAGTAGCTGGCTTCATAATGCACTGCAATCATGTTCCTTTTCATATAAGAAAATGTCTGGCTTCCACAAATTCCACTGCTGTGCTGCTATTTCTTCAGGTCATATACAATCACCTGAAAATCGAGGCCATCTGCGAACCCGTGTGTAGATTTTATACCCTAGATTTATAGAGTGCACCTCAGCAGAGACCCATTTTTATCTGAAGTAGTGTTAAATATCAGATGCATTTTAGGCGCTATAGTGCTTCTTTCTGCTTGATTATCTGTCGTCACAATATAGCAGTAACTAGCCAGGAAAAAAATCCAGCAGTGAAGGCAAGAGCTGGATATAAACACTGAGCATTCTCACACCTCTCTTCCTTCTCACACCTCCTTCCCAGGAACATCATTTTCATATTAATTTGATTTTAATATAGGCTGCTAGAGATGCCACACTCTCACACCTTGGCCATAAGAAATAATTCCTGTGCTTGAATGCAGCTCAGGTGGTGATATATGGCATCCAAACTGCAAGTTCATGAATAGAGCAGCTTGATGCAACTCAAGGCTTTTCAATGTTGTCTTTCATCCTTTTAATCCAACTGCCATTTTGTACTTTATGCAAATTAAATCTGCATATTAAAAGTCAATTGCATACCCATATGGTCGTTCTATGGCACTAACTACACGCAACGAAAGAAATAAACGAGAAAAGACGGTGGTCTTCTACATGGTTGTTATAACAAGTGCTAAAACCAATAAGAATAACACAGCAAGAATGTGCAAAAAATTGTAGAAGATTTGATAATGAAACTGTAATCAACAGTTGCTGGGGGGCGTTGAAAAAATGTTGATCTGTGAAATGGCTGAGATATTACAAATAAAGTGCATATTATGGTCCCTATTTCATGGAGAAGTTTTGAAATCGAAATCAAATGAACACATTCATCTTGCACAGTAATAGCAACAGTCTGTTAGCAAGTGACTTAAAAAAAATTACCTATTATTAAGACAAAACAAGCTGCAACGGTGACCATGCCCAAAACGCTAGGAAACTACATGAGCTGAAAAATTCACAACAACATCCAAATTAATTTTGACAGCCTTCGGTTACCATCATAGATCTTAATGGCTTTGCTCACTTAGTTGGTACCTTAGCCTTTGTTAGATCAACTCAGACTTGCTGTTTCATCACCACAGCATTTGTAAGCTCAACTAACTCAGTACCACAATCTTCATTAGCTTAGCTTGCTCTAATGTAGTATATTTTGTACGGTAACAACTAATTCACTGGGACTTTTATGGTAATATAATTACCATAATCTAAAACCAATAAAATGATTCAAAATATTGGTTGATATTTAACAAAGAAAAATTCACTGACATGGTTGAAGGAGATGTTTATTGAACATTTATGGACTTTTTTGTTGCCAGTGTCATGAAAGGATAGTGCAATTACAGAGCACTTTCTGGTTTTTCAGTAACATGACAAGCTCTCTCATTAACTTCAAGGGAGAGAAACAAATAAACACTGGTGAAGGAGTGACTGTTTATAAATGTTATGATGTAAGTGATAATGACAACTAACCTGTCTTGCAGAAATTCCACAACACTAAGTGTAACTAAAAATGGTCAAAAAGCATCACCGTAGCATTTGTAGGCTAAAGTTTAGCTCACTATAGTTAACTGTCATAGACTTGATTAAACTTGATTAAATCTACCAATATCTATCGTTTGTTTAAAAAAAAACACTAATGTGTAATCTTCATTTGTGAGAGTTTTTTTTTTTTTAACTTGTGCTACTATACACACTTGATAACGAAGTGTGTGAGATAATTAAAAATGTAGATTAGGAAAACCCAAATCATAATCTGGTGTGGAAAAGAACTAGGGGATTTTGTCTGGAGTTGGAGGAAAGCAGAGCGGTAAAGGGATACACATTGATCTTGAACTTGCCACCCATATCACAGAGCCTTTGAGAGGGCTGAAAAAGATTAACCAGGCTTGACAAGGCCTTTTATCGATCCCGATTAGATCTGTGTTAGTCAGTAGAAAAGGGCAGCTTGAAGCATGTCAGGCCTTTTCAGCTTTGCCTCTGTTCACCCCAACTGCTGTTTTGTACCATAAAAATTTATATATTTTTATATTGATTGATATATTGATAATTGATATATTAATATATTAATATTATTAAAATACCGATTACATTCACACATATAGTTTATACAGTACTAACTGCAAAAAATTATGGAACTGTTGCAGTACCGCCCACATTTACCACACAACCTTGGTCATCATTTTATACAAGAATACTATTTTCCAAGGAAGGAAAGAAAATAATCAAAACAGATGCTTCTGGAAAGACAAACATTCAAATGGATGCACTATAAATTCCCTGTATTTTATCAGTCGGTCAGTGGTGTCAGATCAGATTTTGCCGGACATTTGTAAGTATACGTCATATGCCAGGTCTTATATGTCAAAAGAAATCAAGCCACAACTTCAGTCACAAACAATGCCAGACTACCAGGGGTGGAAAGAAAACAAAGAAACTATAATTGAGTAGAAGTATTGGTACTGTGTCAAAAATAAATTTCACTCCTTGTCTCCACAAAGTTCTTTAAATGTTAATACAAATATCAAAAACAAGTTAGCACAGTTATGAGCAGTTTGATATTTTGAAGTTTGATGCGAATTTGAATTTAAAAAGTGATAACAGTTGGGCAAGAGAAAAATAGAAAAAATTCACAAATCCTCATGGAATTTGAGATTTTTACTGAGTACTTTGAAGGTCAAAATAAAAATGTAAGGAGGGAAATAAATGTTTTTCTCTTATAAATTTACTTGAGCAAAATACAGATCTTCCAAAATACTAAAGTACAGAAAGAGTCTGCTATTACACTATATAAGAAGAAAAAGAAGTTAGTTTGAACTTTTTGCTTGAATTTCATTTTCTGTTTACTAATTTGTTGGGAAGCTAGTGAATGATAATAGATTTATACTCAGTTGAATTTTGTATTGGAACCCAGTTGAGAAGGTGTTGAGCTAGAGAACTTCATCAGTCCTGAATTCTGTTTTCTCTTATAGAATAAATATCAGACTCTTTCACTCTCCCACTCACACACTCTCATGTTTTCTCTCTCATGATTGGCTGCAGTTCCTGCCTGTCCCTGTATATCCAGACTTCTTTTGTGTCTGAAATTAGGCAAAGATTATGTTTTACATATCAGAGTTGGTATATAACATATGCATACAAATTTCCAGCCAGTTCCACTGTTTACACAGATCTAACTGTGGAGTACTATTACAGATATCATGATACTGGCGCCCTGTGCCCGATGTTCCCTAGGATAGGCTCCAGGTTCCCCCGTGACCCTGAAGAAGGAGTAAGCGGTAGAAGATGGATGGATGGATGGATGATTTGGGGACGGAGACGGATGCAAGTGCAGATTAGGTTTAATAACAATATCAGTATCAAAACAGTATCTATAGTACTTGTGACAAAAACACTAAGGCAAAGAATAAACATAAACCAAAGACCATAAACACAGCAACAGAAACGACGGCAAAGAAAGACAAATGTAAGAGAAGGAGTGCAGTGCAAACTGTGGTGATATACACACGAGTGTTCGTTAACATGAATGAAGTTCAGGTGCAAGTGATCATGTGACATGACGGTGTGGTGCAGTGGCTACTGGGAACTGTAGTTCAGCGTTCCTTCTCTGATACATGACAACAGGACTGTCAGGGAGGCTCTCAGCACAGAAACATCATGATATAAAGTGTTTTCTCTCATGACTCATTATTGTATTGTATTGACTCGCATTGTAGCTTTACCATAAGGCCCAATGAGGCGTAAACCAGGCACAGAGCCAAGAATATGGATTTCAGCTATAAACATGGAAATGTGTGAAATATTCAGAGAGCTGGGAGATTACTGCATGATTTATAAACATACCAGATGCTTCAAGCAGTTGAATAAGTCAAAACACCAAAATCTGATAAAAAAAAATGAGGTAATACAAATGAGCCAGTCAAAACGCTAAAGTGTGGAGATTTTGAGTACATGTATCATATACACAATTCATTCGTATAGGTTTTTACACACGAACTGCTACTATACACACATATACTAATGAAAACAACAATAAGGCCTCACTACAAAATAATGACTTGAAAATACAAAATGTATTTGCTATGTCAAAAAAAACATGCAGTTTGTTTGTGAGTTTGACTCTATTACACAGCTTAGGTTGTAATCCTTTCTGAGAGACCTGTAAACCCAGATCAATTACATAAAATCCCCAACACAAAATCTCTTGTGTCAGAGGTTTACCTTTATCCAAATCACTGTTTAATTAACGTAAGGAGGATATTTTAGTTGCGACTGAGTACATTGCAAGGGAGAATTTCTATAGAGGATATTAAGCCTTTTAGCCCTTTCTTGCACAGTGTCCACACTTATTTACAATCGATTTAAGGCTCTTTTTAAGAAAATATATGATATTAACCACCTTTGAATCACCCAAGACCTGTAGTGTAATTAACTTAAATCATTATACTGATTTCTGTTGCTCTGTAGATAATTTGCCATTCTCAGTGCAGCGTGGCTCTAGCATATCTTTACAAATGTTCTTAAAAATAAATAAATAAAAAAGCTAATTCAGTGAAAAAATATATTTTGATTAGACTCCTATGAACGTCTTAGCTTTTTAAAAAATACATCTGACTACAGCTTCATCATGCAACAGTCCTAAACTGCATATATTTAGTATATGTCAGGAAAACTGTTATATTTTGTTTAAAAAACAAACAAAAAATATATTTTCTATAAATTTTAAATGAAATATTTTAGATCTGAATGTTAAATATGTTAAGACTTTTTTTTTTTTTTGAGAAATCTGTATTGACCATTTTTTAACTCATGGTATTCCTATGCATGGCAATCCAATCAAACTACAGTTGGTACATAAAAGCAAACCTTAACATCAAATTAAGAACATAAAATAAATAACCAACAAACAGCATCAAAACAGAACAATTAACTATAAAATAGTAAAAGAGAAATAAAGAGAAAAGATTTTGAGCATTTATGGCCACTTTTATAAGCCTAGAACAGACTGATTCATAGCAACAGTTGCCACAGTCTTAGACTAACGAATGAAGGATCAAATGAGTGGAATTTATAGCAGGCCATATGGAAGAGTAACGTAAAACAACTGGACGAGAATCAAAGGGAAAACAGCAAGCATCAGGCCACTGTCAACTCTGGAGACATCAAAGATGTCTGCTGTGCAACAGCCTGTAAACTTTATTTGTGCCTGTCAATCACACTGAAAGAAATGAAGCCTCTGTTCCCATCAATCAAATAACTGTTAAGTAGGCGTGGCCTATGTTCTTGCCTTTCTCAGTTAAAGAGGCTTGGCCTTTTTGCGTGAGGGTTACAGTGAAGAAGGCGTGGCCTCTGTGCTTGCCAATCACGTGATGGAGGTGCTGCCTGTGTGCACATCAGTCCTAGTAAGGAAATTATGACTTCTGTACCTGTCAGTCCCAGTGAAGGAGGTGTGGCCTGTGTAGCTGTCAATAAAGCTAGAGAAGGTGTGGCTACTGTGGTTGTCAGCCCCAGTGAAGAAATCATGGCTTGTGTACTTGCAAATAAAGCTAAAGCAGATGTGGCCTTCATGTCTGTCAGTCCTGGTGATGGAGGTGTGGCCTGTGTGCCTATCTGTACAAGTGAAAAAACTATAGCTTAATGTAAGCCATTAATGTAAGATTACCTTCTCCAATCTGATTGATATATTATGTACTGGATGTTTTAGCATCAAAATAATCTTAGTGTTTGTGTTTAAAATTAATACTATATTTACTGATTGATTGAATCACTGAACTCTTTTGACTTAAATATAAATATAAGATTTGCTTCTTATACTTTATAGACGTACCTAAAGTTTTTGCTCTGATTTCATTATAATGAATACACAGCATTTCATAAGAATTAACAACTGTGTATAAATATACTGAGAATAAAGTTCAATCAAATTCAAATTAAAGCTGTGACGTTTTAGGGGATGAGTTTACAGGCCAGTCAGTGTACTAAATGATGACAGCTTTTCTGAATAATTTGATTAATATGCAGCAGTCACTGCTAATTTAAATAAAGGACAGAATGAAAATGACTCAATTTATCACATTTCCATTTTTCTCACAGAGGACGCTCAGTATGACTGTCGACTCAGTCATGTTTTACAGAAATTGACCCAAAGGACTTTAGTACATTTGAATAAACTCCACTATTTAGCTTGGCAGTTTACTGATTGTTGATTTCCTGCACATGATTGTATCTGGTGCCACCAGGAACCCTAAGATACTTTCAAGCAAAGGCTTCAACTCCCAGTGTATTTTGTTAAATGGGTGAATCCACCGCACCTCACCAGTTTTTTAAAAAATGTTCCTGAGTGCCCAACTCAGATTTGCTTTATATATTCAGAATTATTGTCAGTATTCCAGGTAAATAGTGTGCAGAAATTCAGGCTTGCATCTCCATTAGCTTCTGAGATAAAAGAGGTTTTATCAAGGGAGTGTGGCCCTGTAAAAAAAAAGTTACCTGTAAAAGTCATTACTTTTGAACTATTCATGCTAAGATGCATGAAACTGTTGTCTAGTACAAGATGTCATTTTAAAGGATCTATATCACAGAAACTAATTCAGATACAAGCAGATATAACATGCAAAAATTGCAATGTAGGAAAACTGAAAATCTTATTGTTTACATGTGCAACCCAGAGGCGGAGATAAAGGAGTGGATTTCAGGTTTGAACTACCCTGTTATATTTTAGAACTGTTCCATACGCTTACTCATGGATGTTAACAGAACACGCATACAGCATAGTCAATTATGTACATCATATAACATTGTTCTGTACAGTAATTGTGGTCATAATGTTATAATAAAGGTCACCATTACGATTCCTCATCATTAGGAAACATGCATTTTCCCATTTCTGTTTGAAAGCTACTAGCTAGCTACACTCTGAGCTCAGGGATATCGAGGTGACAGCCAATGAAGCATTGCAGGAAGCGAGAATGAAGTGTAGCTCTTGTTTTATAAAATAAAATGCCATTTCCACATATTATCAGGAAGTTCTTTTAATCAGTTTTCAGTCTAACCATCATAAAATGATTTATAAGATTAGATTATGTTAGATCAATTCATAAATGATTAAATAACAAATTTTTGCTGTCAACACTCCTACTAATGTCTGACTCTGACATCCACCCAAAATGCATGAGCCCATTCCACTTCTGAATTTAATTACATATGATACATGCACATCATATCAGCATTAATTTTATTAATATATTTCCTCATCCTCCCCAGAAAATTACTCCTGGTTACATCACGCTATAAGTAATGACCGAGTGTGTGTAGAGTTGGAAGTATTTCCAATTTGCATATTTATATATTCTGGATTTGCTAAAATAGGGGTCGCAGTGTAGATTTGTTCTATGTACAGTATTTGTTATATATTGTGAACCTTTGTGGAATGCAGAAAGAACCTTTTCTTTGAAGCTTAATAAAAAATTATTTGTGTAATATTATATATTATAAAATGACTATACATAAACACTGAATATACTTAATTTACATATTAAAAACACTAATGACTAAATATTAAAAGTAATAATACTGACTGTTATAGAACCTTTTCTAACCTCTTAAGTATGTTTGCAAGCAACAAGTACAATCACTCTTAATAGAATGTGCAGAAAAAGCAATTCAATTTTATTTGCACATTACATACATAGTTAAAAGTAGCCTTAGAGAAATCTGGATATAGATTTAGATCTATAATAAGAAAGCCAGAGGCCACAGAGACGAGGACAAACTCCCTGAAACAAAATAAGGAAGAAACCTTCTGGCTGACACCAGCAGAACACAAGCTTGTAATCTAGAGTTAACATTTGAGGGCCCAAGCTTTAAAAGCATGAAAGCCTGCTGTGTAATTTTCAGCTCTCATTAGAATCAGTGTTACCTGTGATCACCTGGGTTCTTACAGATGACAACAGCGATTTAGAGAAAGCCCAGGGCTTCCATAAGATCAGAGATACCAGCTCTCTCAGTGACTCTAGCACAGATGCATTCTGGCAATAAGGGTTCCTCAGTGTAGTGATGAAAATGAAGCTTTCTGTGCACTGCTGTTTAGCCCTATTCAAAAGTGAGATGACACAGCCTCAGCCCGCTGCCTTGGTTATTGGATGTCGTCCAACCATACAGGATCATGCATTCATATTATAAACATTATTTCTATAAAAAAAAAAAGGGGCTCAGAATCCATTCATCATTATAATGACAAAGTGCAGTGTGAAAACGAGGACTATAATTGAGTTTATTTGTTGCTCACCATAGGGGTTAGTAAATAAAAAGCTATTTCATCCTGCTGCGAAAAAGGTGCTTAACAAGAAACAAAGATCTGATTGATTATAATGTGTGGAAGCATGCATTCAGGAGTCTCCACAGGTGACCAAAACAAAGATAAAGAAAATATTAAGCCTTGGGGCTTCTTGGAAAAAAAAAAAAAAAAAAGATGGCAAGAGAACTGAAGATGTGCAGGAAATCAGTAACAACTGCACCGTAATAACAGTCCAAACAAATAGTATTAAAATAGTTTTTGTTGTATGGGCTTGAAATGCAACATTATTTCATTCTTTCATTACTTATAATGCATGTACGCACTCTTTCATTAGTCTACATACAAAGTATAATGGTTTTTTACACTATGGGGCTGTTGAATTCTCAATTATCATTGGTCAGGTGTTGAATAATTTTCTCTTGTCAGGGTAGTGCCAAAGACACAGAGCTACAAAACCCATCAGCCACTGCACAGCACTACGTCACACGCCATGTGAGATTAAGCACCTGAATCACATTATAATATTGACAGTGCTTGCATCTTCCTCTGATGTCAATCCGTGACAGAAAGCTTGACTGACCAATGGATCTTTTTGAGTTCCAGCAGAGGCTCCTGGATAGGAACTGGCCATGCGTCCCCCTGAGAGAAATTTTAAAGGAGGGGGCTCCCAACCAGGCTAGGACCTTATCCCAGCCTCCCTGCTCCACTGAGGACATCACTCTGCTTGTCGCTAGGCTGAGGACATCCCTCTGTCCCTCTGCCCTGCAGAGGACACCACTACGGCTCACAGCCTCGCCATGGGCATCACTCTGTCTACCTGCTCCACTTTGGATGTCACCGTGCCATCCGGCTCCACTTTGGACATTGCTCCACCTTGCTGCTCCACTGAGCATATCGCTCTGCCTCCTTACTCGACTGAAGACATCGCTCCTTGCTGCACAGTGTGCTTCACTCCCTCTTCTTGCTTTGCAGAGGATGCTGCTGCCCCTTCTTGCCTCACAAAAGACACTGCTCCCCCCTCTGGCTTTGCAGTGGATGATGCTCCCACCTCCGGTCAGCTCATACCAACAGCTAAGTCATGGGGACTTGTTTGATGGACGCGCCACTTAAACAGATTAAATAATGCGTGAAAAGGTTGATATGGTTTTCTGAAGGTGTTTATGGACGAAGTCACCAGTGTTAGCATCTCCAGCGTCTTACACTTTGCGGTTTCTTTGTAACATGACAAGCTGGGTTATATTTTGTCTTATTAACTTCAAGAGAGAGGAAAAAAGAGAGGTTGGTGAGGGAATGATCGTTTATAGCTACTATAACATAAGTGATAACAGGAACTAACTTGCTTAATGGGCGTTCCACAACATTACACAAAATTATAAATAGATCAAACGCATGGCGTGTCATCCTTTAAAAAAAAAAATTGTGTTGGCTCCCAAGTGGTGCAACGGAAAAGCGTTTGCTCTATTGTCAGGAGATCAGGAGTTAGAGTCCAGATGATCTCACAGCCGTCTGTGACCAAGAGACAAGACAGCAAATTTGACCATACTCTCAGAGTGGGAGGGATACCATACAAAACCGTGTTTTTAATCATTATACAAGTGCTGAAAATAACTGAACTGAATTAAAACTAGCTGTTCAAGCATTGCTCTGATTAATTCAATTAAATTCAATTCTATTTTACTTGTTTTATTCTATTTGGAAACATGGTCACAATCAACTTTACAGAAAGCTGGATGTATATTTAGATGTATAATGAACAAGCCAGAGGTGACTGGTGAGAAAAAGAAACTCCCTGAGATGACATAAGGAAGAAACCTTGAGAAGAACCAGACTCAAAAAGGAACCCAGCCTCTTTTGGGTAACAGCGGATAGCGCAATGGATAGCGCAATTAGAAATCATTACTCTTTCACAATTACGTACTAAAAATGGACAAATTTACACAATCCAGATGAGATTATTCACTGTAGCAAAGGTGAGAATAAAATGGACCACCCGGCCAAACTAGTTGTGCAGAGTCAGCTAGCCAAAGCCAATGTCAGTGAGAGCAGGTGAACTCACAATGACTATGTCTGCTGACTGCGATTATAGCAATGGCTAACCCCATTATACTGTACACAGTAAGCTGAGTATGAGACGACTCAGTGGAGCAAGTAATATCCTTCAGATATTACAGAGCTGAGCCACAGTGAGTGAGGGACACTAAACTCATAACAAAACACTGACACCTAGTGTGTGACACAAAAAGGCATCTCATTCAATCAGTATCCGCTCTCTCTTGCAGTAATCATGTCTTTTTTGTTAATTTTTTTCTTGACGCCAAAGACAGACAGAACTCAGTTTTATTACTCATCTCTGGCCTCTCTCACAGACCTCTACAGATGTCCGATCCATTAAGATATGCCACTCATCCATCAGTGATTCATCACCATCACTGATCCCCCACATCTTTAATAACAAGGGACCATCAAAACAAAGAAATTTGAAATATAAGATATTTTACTGTAAGTTTTCTACTGAGCAGTTTCTTTTTCCATCTAAAGCACCGTTAAATCAAGTCCAGCAACAACATCAAGAAGGGTCAGGAACATGGAATATTTGGAATTTTGGACTGTTTTTAGACTGTTTAGAGCAAATCTTGCATCCACTGACCACAAAAGACATAAGCTTTTCTCTGAGCATGAAGGGTCATATTCAGAGTTGACTTTGCACAACTCTGAAGTATTTAATGCAGAAATTGTTCACATCAGTATTTAGACCTCAGACATAACACTCCCCTCTCCATGCAACGTTGTTGGATTACTCCTCGTGGTAGAGCAAATCTCAAAATTCTCTGACCGTTGCATAAGCAACGAAGCCATCACTGCTGAAGATGGCTCTCATTAACGCACAATCCCTGGAAAATAAAACCTTAATTTTAAATTACTTCTTTACTTTGCAAGTACTGGCTTTTCTATTTATTTCAGAGTCTTGGATGAAGCCTGGCGAGTTATGTACACTCTATGAACTGGTGCCAGAGAGCTGTAATTTTTTTTTAACTCCCCTCATTTGTCTGGTCGCGGTGGGGGCCTAGTGACAGTTTTTAAAAACACTTTTCATTGTCAATCTCTTCCCACTGTTTCATATCGCCGTTTTGAAATGCAACTACTTCAAACTGTGATAGTAATTTACAGGGCCATACTCTGGACTTGATTTAAACTCATGGACTATCTGTTTCAGACATTATTATCAGCAACTTGACCTTTTCTGATCACATGCCTGTATTATTTTCTGTGCCATGCACTGGTCAAAAACTCCGAAAACAATCCATATTTTGCCTGTCTCGTACCTTCACTTCATGCTCCAGTTAAGAGTTCTCTGCAACATACAATGAAGTGTGGGGTTCTTCTGAAATGGAATCTACTCTTCACAACTTGGATGCTGATGAACATCTCAGTCACTTCAACTTTACATGTGCCTCTATTCTGGACACGTAAGCATAATCCGGGGCCTGTTCCTTGGCATAATGACACTACATGTTCTCTCAAACGGGCTTACCGACAAGCTGAGCGCAAACAGAAGAAGGATAAACTTCAGGTTTCTTATGAAATCATGAGAAATTCTCTCACTATGTTCCAGAGGGCAGCTAAGGCTGCGAAGTGCAAATACCTCTCTGAACTGATTACCAAAAACTGTCATAAACCTCAAGTTCTTTTTCCCACCACTGACTCTGCGTTAAATCCTCCTGTAAAACTCTGTTCTGAGCCTTCTACAACTCTTTGTGAAACCTTTGGGAAGTCCTTCACAAACAAAATCACAGCTATAAGATCACAGTTGTCTCACACTGCATATACTTTACCCGACGTTCCTTTATACTCATCTACATAGTCTGTGTTTGAGCCTCTAAATCTGCATTCCTTTAAGGAAATTGTTGATCATGTTAAGCCCACACTATGTCCCCAGGACATTATTCCACTGATCCTATTAGATCTGTACACCGCATTTACTTTGGTTGGCCATGACATACTCCTGTCTCACCTGGAGACATGTGTACATCTTCATGGCACTGTATTAAAATGGTTTCACTCTTATTTGTCAAAGAGGTGGTTTACTCTCCTTCTCTGACATCATTCTTCTTCCGGCATATCTCTTGGTTGTGGTGTTCCGCAGGGATCAATTCTTGGTCCAGTGTTGTTTTCCCTGTATATGCTCCCTCTGGCCTCTATTTTTGATAAATGTGGAGTTTCCTTTTATTTATATGCCTACGATACCCAAATATATCTTCCCTTACACTGTAACAATAAAAAATCCCTTCAGCCACTGTTAGATTGCCTATTTGAACTTAAACTATGGCTTTCAAGTATTTTTTTAAACCTTAACGAAAAGAAGACTGAACTCATTTTGTTTCACCCTAAGGAAAACAGCGTGTTTTCTCTTGCCTCATATAATACGCAGTGTGCCAGAAACCTGGACTTTTTACTATTTGACAGCAGCCTAAAGTTTGACAAAAAGATAACTGCCGTTGTCATGTCTTGTTTTTTTTTTCATCTTCGACTTCTTTCTAAAGTTAAGCTCTTTTTATCCACAAGTAACTTTGAAACATTAATCCATGCCTTTGTAACATCTCGACTTGATTACTCACAGTATTACGGTGTTTCTCAGTCCTCCATTTCTCGTCTGCAGCTAGTACAAAATGCAGCTCCTAGGCTTATTAAAGGGAAGCGCAAATTTGACCATATTACATCCATTCTAAGCTCCTTGCACTGACTCCCTATTAAGTATAGGACTGACTTTAAAATCTTATTAATTGTCTACAAAGCCCTCAATACTTAACTGAGTTATTGCTCCCGTACACTCCTTCTTGAACAATAAGATCGCGTGACCATCACCTACTCACCGTCCCTAGAGCCAAACTCGCTACCGCTGGTCTGAGACCTTGGAATAGCATTCCTCTTCATATCAGGCATGCTCCATCCATGTCTGCTTATAAATCTTCTCTTAAGACATATCTATTTTCCCTGGCTTTTAACACACTCTAACTATATTATTATTTTGGGGTCTTTTATATTCATGACTTTCATTGTTTGCTTATTTTGTCTATTTTTTTCTTAATTTATTCCTTTTATTCACTGTACATTTCTTTGGTCAACCTTGGTTGTTTTTAAATGTGCTTTATAAATAAACACTGATTGATTAATGGACTGATAACTCGACTTAAGGTGAGTGTGAGAAGTACATGCAGGGTGGAGTTTGCCAAAATCAATCGTTTCTCTCAGTTAAGCTTGATTCAGACCTTTGACATACGCCCATTTTTCTTCAATGATATCGACTTGAGCGTGGAGCACTACCACGTCCAGTGCCATTGTTGGAGACTTTCTTGTAACCCCAATATTTCACCTAGAAATATGGACAATGTAAATACACAAAAAAAGTATACAATCACAACTGAGGGCAATATCAGTTTTATAAAAAAAAAATATATAGGTTGACTCTTTTATGGGAGAAACGATGTAGTGAGTTTGCCAATATTTTGTGAATTAATGTAAAAACTATACAGGTAGTGTACATTTTCAGTCAATCACTGAAAAGTAGGTCAAATTTAGGCAGTGTATACTAAAATACAGTGTCTGGTGCATGCATGGAATTTTTAGTAGAGCAGGTGTACATCATGAAAACACTAACATCAGTGAGCAGACATATGTCCGGAAATCTCGTCCCATCCGAACAGTGCTTAACTGCACACATCTGCTTAAGATAACACGTTCTTTCTCCCTGTTTTCTCTGAGCTACGGAAAAATATTACTGACAGCCGAAATATAATCTCAAAGCTCTTAAGTCCACACTGTAATTCTCAGGTAAAAGTGTTGCTCTTCAAAGCTTTATCATCTATATCAAGAGAGTCCTGTGACTCACAGAAGGTGCACTATGTTCTCTCAGACACGCACAAAAAAAGATAACTGCATTTCAGGATATTATACTGTATTGCAATATAGGAAGTGTGTGACAGAAGACATTATTAGCTTTCTTTTCCTGCCACAACTGAATGACTGTATACAAAATGTTTTGTGTTGAACAAATCTGAAACGTTAGAAACATTTTTTCCAGACTTATACTGGATTATACTGAGTCATATCTGTGATCCAGATTGGCTGTGATTTTAAAAAGGAACCGGTTTATAATCGTGGGATGTTTTTATGAATCCAGTGACACACACATATACTCAGGCTTTACCTGCATTTGCATTTTGCGATCTGTCTACCAGGAACTCTCGAATTTTCTCCACCCACAGGTATAGGATGCTTTCTCCAGGATTTTCCCTGCCATGATATAACGCATCCTGGTTATAACTGAGTCATAATAAATAATATGATTACAATACTTTAGTAAAGAGATGCTCATTTAACATTTTTGGAATGAGTCTCCAGTGTCAGTGCTTTGTAACATGACATTAACATGACAAACGTTATTTAAAAAATCTTATTAACTTCAAGAAATAGAAAAAAAGAGGCTGGTAAAAGAATGATTGTTTATAGCTGCTATAACGTTTTGTTGACATTCCACAACATTAAATGTAATGATAAGCGGATAAAAAAATTGTAATTCTTTAATAAATTACAAATACAAATATTTGGAAATTATCAATGGTATAAGAGTTCAAAATGTGCCGTTACTGGAACGTAATCAACGTTTACTCCACTTCATCACACCACCCTATCGTTGATTATTTTCCTATAACAGTATGCCCTGAAGTGTTTCATTCTTTACACATATTAAACTGTGTATGTTTTATAGACTTATCAGCATTTCTCTGAGAGATATGGTAGAACTTACAGATAGAGTTCCTCGAGGCTGTTTGACAGTGTGATTCTGTCTGGACCTCTTAACCACACAGCACTGGAAACACAGCAAAACAAACACGATGGAATGAAAAGTACTTTCACAAATGAATCAACTGTATTCAGTTTAATTAGTGGTGAATGCATTTTGATTAATCGAAATGACTAAAGATTATGCAAGGATTTAGAGGAATCATTTGGTGACAAGAATAACTTTCAATGAGCTCTTTCGGCAAACTTGACTAAATAAATTCCACTGCCAATCAGCAGCAGTTCTATAGCAGCACATTACTGAAATACCCCATAAGGTCAGACTGCAAATAACAGACAGCTAATTAATATATACAATGCAAATAAAACCATTACACTTGTAGGAAGTAGATAACAATGTTCAGCAATCTCACAGTGATCACATTGGATAAACCCATTACATACCTTAAAAAAAAATCAATAATCTGCAGAAAAATGAAATGTGCACAATTTTACCAATCTTACCATAAACACAGTGGATCAACAAATACATGTTTGGTGCCTTTGCATTTGCGCTGGAGATTAGGGTTGTCATGTTTTCACTGTGTATGCTCAAACGGTTATCTCACTGTTGACATTTGCAAAATACTGTTTAAACTTAAATGTAGCAATCCTGTCTATTATCATCTACCTGTTGATGTTCAGTGGTGCTCATTCATTTGGAGTACAGTTACGATTTTTTCTTCAACTCCCTCCCTCTGGACTCAACGTAAATCACACTACAGCACCACCGTTTCTTGCGGTGAAACCCTTTGGCTGTATTTAATATGTTACTGCTGTAAACACATTACACTGCCACTCCCAGCAGTCCCCGAGTTTATCAAACACAACGGCTGTCACACGTCACGTGGCATAGCTGACAACTAAACAAAACAATTTTTTTTTTTACTAAACAGAGTCGCACAGTGCCACACTAGATAGATTTTTTATGGCTCAGTGCATCACCTTTCCTCCTATCCACTCTGACTTTCAGCTTATAACAGTGGTTTTCAACCCTCTGGGGGGCGTGGAGAGATTGGAAGGGGGTGCAAATTGTTTTCAATAAAAAAATAAACCCAGACAGGGAATCATTTGGGTACTTGGTTTATTTTATTGCTTTTCAAATAGAATATGCATGAATGAAAAACCCAGCGTTCCCTCACCCTCTGTATTTTCTTTTTACTGGGGAGAGGTGGAGTTTAGCCTGTCATTTATCCAGCTGTCAGTGCAGATCAGTGTTATCAACTTAGCGATTTTTCAGACCCCTTTACCGACTTTTTTTTTGTGCAAAAAAAACGCACCTGGCAACAAATCTAGCGACTTTTTGGACAAACCTTAGCAACTTTCCAAATGTGGCCAGTACTGTCCAGCAAGCGCAAGGTCTTGCTTTCCCGCTGCACTGACACCTCACCTGCACTGTTCAGTGAGAGGCTGAGTGCGGGAGATTTAACAATGTCATGGATAATGAGACACGCCCTTCGTCCCAATTTACATCATTCATATGTGAATGTTTTTAGAAAGCAAGACGAATGTAATGCAACGTGGTTTACATGTAAAACAGTCCATGTTATTACAGCCTAGTTCTCTTGTTCAAAGTAGTTATAGTGTTCAGAAACATTTTTGATCATTCATGTTCCATACCTGTCTGTTATATAGTTTTATCAGTCATAAAAGTAATTTAAAAAAGTACACAAACACAAAAGCAAAAAATATCTATCTATCTATCTAAAAATTATAGATTAGGTGTATATATATATATATATATATATATATATATATATATATATATATATATATATATATATATCGGGGGGAGGAGTATGATAGGGGAGGCTTGGGAGGGTTTAGTTACAAAAGGTTGAGAATCTCTGGCTTATATTGACAAATTATTATGATAAATACTGACCGTGTAAGAGATTTTATGAAAAAAGTCATTCTCAAAAATATATTTCTATGAAAGAAGACCAACTGGTGGATTTTGATATTCTTGTTATACATGCAAAAATGTGCAAAGAAACCTTTGTACAAAGATTTCATAATAAAAACTTTCCTTTAATTTCCTTCCTTTAAAATGTACCTAACAAGTAATGCTTATAAAATATAAATATATAAAATTATATATATATATATATATATATATATATATATATATATATATATATATATATATATATATATATATATAATTTTATAGATTTATATTTTTAGAATATTTTCCTGCCTTCAAACGTGATGCAGTTTGAGATATGTTTAAGGATTTAGGCATGATTTTTGCATGATAATAAACTGGTGGTTATAAGCATTACTTGTATTATATATATACCCGAGGTATTTATTTATTTAAGAAAAAAAGTTTATAAAATGAACGTAAATATATTTTGTCATCCATACAAAAAAACAAAACAAAAAAACCCCCAGAAACCCTGGGTACTTACTTGATCTGGTATATTGGAGGCGAGGAGCTTGGGTAGTCTTCAGGCAGTATGATCTTTTAAAAGCAAAGAGATAAAGAATTCATAAACAGTATCATCACTTGTGTTATATGCTTACAATAATAATGTAATAATATCAATGCATTCATGTCACAATAATCCACTAGAAAGGGCAATTCATCTGGACTTGATTCCTGAGTTTTTTCAGTAATGTACACACCAAAGCAACAAATATTTTTAAAAAGGTACTTTTTAAGTATATTTTGTTATTACATAGGCTTTTTCTCGTGTTGTGTTGTCCAGTGATTCTGAGAGAACTATATTTAATTCCTAACTTCACAACAGTACTGCTTGTGATGGCAGGATTGACAATACAGCCTACATGACTTCACTCAAAAGTTCTTCATTTACCTGTAAACAAACAGAACATTTCGGTTCAGAAATGTCATCTGATATTTTGATGCAAAAGACCCTGGACGCCTGGTCTATCACACACCACTCATCCCCATAAATAGAGGAAAGCGCTTCGATTTCTTCAACCTAATAAAGTGAAACCAAAGTTATCACAGATCAACAACTTTCCACCACTCCAGAGAAGTTCTTTAAGCGCGTTTAAACTGATCATGTGTATATATGTTTCAGAATTCATCATGAGTAATCTGACCTGTCGCTGCAGATCGTCAGCATTTTCTGTGATTGTGTCCATTTATTTTGAACACATTGCTGTTCGTGTATTGACAATATTCAGGTTTGCTAGCAAATTATTGACACCCAAGGTAAATCCCAAACAACTCTATACGCCCTACATGAGTGCACTATCTAGGTTAGAAAGTGTACCCTATGAAGTACAATTCATATTCAACAGGGAAACATTTGAGATTGGCCTTTAGCAATAACCCGGGGAAGTGATTCAAACACGTTCACTTGGTAAATTGATTGTACATTTTGTCTGGGATTTTTTTTTCGTATTTGTGTCACCACTCTTTATTGCAGTTTGCTTTTTATTTATATTTTTTCTCGTTTTTTTCATGGTTCAAAGAACTCATGCAAGCCAATACTTCCGGGGTCAAACCTGCGCTCTGTCACGTGGGTTGTGACGCGTACTTGTATATTCAATCCAGTACTTTCTACTGTAGAACCTTTACTGCCTTTTGGAAAGATTTGTCTAGATTTCTACGCTGAAATATATGTAAAGACTTTTTTCTTTTAATTTAAAGATTAAGTTATTAGAGCCATATATAGTTTGGAGGTATTGTGGAAGCTCGGTTTCAAAGATAATAACCAAAGGTGCTCTGTTACAATATTTACTTTTATGTATATGAACTTTTGCCAGAATCTTGAGATTTATAAGGTAGTATTCTTTCTGTTTAGAGTGACAGACTGTGGAAACTTCACACTGGACTTCAAGCAACTTGGATTCTGTTCCTCTCCACTCTTCCTCCAGACTCTAGGACCTTGATTTCCAAATGAAATGCAACTGAAATTGTGATTGTGTGTACTGAACCAAACTGAGAGATTAAAGGCTCAGGAAACCTTTGCAGGTGTTTAGAGTTAATTAGCTGATTAGTGCTCTTCTCAGGTCGACATTTCTATATGATAAATTCTTTATTCTAATATTTTGAGATACTGGATTTTGATTTCCATGAGCTGTAAGTCATATTCATCAAGCTAAAACAATAAAGTCTTGATATATTTCACTTTATATGTAATGAATCTAGAATATACTGTATTAAAGTTCCACTTATTTCATTAAATTATGGAAAAAATGAACTTTTTCATGATATTCAAATTTTTTGAGATGCGCCTGTACACTCATACCAATAAGATGATGTCCCCATATTAAAAACTTAGAAAGATCTGCCACCCAAATGATATATGTGTACTCGTCTGGGAAAACCCAGACTGTCCAGCCAAAAATGACAATAAAATCAGGTTTTGACAAAATTGGAGGGCTTCTGCCTATATAATTCTCTGGCACATCTACTTTAAGAAAATATAAATATATTACACCAAAATCATGTTGAATGTTTTTAATAACTTTCTAAACTTGCCTAGGTTATCTGCAAAGATTATGTTGGTTAAAAAGAGCAAGTTTAACAAAAGCAGCTCCAGGGTAAATTGACCTTAAGTGTGAATATTGTGTGTATGTGTGTGTGAGTATTGTGCCCTGTGATGGACTGGCATCACATCCAGGGTGTATTCATGCCTCATGCCCAGTGTTCCCAGGACAAGCTCCGGGTCCACTGTGGCCTAGACCAGCATAAAGCTGTTACTAAATGATAGTGACTGAAAATGGTTTAAAACTTTCATTTATTATATATTACATTTTTAAAACTTATTAATTAAATAACACTTGCTTTCAGACAGCCATTGTGTTGGTGTATTTCAAGAAAATAAGATAAGGTAAGATTGTTTTATTGTCATTGCACAAACAACAAAATTTATTTTAAAAGCAGACCGGCCAACATACAGTTACAATATATTGCCACATAAGTTAAGTCAGTTAAGTTGAATCTTTAAATATGATTTTTTTTCTTCCTATTTTACTTTTGCAGATAACCAAATGGTATAACTGTATAACTGAGATACATTCAAAACAGAAACATATCAGATTAGGAAAACTTGTAGTGGATAATGTTAGACAGGAGGTGGATTGGCTTAGATAAATTGTCCCTAGGTGTGAATGAGTACATACGTGCGTGCGTGCATGTGTGCATGGTCCTGTGAGAGGACTGTCATCTTATCCAGGGTTTATTGCCTTTATTTTTTGTCAATATACATTACAGCACAGCGAAATTCTTTTCTTTGCTTGTTAGGAAGTTGGGGTCAAAACACAGGGTCATCCATGATACAGCACCCCTGAAGCAGAGAGGGTTAAGGGCCTTGCAGCAGCTTGGTGGTGCTGGGGCTTGAACCCCTACCTTCTGATCAGAAACCCAGAGCCTCAACCGTTGAGCCACCTACATATGATATTTGGTGATTCTATGCTAGTTTCTTTCCATTGAAGAATAAGATAGACGTAAGGTACAAATTCCCACAGCCACGTTCCAAAACCTAGAGAAATTCCTCCTAGAAGGATTTAAGTTATTGTAACAACAAAGTGGGACTAAATATAAATAGGGATGTTCAAAAAGCACATATGACTTTGATGGTCAGCTGTCCACAAACTTTTGGCCATATATATATATATATATATATATATATATATATATATATATATATATATATATATATATATAGTGTACCTAATAAAGTGGTCACGTTTTTATCCTAATGTATAAGAAATAAGCCCAGCCCAAATAATATCCAATCGGAGGCATGTATGCAAAGCAGAAGCTTCTTGACCAATAAAAATAAAGAGCTTCATGAATAATTAATCGTATACCAATATTGTTCTACTCCGTGCGCGCTGGCGCTGACAGAAAAAAAAAACAAGCTACGATTTTAAGTTGAAGGTTGATAATAATGACGACGGCGATATACCTCGAACACTATCTTGACAGTAAGTATATGCGTTTCGCCTCGTTACTGTCACAATCTATTTTTCCTTCCTTTCTTCTTTTTTTTTTTTAGGAAAAAAAACATCTGGCGCTCATGAGGGCTTTTGGTGGCTTCGCAGCGCAGTCGGCGCAAGCGAGCTAAGCTAAATTAAGCTAAGCTAATTATAAGGTTGGCCTGGTGAAAGTGAAATATTTGTCGAGTCGGTAAATGTTTGTAAATATATTAACATTATTACTTAACCAATTACAGCAAACAACCGAGAGTTGACAAGCGACCCGTTAGCTAGCGTAATTGTATAGCATGTTAGCTTTGTAGCTAGCTAGCTAATATTAAAGTTTTAGTGTTTGCTAGCTAGCTATCTGGCTGGAATGTAAACATAGCTGAGCTGTCACTCAAGTAATGCAAGCGTTGCTAATAATTTTCCCTGCGTGTTATTTCATTTTATTATTTGAATCACGGAAGAGTTAGAATCATTACATGCAGGGACGTTTTACATTTAGACAAATCTAATTGGACAACTAGCTAAGTCAGCTGTAAACACAACAGCTGTGCTCCTGCCACAAGCAGCTCCCGTCCCGTTCACGCCGGAATTTACATCACGGTTCTACATTTGTATGTTACACCAGTGTTTCTCAGAACTGTTTCTTCTAGAAACATTATCTCAATTGGTTGCTGTGCTGTTTCACCTGACTCATCAGATCTTCAACAAACCCCTCATTAGGTAAAAATGAGTGTTAGAGAGAGAGAGAAAAAAAGAAAAACACACAAAAAAGTGAAAGTGTCTATAATGAAAGAGCTAGGACTGGGAAGCCTTTGGCTCTCTAGTTATACACTGTATGCAGGATAGAAACTATTTAAGTGTAATGTTATTTCCAATGTGCTGTTACAGTTTTAAAAAGATCTGAAATATGTTCCAGGCATTGAAAACTTGCCATGTGAACTACAAAGAAACTTCACCCTGATGCGGGAGCTGGACAACAGGACAGAGGGTAAGTAAAGACTCATAAGTAAGGACTCACTGATACCATTGTGGATTAGATTTACTCAGGGAGATACTATAATGTCATTGATTATAGTCAATTTGGGATGTTAATCTGGTACCTGCTTTTTGTTTGTTTGTTGTGTCTCTCAGTAATAGTAGTTCTGTTTAAATCAACCTCACTGTAATAACTAAACTTGTCATTAGATATAGATATGGCGCAGAATCCACCAGTCAGATCCTTTTTAAAAATGTTTCAACGTATAAACTGAATTGTATGCTTGTTGATCTGGCGACGTTTTCCGTAAGGAGTCGTTTATTCAGCATTTCTGGGAGTTTTCTGACATTGGAAAACCGTCAGGACCAGTGGAGTTTACACTGTGTGGTTTCTCAGTAACATTTTTTAACTTCAAGAAAGAGAATAGAGACCTTGCTGAGGATGAGAACAGGAACTATCCGGTCTCACAGACATGTCACAACATTAAATGTCTATAAATATGGAAGAAATGACGTTGATGAAGTGTTGCTCAGTTAATAAATGAACAGTTGTAATCATTTGTAATCATTGTCAAATCATTGCTGTAGTTTAATAGAAATAAAATGTGGTGGTGGTGTTGTGTGTTTTTTGAATCAATGTTTCTCTACAACATGGTAGAAAAGAAGGGAGAGATTGATAAACTTGCAGAAGAGTACATCACAAATGTCCGGAACCTGGCGTCTGAGCAGAGGGTGGAACATCTGCAGAAGATTCAGAGCGCCTACAGCAAATGTAAAGAATACAGTGATGACAAAGTGCAACTTGCCATGCAGACGTATGAAATGGTTAGTGAGTGTATGACCTCTACCGTCTGTTCAGGATTTAGTGTTTGTCGTGATTGTCACATGACAATCATGTCACAGCCCAATTCTCGAAAATCTGAAAAATTGCGAGCTCCTTCAAATATTACGGAGTTTGCTTGATTGTATTATTTTCTGTGATCGCATAATCCCGGAGGGACCGATTGAATTGGACTCTTGGATTTAATATGTGATTTGATCAAATTTGTTAACGTAGTAACTCAAGTTTTTTCTGTTTAAAATCTCAGCAGTTGCTTAAAAAAAATCACTTTGTGGATTCTCATTGCTTTCTAGGTTGACAAGCACATCCGAAGGCTGGACGCAGACCTGGCCCGCTTCGAGAACGAGCTAAAAGAGAAGCTGGATGTCAGTGGTTATGAGAGTCCTGAGAGTAGAGCACTAAAAAGTAAGACTTTTTTTAACAGCAGCTTGTATGACTTCCTGCAAATGATGTGACATCTGTATGTTGTACCCCCAACTAGACACAGTTTTCCTGTTTTGGGGAAGTGAATAGCATATTTCAAATCATCTGAAAAGTCTTGATGAAGTGGGAATCATTTCTCTCAGCACCTCAAATACAAATAAATCCACTTTGATCTGTGGTGAAATTGCATCAGAATTGAAAGGAAACAGATCAGACAATAATGAAGTTTACACTTTTCTCTTTAACACAAATCAGCCAAGATGCATGTGTTGTGTGAAGTTTGCGTCATTAATATGTGACTAATGTTGCTAACAAGCAAGAGAAGCTTACAACTAGCAGTTTAGCATTACTTAACTGTTTGTCTAAATCATCACCCACAGCTTACAAGACATTGTTTGTCTCACTATTATAATCTGTATATAGATTTATAAAATAGCAACATAAGTAAACATAAATCAATTTACAACTCTATCAACTAGAGTGTTTTTCACTCTTTATAGAAAAGTGTTTCATAAGCAAATCCTGAGAATACTTGACATGGTTTGAGGCTACTAAAGAACCAAGCTTTAGACATTAAACACGTCTTGGCTGATCGACTACATTTGGGGTAAGTGGAAAATGTTATTTGTGACTGAACTATTTCCTAAAAGATGGCTGGCCTATTGGCTACGTGCACAGATTGTACTGTTCATCCAGACGCAGCAGTTTTTGTAAAGAATGATTTTATTAGATAGGCTTTGTGATTTTAATTTCGCTGAGCCAAACTCTACATCATGCATTTTTCAACCACAAATGACAAGGTTGCTGAAAGTTTGGCATTGAATAATGCTATGCAAGAAGAAAATGCTCTGATTTGATCTCAGTCTGAGGCAGTATTGTTAAAGCCTGGTTACTTAATTTGTCTCAAACTGGCTTCATGGACATGACAATGAGTTCAGTGTTTTTCAATGGCTTTCCCAGTCACTGGATCTGAATCCAATAGAACACTTTTTGGGGTGTGGTAGAACAAAATGAACGTGCACCTGAAAAATCTGCAGGAATTGCATGATGCAGTCATGTCAACATGGACCAGAATCTCAAAGGAAGGTTTCCAAGATCTTGTGGAATTAATGCCATGAAGAATTGAGGCTGTTTTGAGAGCAAAGAGAGGGCCTACACAGTATTAGTATAGTGTTCCTAATAAAGTGTTTGGTGAGTGTATTTCTATCCATTTGCACTAGAGTTTATATGTGTATATGTAACCATTTGCACCAGAGTAACCAAAACCATTAGAGTTTATGGCCCTCTCCAATTTTTTTAAAGGGATTTGAAATTAATTTGGTGGATTAGAGTTTATCGTGGTGGCCCCAGCCTGTGGGCTGTATGTTTGTCACCCCGATCTAAAGGGATTGTTTTTTTTTGTTTTTTTTTGTAGAAGGAGGAGGCAGAGGGCTTAAGGATAAGCGAGGATCCAAAGGCAGAGGAAGAAAATGTTCAGATGAAGACTCACCTCGAAAGAAAAAAATTAAAAACAGGTTTAAGATTTAATTATTATCTGTAGCACATGAAGGGTGCATTTCTGTCAGAATTAATAAGCCTTTTGTTAATTCACCAATATAATTAGTGTCTTAAGGTTGCCTTTTTTTTCCATCTGTATTTTTGTAGTCCTGATTTCCAGGAGTCCCTATTGCCCGTGCACCCATCAGATGTCCTGGACATGCCAGTGGACCCCAACGAGCCCACATACTGTTTGTGCCATCAAGTGTCGTATGGAGAAATGATTGGATGTGACAACCCTGATGTACATCTCAGTTATTATTATTTAACAATAATTTGTTTTTTATTGTTCTCCTGTTATTTATTATTTTATAAAAGTTTAGAAACCTTTAGATCTTCATGTCGGTTTCAGACCGTCCCTATCAAAAGTAAATATTTTTCACAGATTCAAGATAACATTCCCATGAACACAAATGCAATTTATAGCACTGTTGAATTTGTGATTCTGATTGGTTAGAAGATGTTGATTGATTTTCTATAATGGCATAATTAAGACAATAGGTTTATACAGTGTTAATGCACTCCTTCTTGTACATTATTGTTTCTCAACTCATTCACAGACAATCTACATAATCTAAGGGTAATAAAAAAAAAATGCTGTTATTTAACAATGAAAAATGTATACTTGTTGATATGGTGAAGTTTTCTGTAAGGAGTCGTTTATTCAGCATTTCAGCAAGGAAAACCTTGAGGTTCCAGAGTTTACACTGGTTTCTCAGTAACTTTTACAAGCTGCATTTTTTAACTTCAAGAAAGAGAATAGAGACCCTGGTGAGGATGAGAACAGGAACTAACCGGGCTCACAGACATTCAACAACATTACATGTGTCCATAAATGGAAGAAAATAGGTTGATGAAGTGTTGATCATTTAATAAATTAACAATTGTAATCATTGGCAAATTGCTGTAGTTTAATAGAAATAAAATATGTTGGGACATGTTGTTGGAAAATAACCAACTTTTAGGTGGTAAGAGTAACTCTGCTTTGTGTTGGGCCACATCACACCACCATATCTTTGATTACTTTCCTATATCAGAAGTCAGTGTTTTGTTACTTACTCAGTACTAGGCTACAATCAGTACTTATTTCTTAAACACAATTTACTCAACCTTTTTTAATATATATATTTTTTTAACAGTGTCCAATCGAATGGTTTCACTTTGCATGTGTGGATCTCACAACAAAGCCCAAAGGAAAATGGTATGTCAAAAATCTGATGAAATACCCAAAAATTTGGTATACATCACAGATTTAACATTTTAATATATGCTTTTCATTCTCTAGGTTTTGTCCGCGGTGCACCCAGGATCGGAAGAAGAAATAAGATCTCTAATGCTGACTTTTATATGTAACTGTGTGTGTGTATGTATGTATGTGTTTTTTATTTATATATATATATATATATATATATATATATATATATATATATATATATAATGAGTGTGTGCATTTTGTCTATGTGGTGAAATAGGAAATTATGTACAGTATATATATATATATATATATATATATATATATATATATATATATATATATAAAATCACTTTCTATATGACTATGATAAAGGAAAAGAGGGTCACAATGAAACAAAACCTTTATTTTTTAATGTACTTGAAATGTGTCTGTTTTGTTAATTCAGAAAAAAAAGTTTCATATTGTACTACAAGTAGTCTGGTATTATTTTTATTTTCTATGGAAAGTGTCAACTTACATATGTGTATATATACAAATGTCTACTGAATTAGCTACATAGGATTTCTTGCTGTATGAAATCAAAGCACCAAATTCGTTGCTCTTGCAACTTCATTTTGCATATTTACATGCTGAAATGTTGTTTAGGTCTCACGAAAACATTTACAGCAATAATTTAAGTTATGAGGATTTTATTTTGAAGTAAATGTCAAAGATGCCATGTGCCTGCTGGATGTTGTATCTTTAGAGGAAAAAGCCTGATTTTACTTGCTCTCAAATTATGACGTGACTACTTCTGTAACTCTATCCAGACGATCAACAGCTCATCTGTGTTGTGTGTATACTATTGGCTGCTGCTTTGGCAGAATCAGACATTTCCTCCACCACCTTTGATGCACTTTTTTATTTTTATTTTTTAACCAGAATTTGCTCTCTTTAGCACCATGACCAACGCCTGTGTTCTCAGAAGTGTCTCAGAGGGGGAGTCAGGTCTCGAATCAGTTGCCCTGCCATGTTGTTTTGTTCATTAAGAATACTCTTTGCTTGTGTCCTAGAACGGAAGAGCTCACTCTTCAAGGAAATAAGCGGACCAAAAAAGATTTTGATGTGTTTAATTTTTAACCGCAAATGCAAATAATCGTTAATGGGTTATTTGTGATGTTTGTATGTCAATCATAAATTAAGACAAAGAATCCATACTGCTATGAGATACTTTATTACTTTGTAAATGAGTTTAAAGTAACCCTAAGCATAGTGTTTTTATTTATTTATAAATACATCCTCACAGTCCACATGCTAGTCAAAGTGTGAAAATTGTCTGCACCATGAATTACATTTTTGTTTTAATTGAACTAAAAATCTAATTGGAAAATTAGTTTCTGGTTTAGGGTTATTACACCTGTGGGTTTTTTGGTAGGGTTTGAGGCACTTCTTTGCATTTTCATAAAATATGGATTTATTAAATGTACGTGCTGCTGTTCCTGTGCTTTTGTCTGGCTTTTTTTAATATTTTTTATTTTATTTTATTTTTTAGAAATACCACATAAGTTAATGTTATTCAATAGAAAAAAAAAACATGGTCTTTAATAGTTTTTAAAAGAGCTGGCACAAAAGAATCTGTTGTACTACCTAAAATGTCTCATTTTATTCCGAGATCCATGGAAGTATGGAGTTTTTGCATGGTCCTGCCTGCAGACATACACTGAAAAAAATACTGAAGTGCTGTCATCCAAAATTTGAAGTGTGACAATCAAATTATCCAGTTTTACTCTACTGTGATATTTGTTCAGATATTTAACATAGATGCATGGAATAGATCTTAAGATGTTGGAATATATATACTGTACATATATATGTTAGCACATTTCCCTTCACACTTCTGGGGTTGGAGGTTCGATTCCCGCCTCCGCCCTGTGTGAGTTTGCATGTTCTCCCTGTGCTTTGGGGGTTTCCTCCAGGTACTCCAGTTTCCTCCCCCAGTCCAAAGACATGTAGGATGATTGGGGTTTACAAATTGTCCATAGTGTGCGAATGGGTGTGTGATTGTGCCCTGCGATGGGTTGGCACCTCATACAGGGTGTCCCCAACCTCGCTCCCCACGAACCTGTGTAGGAGAACCTGTATAGAAAAGGGATGCATGGATACAATAGCCTATCCACCTTCTGGCATGTTTTGGGAGGAAACCAGAGAAACCTGAGGAAACCCACACAGACACATGGAGAACATGTGAATCTTCACAAAGACGGACTCAGGATGGAACCAGGTACCCTTGGTCTGTGAGGCAAGTGGCAACACTACCTGCTCCTCAAAACTCTTCATCTGATTGGTCCCAGCTGCAGGTTTCCCGTACGCTGTTATCAGGAAACTCCACCTCGAGGTCGTATACAAAGTCTGGGTCGTCTTTGTGGCGCCGGTTGAGCTCGAACAGCACGTCCATTTGCGCTTTGCGGCGGTTCAGCTCTTCATCACTGAGCTTGTTGAGATCTTCCTCGTGTGTGTGAGAGCGACGCTGTTCTCTCAGACTCTCCTCCACACTGAGACCTCGCAAGTGGTCCCGGAGCACCATGTGTAACCTCACCAGCTGCTCCACTGACACCAAATCCAGGTAATGTCCGTGACGGGGATGAAGCTTCAGTCTCTCTGCAGCCCTGCTGCAGTCTGAAGGAGTGAGTCAAAAGTAGACATTTTCATTTTTAATCCAGATAAATCACTCCATCATATTTAACAAATAGAGTTAGAAAATATAAGAAAGATAGTCTGTTACCCGAGAACTGTGAAAAGCTCCTCACTGGCATTACTCTTTTACGCAACTTGCTTGTATGTTCATCTTCATATATGAGAATGACTGAAGGTGGATCAAACTTAATCCCACATCGTTTGGCTATTATAGCCATGATGAATGCCCACCACTCTATACTTTTTTAGTCACCTGTTATAAGAGGAGAGAATAAGTCTCTTGGTCAAATGCAATTAATTATTAAGTCCCCAGACTCTCCATAAAATGCTTCCACCTCTTGAAAGAAAGAAGAATGATTTATGCAAGTTAGCTCTGAACTTTCAACTAAAAGAAGGGGAGAGGAAAATGTACGGTGGCCGTGAAGTGCAAAACACATTCGGTGCGTTTACATAGACAACAATAATCCACTATTAACCTGATTAAGATGATACTCTGATTAAGAAACTACCATGTAAACAGCGATTTTTAATTACCTTAATCTGATTAAGGTCATACTCGAAGTAAACACAAATCAAATTAAGACATGTGGAGTACTCCTGTTTTAGTTGCATCATCGACATGTATTACAGACACCTTGTTGTAAACACCTTAATCACATTATTAACGTCGTGTGAGTTTTCACCATATTTTGCGACAGGACACATACACACACGGCAGTGCTCAACCGTTTTACGGCAAAAAAAGAGCACAGCTGCGTCCCAAACCGCGTACTTACCTACTATAGTCTCAAAACTGTATACGGTACCTTAACGGAGACGAACTGTATGTTAATACGTGAAATTCTTGAGGGACGTCGGACGGCGTGGCGCAGTGACGTAATGACGTGTGCCGTTAATCTAATTATGTTCTATAACATGTGAAACGGGAACGTGAAAGGAGTATTCTAAAAGCGACTCATGTAAACACCTCAATCACATTATATGTGTTTTCGGATTTGTTATTTGTTTTCTGATCTGTTAATATGTTTTGCACTTAACGGCCACCATAGAAAAGGAAAGGGGAATGGGAAAGATCTTTCAACTTGTATTTAAAACCCAGCGCAAAGTGTGGACTAGTTGGTGAACGGCGCTTTCTTGAACATTCCCGATCTCTACAGAGAATATCTGCTCTCTTTCCTGTCTCTTCTGTGAAATGTATGAAATTGTATAGACTGTAACTGGTCTTTGTAGAAAAGTTCTTTGGCTTCTTGAGCTTATCAGATATGGTGTAATGTGTGAAACATAGCTAAATAACAATTATGGATAAAAAAAAAAGCTCTATTCGCTGTAAACGGAGTAAGAAAGAGTTTGGAAATTAGTCTCCTAAATATCCAATTTCGCTTTTATGCTAAACTCAAACTTTACTCTGGGTAGACATTTTATTTGCAATCAGTTGTGTTAATTTTTCCTCATGATCTGTTATAAATTGCTAAGTGCAATAAAGTATACTGGATTACTAGTTAATAAATAAAGCAGAAAAGGTTTGCAGGACGCAACCTGGCTGTTCGGCTTATGTGATGTGTTAGCTGTTGCCATCGCAGTAGAGTAACCAATAGCATTAGATGAAACACCCCTTGAGGCTACACCTGGAAGCTAACTAGCCAAATCAAAATTCTTAAAATAGAATTTTGATTTTTTTCCTTTTACATACGTATAGGTGTTATGAAGAGTAATCCTAACGCAATTTATCCGAACACAGCAAAGCACCCACACCGCGGCTGCTGAGCGTCTTCTTCTCCTATGTGGATGTAAATATTTATTGAACTAGTATTGAATTAGCGCCATCTATCGGTCACCAGTGACAGAATACGGAAACAGACCACCGATAAACGGCCAAATCCCAAACCACTCCTTATCTGACATGTAGTGCACTAGTTAGAGTGTGAAAGAATGGACGAGATGTTTAACACATTATATAATTATAAGTATAAGAATATAAGAGTATAAATCATCGTGAACTAGTCGGCTAATGCAATTTATACCTTGTGCATCGCAAATCTGTCTTCCCTAAATATGCATTGCATGTAGTTGGAGCCTATTTAGTGCGCCTGTATAGGGACCATGTAAGAATTAGGGATTCACCCAGTGCCAATGACATGAGTCGACCATGCTCAGTTTATATTTTGTAGTAATTGGGTTATGTTTTATATTTTCTGGAGCTTCACAGGAAGGTAACGACCTTGTTACAGGTGTAAGTTATGATAGAAAGAAAATTTTAAAAAAGTGTAAGACAAATATCTCAAAACAAACGTACAAACAAACAAAAAAACCCACGTTGTTGTCCACCGTAGTGTTACAGCTAGCTGGTTGGTTTATTTTGCTTCCCGAGTTAAAGTACCCTTTGTTGCTCAGGTTCTTATTTGATTGTTTTCCCTGTTTGTTTCAGATGGTGTCGGTTGTGGTTTTACGTCCTCCTGGCTTGAGTCAGTGGTCATGTCGATGAAGCTTACTAAACAAGGCTTCCACAGGTAAACAACGCGACAGGTGACGTGAAGTCTGTCATCAAAGTTATAGGAAATATTTCAGCTGTGTTCTGTTACTATTCTATTTATTAACTTCTTCCATTGGGAAACAAGGATGTTTTCATTTGATTATCTCTGTTTTATGTTCAATGTACGTTATAGATTGAGTTTAAACATAAATTTCAGGGGTTTTTTTTTTTGTTCCACTTTCAGTTTAAAAATGATTTAACATTGAAACATGTAAGTAAGAAAAAGGCATAAGTGAACACAACATATATTTTCAGTCAGTCATTCATTCATCTGTCCGTCTGCCCATCTTCAGTAAGCCCTTTATCCTGGTCAGGGTTGCGGTGGATCCATAGCTTATCCTGGGAACGCTGTGGGAAAACACTCTGAATGGGACACCAGTCCATCACAGTGTCCCACAAGCACTTATTCACACCTACGGCAATTTTATTCAATTCAATTCAGTTGATTTGTATAGTGCTTTTAACAGTGGACATTGTCCCAAAGCAGCTTTACAGAAATCTATAAATTCAGGATATACATTTTAAATGTATGAATTTATCCCTACTGAGCAAGCCAGAGGTGACGGTGGCAAGGAAAAATTCCTTGTGATGATATGAGGAAGAAATCTTGAGAGGCACCAGACTCAAAAGGGAACCCATCCTCATCTGGGTGACAACCGATAGTGCCTATATATATATATATATATATATATATATATATATATATATATATATATATATATATATATATAATCTCAATCAATCAATCAATCCTTTCTACAAATGTGTAATACGGGGTCAGAAAGTGAAATTGTGTAACCAGGAAATTGATTGCAGTTTTCACATGAAAAGTCAACAGTCCACCTACTGGCATGTTTTTGGTAAATGGGAGAAAAGTGGAGAACCCGGAAGAAACCCACATGGACATGTGAAACTCCACACAGACATTAACGCGTGCTCTAACAGGGGACCATAGAGATGTGAGATGGCACTGTAGCCCAATGCATCAACGTCCCACCCACAACATTTGCTGTGTCATAAAACTGATTGCATTGTCTGTCTGTGAAGGCATTTTCACAATACACAATACATCATTTAACACAGAAATGTGGGGAAACTAAAAGCATGTAAGCAAACAATCAGCTAGTCGTTACAGTGAGTGTCAGTAGGGTTGGTGGTCGGTGTTTTAACAGTACTGACGATACATGTGATATCATGATGATAATGTATTGTGATATAATTATCATGAGATCAGTACTATATTATTAGACTGTTTATCTGTTTGATAGACAGGCGGAAAGCATATTTAACTGATCCTTGTGGAAATTATTGGATTACAGAAGTATTACTCTGCATTTTTCAGAGACCTTGTTTATGAGGTTCGACATGAGCCTACATCACATCCTGTCAAGACTCTGCTTCTTCACAGATTGCCTAATGGAGTTTACATGGATCAGTATCAGCTTGCAGATCTGAGGGAGGAAATGGGATTACAGGTGATAATGGTTTATAATCTTTTTTTAATTTGTCAGAGTGCAGAGACAATTAATCCAATGTTTATGAACTTCCTGTCAGTCGCTGTTTTTTATTCTGTTACAGCTTCAGACACACATGAGCCAATTGATAAAGTCTGTGGTGCAATGATTACCTATCTCAGGTGTGTTCAAACCTGGAACACAGCTAAACAAGGGACACTATTGGGAAGCTTTGCTCTATAGCATAGCACTGTTGTGTGATGTTATGTAATGTTGTTCTGATTATTGGGAATACATATGCAGAATGCTTTAATTTGTCATTTATGAAATAAATGCAATGACAGGGATGTTAACGTCCCAGGGAGTATGTGTAAAATGTTAAAAATGGTTTTATAACACCAAGCCTTAGTGTTATACAAAGTTGAAATAAAACAAAAAAGATAGAAACACCAGCAGAATGTGGGTGTGGCCCTCCCTAATATTCTAATGAGCATGTTTTGATTGACATCTTCTATTCAAGACTTCCAACTTCCTTTGCCTCTCAAGCAGAATGCCATGTATTGACCTGTCCAGTTATAGAGTTAGCATACTTACTAGGTATAGTTTTGCTAGAAGCAACGTGATTAGTGAAGATGAAGCTTATGAAAGCTTTAACCAATATTCAGTTCAATTCGTTTTTTATTTGTATAGAACTTGGACATTGTAACAAAGCAGCTTTACAGAAATAAATGCATTCAGGATATAAATTTTAAATGTATGAATTTATTCCTGATGAGCAAGCCAGAGGCAACGGTGGATGATATGAGGAAGAAACCTCAAGAGGAACCAGACTCAAAAGGGAGCGCATCCTCATCTGGATGACACCAGATAGTGTGATTGTAAATAAATAAATCCCTTCTATATTCATGTACTACATTGTCAAAAAATGCAAAGGTTTTCACATGAAGTCTATATTGTTGAAGTTATCCACTGTTCACTGTTCAGTATTAGCCCCAGCCAGTTTACCTCAAATGAGGATTCTGGCATACACATGTGAATGTCAGCAGCTATTCAGTACAGCATATTGTGTCCACAAGACTAAAAAGGTTTAAAAAAAAAAAAAAAAAAAAAACAGAATACTCTCTAAGGCTTTACACCAATTTTTATTTCTCTCCAACAGTTTGAATGGAACATAAAAGGAAATCAGCATGCATAATTAATAGATATGTCTGTATGTGACAGGTGCTTCTTGATTCAGCTTTAGATCTCGAGGCCCCGGCCCACGTTTCTTCTGCTTTCTCTGCACTGGTATTTCTCAGTCCTCCTGAGCCTCTACAGGCAGCAGTTCCTGTCCATGGCCGGTACCACAAGGCATCCAGTTCAGGAGGATGGGAACGAGTAGTCATCGAACCACCAAGACTACTGCTTCGTTCAGAACACTGTGGGTGAAAACAAAACACTGATAGAAATTCTTATGGTATGTGTCCACTGCAGGCAAATTTGATAACTGTAATTTTCCTCCGGTTCATTTCTAATGGTTGAAGTGAAAAAAATATGAGAGGTGTTGTGGAAACTGGGCTTTATGCAAATTACATGTAACAGTGACAAATTGGACAAAAGACACCGTATGCAATTGCATCATTTTGCGTTGTACTGCTTACAGACTGTATAGTTCCATCTGGATGACAAAAAATGAATAATGGTCACAACCCTCCTCTTTTCTCTTCATCTCGGTATTCATACACGAGTACTTCATTTTTTTCAGCACATTTGAGTAGGAATGCAAGTCACTGGATAATGCTATAAATAGACAAATATCAATAAGGGATATTTTAGTTTCATAAAATATTTAACTCCTTGCCTTTTTAGAACTAGTTTAAAAGAGTAGCCTACTTGAACAAGAAGACAAATTATCTGATTTCATTATTCGTTCACGTCCTGCGTACAGTTCGTACAGGACTTTGCTGAAATTTTTTTTGTGATTGTTGTGGCCAAAAATGCTTGATTTTGCAGGGGCTTTAATCAAAATTTGTGATGCAACATGCAGAGTTTTTTTTCTTTTTTTTAAATTTATTTATTTTTTTTTTAGCTTTTTTGTGGAAAACTACTACTAAATTACAATTGCACTAAATTGTTTTGCATGATCTTTTGCAGTAATGTTTGTTGGTAAACGAGACCTTTTAGCTGTACTCCTGTTTGATGCATGTGAATGAAAGAGGGCTTTGGCTAAATGCATGTCAGGATGACGTCACATGACATGTCTTGGCCCAAATCTGTGGAAATCTGCACTAATTTTGAAAAATCTAAAGCTCCTTCGAATATTGTGGAGTTCACTTGATTTTTGCATTACATTTTTGCGATAGTAAAATCCTGGAGACACTGATTGTAGACAGACATCCCCGAAGCAACGAGGCTCTGGAGAAGGGAGTGGAGGGAGGTATTCATGGCGCGTGCAGTGGACATTTCGACATTTAGCTCTGCATTACAAATAATATATCTGTCCTTTCTGTGCTAGGTGACACTGTAAACCCTGGAATACCTCACAGAGTGGTTGATGCTCCTTGCACAGTTCAGAACCAGACTTTGTGCTCATGGCTGGAGGTCCATGGATTACAGGTAATAAGAGAGTTCTTGAGGAAACAACACTGATCTTTAGGGGTGTATGTCTCCTTCCGAGACAATATGATGCGCATGAATGATCTGATGTTTGTAAGATCTATTAAAAGCAGTGATTCACTGATTTCAGTATGTCGTGATTTGGGTCTGTTTCAAAGCAAAATATATTATGATTTAGTATTCTGCACACATCTGCTTCATTGGAAATGATGGGCACAATTATGCCCTGCAATGGATTGGTCCTCTCCCTTGTGCCCTGAGTCCCCTAGGATAGACTCCAGGCTCCCCATGACTCTGTGTAGGATAAACATTACAGAAAATGGATGGATGGATGGCATTTGAGCTCGTGTACACATACAGACATTGGGGGGGGGGGGGGGGATATATATATTGTTTTTTAATTATTTTTTATTTTATTGTTGCCTCTTTTGACATATTTAGACAAGCAGACATTTGATCCTCTTTGAAACAGTGCCTATTAATAAAGGTGATCATCTTGATCAAATAACACATAAAATTGACCTTTTGTAGTAATATTCCCAATTTAAATTAGCAAAAACCTGATCAATCACATGGAAAAAGAAGTTTCACACCTTCAAATCCATAAAATTAGAAATAGGTGTTGAAGATTGGGTGCCAGTGATGAGACCCTGCTTAGTGAGTGCAGGTGGAACCTGTGTTATTTATACCTCTCTCATATCTAGTGTCTGGTGTTCCCTTTGCCATTGAGGTGTGTGGTATCATCATGCCAAGATCTAAAGAGTGTTGTAAGGCCTTCAGAAAAAAAGGTTGTGGATGCCCATGAGTCTGGCAAGGGATTTAAAAAGATCTCCAAATTATTTGAAATACATCATTCCACTGTAGGGAAAATCATCTACAAATGGCGCAGATTTCAAACAACTGCCAATTAGTCCAGGACTGGCCGTCCCAGCAAATTCAGCCCAAGAACAGACCGTCTGATGCAAAAAGAAGTCTCCTAATTCAGACATGATGGACTAATGGGTGTGAAAGTGCCCTAACTGGAAGTAAAAAAACAAACAAACAAACCATGTGGACCACCACCATCAGCCAATCGAGACAAGGAGGTGCCTCAAGTTGGATGTCAGTCATGTTGCCTGTAAATTCAAAAAGCTCCTCCTCTTCTGCCGCCATTCATATGCAACCTAGTTAGCATGCATGTATATTTTGACAGCGTAGCTTTAGAGAAAATAGTAGCTTAAGCAAACGCCATCTAAAATCATTAACTATACCTTTGAATAAAAGGTGTCTTATGCTGTGTTTGGCTTAGCTCAGCAGTAGGAAGACGGAGCTCGGAATGATGTCATTTTCAACCTGGAGCTCAAGCTACCAAGTGGGGGGAAAAATAGACGCCTCCATGTTCGTCTTTTGTTAGCAACAATCTAGCCAGCTAACTGTTAGGATTATGTATACTTTCCTCCTCAAAACAGCAAACTGTATAGTCAGTGTTACAGCTTTAACAAGCAAATATGTCACCATGTTGATGTCATGTAAAATAAATACTAGTCTATATATAAAATGACTCATTAAAGGGTAAAAAAAGTGCTACTTTGTTTACTGTTAATGCTGTGAGCAGCCATGTTGATTGGATATCACTTGTTGAACTCGGGGTTGAGGAGACCATCCCAAGATCATGAGTAAGAATTTAGAGTTGAAGTATTTTTGCTTTGGGTTTTCCTAGTCAGTGGATAGAAATGACAAGTTACAACTGTTAGTCGAGTACAGCATCATTACTTCTTGTCTGATTCCTCCCTCATAGGTGCCAAGTGTGAGCGTCAAGCTTCCAGTGGGTGATTCCTCTCTGATCATCCCAGTGTGTGCTGTAACAACACTGGTGTCTCTGCTGTGTAGTGCTTTTCTCTTCAGGGCTGTCTGGAAACATGGCATCTTCTGAAACTGAAACTCTAATAGTCAGAAGTGAAAAGGTGTCATTTTCGCCTGTGCACCTGTACAGTTACAAGCCTAGGTTCAACATAAAGGAGCACTGTTTGTGGGAAAGACTTTTTACCCTCCTGGATTTAAGAGAATATTATTTATGTTCAATAAGTATTCTATATCCTTCTGTTCTTCTGTCTGACCTGTATATGTTGTATTTTTTTCATTAAAATGTTCCACTACCTAATGCTTTTGTATGTTTCCTACCCAAATGCATAATGCATAAAAATGTAATGTTTGTCCACATGTCAAAAAATGTTTTATTGTTCTGTATGAGGAAACACCATTTAGTTTTTTCGTGCCTTGGAATATATTACTTAAAGAAGAAAGCCCAGGTAACGGGAACACCTCAAATAACTTAAATGTGATCATTCAGAATAAGACTGAATATATAATTGGTCTTTATATTTCATTAAAAAAAATCTTATTAGATTATTTTATTAATGTCCTCTGGCTATAAATATGGTTTAATCTTTAATACATAAAAACACTTTGGAAGTTTAAAAGGCATTTAATTAATAACAATAAGATTTATTATTATTATTAATATTATTATTATTATTAATAATAATAATAATAATAATAATAATAATAATAATAATAAAGTATTTGGAGCATGACTCTTACTCAGAATATGAGTATTTTTTTTTAGAACAGAAAAAAGTTGAAGCTAAGAGATGAATAATGCTGATTAATGCTTAGCACATTTTTTTTTTACATTTGTATTTAATTTAATAAATCTATTGCATGGTTTATTTTTTTTTTAATTAATTTTATGTAATTAAATGTATTGTTTTATTGTCTATGTATTGTTTTATTTCTTTCGCATTTTTAATCCATAGCCTGTCTTGAATTGTTATCTTCGTTTTGAAGGTCTTTAAATTTGTCTGGCGTTTGCCCAGAATTCCTCAATAACGGAAACGGTTGTGAGGGTTCGTTATTATTTTCCCCAGTCGTATTTGGACAAATCCCGCCTTCTGATCTATGATTGGCTATTAATTATGTATGATTGTACTAGGATTGGCTATTAACCTGTATTCCTCATATCTTCGCCAATCCGAACAAAGAAGCAGGACTTTGTTTAAATACGGGTGGAGTAAAATGAACTCAAGACTGGCTGCATCGAAGGGTTGGGGCAGGTAGGAACCGAGACTCGGGGAGGAAAGTCTCTGGGTCTAGGAAACCACCTCCCCGTCGCTCGCCTTGTGCCGATCACAAAGGGTCGGTGAAAAGTCGCCAGTTATCTCGGTGTTTCGTGTATAAAGTTGGCTTCTATTTTATTTCTTAACCGTCAAGATTTCAGGTATTTTTTTTTTTTTTTTAGACTTTTCTGCCCAGAAGAGAGCAGAATCTTGTTTTCGTGGAGAAATAGTGAGGTGCTGCTTTAGGTCTGGATTGCCTATTAGCCAAGTTCCGTGGAAGTTTGCAGAGTGGAGCTGCACAGGTGAGTTGCTAACTAACAGTTTATTTGCTTAAAATTTAAAAGCAGTATTATTAAAATTAGCTCATTGATATTTGCATTTTCCCCAGCATGTTTTATTTTAGAGCCAGCATTTGAGTTAGGCTAACAGGCTAGCTAGCTAGTTAGCGAGCTTATTACTAATGCAGCAGTTTATCACCTCCGGATCTAAAGTTACCGTCTCTGGCTTGCTAGCTGGCCTAGTTTACAAAAACACCTCACCGAGTGAAACTGCTTTATTCTAATCGCTTCATTTAGCCTCACTAATAGACAGTGTAACTAGTTCTCATAGCGCTAATGGTCATTGAGCCCTGTGTAGTGTTCATGTTAGCGGAGTTTGCACGGTGTTCATCAGCACTGTCGCCAACTTCTTCAGGGGAAAGTAGATCATGCATGCTTGAGAAGGCGCTAGAGCTCGCCAGATGACGTCATATGCTAATCAGCGTTTTCACTGAATCGTAATGGTCATGTGAATTTATGTAGAAACTTGCGTTAATAAAGATTTGATGAAGACACTTGGATGAGGTTAGAGTTGTATCAGAATAGAAATAATAAATAAACAGCAGGGTTTTGTGATGCGGCTCACACCGTAGTGGATTATTACTTTAAGATAATTGAGTGTCTTAAAGTCGTATACCACCTCTCAGTCCCTCCAGGGGTTTTGCAATCACAAAAATAAACTCAAAATTCAAGCAAACTCTCTGAAGTACTCGGAGGAGATTGCAATTTTTCAAAGTTACCGCAGATTTGGGCCAAGACGTGACATGTGACATCATCACAGTGCGCCTTCAGACAAAGCCCTCTTCGAGTCACGTGCGTCGAACATGATTACAGCTAAAAGGTCTTGTTTACCAACAAACCTGTTCTGTTAATGTGCTTGTTCTAATACGTTACTGTTTCTATAGTAACAGTTAATTCTCATGGACTTGTACAGTGGGTACATCACATAATCTAAGACTAACAATATTTTTTTTAACATATAAGAAAAGACGTACTTATTTAACAGTTATGGAAAGAGTTTTGAGTGTCAGTGCTTTGTAACAGTAAATTTCCCACCACGGGAAAGTCTTCAGTACAGAGGAGTTTGTACTTTCTCAGTAACATAACAAGCTACAACTGTTTATAGCTCTATAACTTAACAGGAAATTGCTTTGGAGGCATTCCACAAACTTGAATGTATCTCTAAATGAATAAAAACGATGACATGTTCTTAATGATTCTTTAATAAATACCAGTTTGTGTCTGCAGTGTGTATTCTTGCCACTGATCATTTAAATAGACATGCCCACAATTACCCATATATTGGTATAAATTGGTATAAACTTATAAGTATGTATAACTGTGTAATTAACAGGACATAGTTATATGTCCAAAAATGTTTGTTTTGATAAATGTTTCACCTACCATTAAAATGTTTGTATACACATTTAATGTACTGATCTGTACTTGCAGATAAATAAATAAGGTCCTGTTATAAATAGCACAGGTGTAAATGGGTTCTGATGTGATTTAAAGAAGTACCTTGTCTTAGTCACGCTGAGATCCTTTTTTGGAGTTGTTCATCAATGCATGTGACCACATGACATCTGATCCCTCTGTGACCATTAGGTTAAACCAGCTAAAAATCTTTGCTCATGTGAAATGACTAGAGATGGCAAGAGAGCACTTTTTCTCCCCAATACTGATACTGGAACCTTGAGTATCGGCTGATACTGACATGCGTCCAAAGTTGTTTTCTTTGAAAACTGCTAAGCTTTTTTAAAATTTATTTATTTGCTTTTCTAACTGAAGCACTTCACAGTTAAACTCTTTGATACAAATATCATTTACATTTGAAATATAATAAAGTATAAATATAATAATGTCCATCCTAACAAAAGAAAAAAAGTCTCTTTAAGCATTTCCAGTTCCAGAAATATTGGATCCAATTCCAGTCTTTGCTGTTTGTTACAGGATCCGACGTCTTGTCCACCATTTTGTGCTGGTATCGGCCCAATACTGATACTGAGTATCTTCTTTTAAAAATTACAATGAGTTAAAACTAATGACTCCAATACAAGCTGATAGTCGTTGGACCTCAAGTATCTCTTTACTGATTTACTGTATTTTAGAAAATAGTGGACATTACGGTTCTTTTTATTTGTAATCCTGCATATAGACTAGAAAACAATGAACATTATTTTACACGTTGGTTAGAAATGTTTGGTAGATGATTGTATATTGAGGAGTCTAGAGGCAGCTTGGAGGAAGTGAGTCCTCTCACCTCTTGTTGCTTATTCTGCTTTCAAGATACACGAGTAGTGCATGAGCATGTCTCACCTCTTTAAACTTCTGTGTGTGTGTGTGTGTGTGTGTGTGTGTGTGTGTGTGTGTGTGTGTGTGTGTGTCCTTTCACTCACCCTTTTCTCCAGTTCCAATTTCTCTGCTTCTTATCTGCTTCTGCATTTCTCCTGATCTGATTCGGTCCACCCTTCCCTCTTTTTTCCTCGCTGTTTTACTTTTCCTCTTGAACCATGTGTGATAACATGGACCACGAGGATAAGCCACCTGCTCCACCTGTAAGGATGAGTAGCACGATCTTCAGCAGTGACGGGAAAGACTACACGCTGCTGGCAAATCACAGCTCCAAGCCCTTACCGTCTGTGCCTGAAGAGAGGAAACCTCGCAGCAAAATCATCTCCATCTTCTCAGGGGCAGAGAAAGGTGTGTGTGTGTGTGTGTGTGTGTGTGTGAGAGAGAGAAATATGAGTGTGAATACTTGTTCTTGAAAACGCAAAGTATGTTCCTCACTGTGTGCTTGATATATTAATGGTGTATATTGGTGATGGTGCAGATGAACTGACCTCAGCCATGCATATGAACAATAATTATTTATTATTGTTGTTGTTATTACTGCTGCTGCTCTTTTTTTCCTCTATTACACAGAAGGTCATTAATATACAAGTCTAAACAAATACTAAGCCAGGGAATCCCAAACCTCAGGTGGAGTCACTTGATTTTCAAATGTATTAATTTATTTTACCAATTAATATTAGAAATACTGAAGATGGATTTTGAGTGCTAATATTTATAAATGCCACCTTTTAAAAAGCAACATTTAAATTAATAATGTACGCGTTTACATCTTTACAAGATTTAAATCTTCACATGCTGCACTAGTGTAGGAATTCAGTCCATCTACCTTCACTTTACTAACTAGCATTGTGTCTCAAATCGCATACTTGTGTATTTTTCTAGACCATTGTTGATTACTAATGTTATTGGGTTTTGGTATGAGAGACAGTTTAACATTGATGCGAATAAAATTGCTAAACCAGTACTTCATTGGTTTACTCGTACAGGGAGTAGGAAGGTAAAGACGAAGCTTCCAAATACTTAATCTAGGAAATGAATACAAGCAAATATTCAAGCGCCAGCTGAAAGAGTTCTGAGAGACATCTCAAGTTTTGAGTAATCCGCTGAAGTTTGTTTTTGAACCAGGTTGTGTTAGTGAGACAGAAAATAAGTTATTTTAAATAATTGTGAGTTGATCCCATTTAAAAAAAAATTATTATAACTGTCTTTTAGGTGGAAGGCGGAAAGACAGGGACAGGGAGCGGCCGGAAATCTCTTCTCCCTCAGGTTTCGAGCACACCATCCATGTGGGCTTTGATGCTGTGACTGGGGAGTTCACGGTGAGAGGAAAAGCTTTTTTTTTTATTTGTTGTACACCAATTTTCCATTTTATTAGTTCCACCTGCAGTGTACATGTACTCAAAAGTATTTAACCCCTGAAGACTGTGAATATGTACAAACATTCATTTGCATGCCTTGTTTATTCTAAATTGGACATATCATATGAATTTATTGAATAGCATGTAATTTTTAGTTAATCCACATCGTAAACATTTAATGCCCATTCAGTGTCTGTGTTTTTATTTACTCGCTGGTCTGTAGTGTGATTTTAAAATTTTGTGGAAACACACTTTAAGCCCTTTTGGAAATCTACAGTAATGTGGCTTTAGTTAAGCAGGTACAAATCCCATCCATGCACGTATTCATATTAATTTCAAGCTGGCTAAAAAATACAGCAAAGGCTTAAATGTAATGGAGTAGCAGCAACCCTGCCAGGAAAAAAGCTGCCAGACCTTTGTGGGATCTTTTTTTCCCCCCTCAATTTAGTCATCTGCCAATTCTCATCCATCCAGCCAACTCTTCCCTATCGCATGACAACCAACGATTGTAGAGGGTGAAGGCTAACATGTGCTGCCTCCAAGATACATAAAGCCAGCCAGCCACATGTTTTTGATGACTCCTGCTCATGTTGTGTATCACGCTAGGAAGAAAGCGTTATCTGAGCACACAGACACCCACAAGTGGCTAATGCCACTGATCTCGCAATCTCCTGATGATAAGTTGAAATTTTTTCTGTCATGCCACTTTTGAAAGCTGGAACAGAAGCATACTCATGGCCTTCATAGTCAAACACCTTGCTCCACTCTGCAGATTGTAAAATTTACTTAAATACACAACAAGGCATTTGAATGAGGCTAAACTGTAATTGTTGAGGAACATGGATCAACGTTATGTGTGGTGTGAGAAAGAGCACCCTCTAACAGTCAAACAAGGAGGAGTCTGCATGGGTAATACTGTGGGGGTGTTTTGCTACTTCCAGAACTGGGAATTCATGTGGTCATTGAGATAGCGGTCTTTTCTGAAGAAGAATGTAATGCCTTAAGTCCATAAGGTGAAACGTGTTAATCATTCTATATTCCAGATCTCAGGCCAAGTCTACCAAAGCCTGGTTTCTGTGAAAAATCCTGTAATGCACTGGCGGCATGCCCGGGGTGGGAACTCAAATGTCAGGGGTGTCTGGTGCCACCCCTGACATCTGATTGGCCACCCAGAGTGGCACCGCAAAATTTCATTCATTACTGGCAGTTTGATGCTGATACTGACATCTCATTTCACCTCTTGTTAAAAGAAGCATTTATTTATTTAGACATGAAGCGACACGGCACATTTTTCAAATTGGGGACGACGACTAGGGAATAATTAGGCTTGAGTTGCTGTGATTGACTGGTGAGAGAGAGTATTCTATTCCCATGCAGAGAGCATGGCCAATTTTACTCACTTGGACTCCTGGCCCTGGATGGCTGTGGCAATGACGGGATTCGAACTTGATATCTTACATGAAAAATGGTTACTTTCACTTCGCCCAAGCGTTATCTGGGTGACCTGACAATTTGCAAGCTGGTGGGTAGGACTGTGGTCTCTTTTGTTCATTTAATCAAAAAGTATAACAGCCAAAACAATTTTTATGTATATCAATGAGGTGTTGGAGCACAGGGCTGATCTGTTTCTCAAAGTAGTCAGAATCATGGTTTAATGTCCTCCCCTGTGCTTTTGTCCTGTAGGGAATGCCAGAGCAGTGGGCACGATTACTGCAGACCTCGAACATCACCAAGTCCGAACAGAAGAAAAACCCTCAAGCTGTGCTAGATGTCCTCAAGTTCTATGACTCCACAGGAAACACAGGCAGGCAGAAGTACCTCAGCTTCTCTTCAGGTGAGCTCTGCACCTCTTCTGTGGATTACCAACATAATCAGTCTATGCACATATTATTTTGACATAACCATTGTCTTAATTTTAAGAGCCGTGGCTTTAAATTGTGAGACACGCAAAGCATAACAGGAGGACCCTAGGGGTTCATGGTGCACTATTAAGTGAAAGAAAATACATTACAAACACTTTATCTCTTCATATTACTCTCTGACCGCAAGTAATGACTTATTCTGTTTGTTTTCTCTTACCCATTGTATGTTTGTTTAGAGAAGGATGGATTTCCTTCGGCCGATCATTCGGTAAATTTTGAAATGACACCAGAACCTCAAATATTTATCTTTTTTTGTTTCAAAGGGTTACCTGCTGATTCCACATTTTGTCTTTAAAACACAGCCTGTTAAAAAGAGCACAGACAAGCCATCACCAAACACCAAGAATGCTGAAGATGATGATGACGATGACGAGACACCACCGCCTGTTGTGGCACCGCGGCCAGAGCACACCAAGGGGGTAAGAAAAGCCAGGAAACAGTGAAAATGGGTGTGTCTTGATTAGATGGATTTAGGTGATCTATTGAAATCACAGCATACATTAAATCCACCAGTAGCAATGCTTTTATTTGACTATTTTACATTGTAACCTTATGAGAATAATTAGCATCATTTATACATGTATTACTGCAAGGATTTTTTTCTACATGTAAACATTCAGTAGTTCAGGTCATGACATCGGTACCACCATGTACAATTTGTGCGTCTAATAGCCGTGAGTGTTTTTCATATGCCTACAATTCTTATTTTTCTTATATTTTTACCTTGAATTTCTTATAGCATGTTTTTGCCACACCCAAATTACGGTAGTCACAGTTTTATTTGGAGCCGTTCATCATCTCGGAATCTGAAGTAGTTTATGCAAATGAACATTATGAAGTCTTTTCGTTAGAAACATAAATTGAATCATTTACTATACACTCAGTGAGGGGGAAAAGGATAGTAAATAATTGATAGACACCTATAGAGTTATATAAATTTATGGCATTTGTCAGACGCCCTTATCCAGAGCAACTTACAGAAGTGATTTGAAGTCTTCATCTTATGTGTGTGTGTGTGTGTGAGTGAGAGAGAGATTGTGCCCGTAACTACTTCATCAGTGGTGGATACTGTGACTTTATTCTGTTGTGTTGGGTTATAATGTGACATACTGTCAGGTTTCGTAGCATTTTGAGTCACCAACTTGTAATTAAGACTGGTAATCTCTAGATTTCTGCTAATGTCCCCAATTCTATCTGTCTCTTTCAGGTGAACACTCGGTCAGTTATTGATCCCATCCCTGCACCAGTCTCTCCAGATGGGGACGTTGCATCCAAAGCTGCAGACAAACAAAGACCCAAAAAGGGCAAGATGTCTGATGAGGAGATCATGGACAAATTGAGTATGACTGCACACAAATATGTGCACCTCACACACATTTAAAGGGTCATGAACCCTCCTTCTTTCAGCTTAAGTTTACCTCTCAATGTTTTTGAAAAATGCAACTGAAAAAAATGCAACTGGCTTGGATGGCTGTGCGAAGAAGGGAGGGGGAGTGGGCGTGGCAGGGGAGAAAGAGCCGGGCGAGCCTTCAGAACACTTCAGAAGTTCTTTTCTGAATTGCCACACAATCCTTGATTCTTGGCTATTTATTGCAAGTTTGTCACAAGACTTATCGTTTGTCTGTGTTTTGTTGTGTGCAGGAACCATAGTCAGTATTGGAGATCCTAAAAAGAAGTACACGCGATACGAGAAGATCGGACAAGGGTGAGCTTTGTTCTTAGACCTCAGTGCCAATAAGATCATGTGTTGGCTAATATGTGCATGAACACATTTCCTGTTTCACAGAGCTTCAGGGACAGTGTTCACGGCCATCGATGTTGCTACAGGACAAGAGGTAATAAAAATAGTTGGCATTGGAAAATATTATTTTAGATATTCATAAAATATTTAAACTGTTGTAGTCGCTTTCTTACAGTGTTACATGGCTTTAATTAAATAAATGGTGTGACAATAGCATCAAATTTCCCACTTATCCTAAATATAGTCAGTCAGACAAGGTATGTTTGGTGCCTGTTTTGCTGTGAAGCTATAGAAATGTAATGGAAGTGTACCTCGCCCAGACTTTATCCCAGAAATAAATGCTCACATGAAGCTGCATTATCCTGCTCACATCATAACTGCATTATCCTGATCAGGGTCATGGTAGAGCCATAGTCTATTCCAGGAACACTGAGCTCAAGGCATTGTAATTCACCCCAGCTGGAATGCCAGACAATCACTGGGCACCACACACACATTCACACTGAGGGGCAACTTACTGTATCCAGCCTGCTGACCTACATGATTTTGGGAGGTGCACAGAGAGCCGGGAACCCAGAGAAAGCCTACACGAACACGTGGAGAACATGCACAGAAACTACACAGACCCCTGCTTAAACTGAGGACCCTAGAGCTGTGAGCTGGCAATGCTACCTACTGTGTCCATGCCACCATGCCCTCCACCTACAAAAATTTTGCCATGTAGAATTTTGGGTCACATTATCATTGTAGGTTCAGTGCAAAACTAAAGAAGAAAATTTCAGATGCCAAATTGGTCTTGGCTAATAGATTTATTGTAGGGTGTATATTGTGCAAATTACGTTTTTATGATAACGATTTATTTAAGAGTGGAAATGGATGCATGGAAATTTTCTGTCACTGAACCTGTAATAAATTGTGTTAAAGATGTGACTAATGGTACCCCATCAGCTTTTTAAGTGTAATCTATAAAGTACAGTGTTGTTCATATTGCTTGTTCCTTTCCTTGCTTTCCGTAGGTGGCCATCAAGCAGATCAACCTGCAAAAGCAACCCAAGAAGGAGCTAATTATCAATGAAATTCTCGTTATGAAGGAACTGAAGAACCCTAACATTGTGAACTTCTTAGACAGGTGCCTTTCTTTTTTTTAGTCACATCGAAGACTAACATTCGTTGGCTGCATGTTGTAGATTTCTTTGGTTTTAACAGCACAGTAATGATTTCATTCGGAGTACTGTTACTCTGCGATGTAACCATGTGAACTGTGTGTGTTCTGAAGTTTTCTAGTAGGGGAAGAGCTGTTTGTGGTGATGGAGTACCTGGCTGGTGGCTCACTGACCGACGTAGTGACTGAGACGTGTATGGACGAAGCTCAGATCGCCGCTGTTTGCAGAGAGGTATAGAAAATGTCCAATCACCTGTGTGGTCTCAAGAAATGCTTGATGATTAGCTGCTTAAGTGAATATGTTGTGTCAGAAGTAGTGTTGGGCGTACCAACAGCACACTTGTTAATGTTTAACCAACCTATTTTCAAAATCATTACACTTCTGTCTTTGCTAAGACTGAACCAAAATTCACAGATACCAGTTCTGACTGATTCAGGTGTCAGTTGTTCTACACTAGGAGCAATTAAATTCCTTACTATTAGTCATATTTTATTTCCACCCAGATGTGCAGCGTTGATGATACATTTTCTTTTGCCCGCCACCTCTGAGAAACTTTCTGCGTACATTCCATACTGTTTTTCAGCAACCTCAAAACCAGTCTTGTATTTTTAGTCTGATCAAGATGATGCACATCTTTGTGATTATTATTTCTTTAGCATAGACATTTTGACTACATTTATTTACTGTATTATGCATCTTCACACTTGTTGTGTTTTTTTTTTGTTTTTTTTTTTTTTTTTTTAAATATACTTCTGTTAGTGCTCTTAAAGGGATTTCAAACATTTAGTCATTATGGGTTGTGTCATTTATAAGAAGCCGCTTATTATAAGGAACAAGAAAATAATGTAAAATGAAAGTCTACAATTTTGTCGAATAATTAGGCTGATTTCTAAACATCCAAGTTTGCTGGAAAAGAAACCTTCGGTCACTTGTTCTTTGTTAAAACGCAGCCTTAAATGAACATGCATATTTTATTATATATTTGCTAGAAGACACTAGTTTATTTATTTTTGTACATTTTTATTTACTTCTGTTTGTAACCAGGCTTTATGCGATTAATTTTTTATCCCTTTATTTATTTATTTATTTATTTATTTATTTGCAGTGTTTACAAGCACTAGAATTCCTTCACGCCAACCAGGTCATTCATCGAGACATCAAGAGTGACAACGTTCTGCTGGGAATGGACGGCTCTGTTAAACTTAGTATGTCGGAGCACACAGAGGGCCCTACTTGGAAACCACCACTTATAGGAAACCCCTACCCTGAAATGCATTAAATGGGTTTATATTGAAATATTTGTGATGTGCTTAGCGAGCCCAGTGCTAATTTGTTTTTCCCCATGAGAAGTTCTGCCCTGCTTTGATGACTCATGTGGACTGTGTTATTGCTAGCACAATTACTGGTGTTTGATAGCAGAAAGCTTTTAATGATCTCACACAAATGATAATGACCAGGTTTATTTAACAGAAGAAGAAGAGCTTCTTTTCCTCACTCACCATTTTCCAGTCATGTTCTTTGTGCATTAACTCTGTATTAATGAGATATTCAACATAGAATTAGGGTAGACAAAAGCCACAACGTTCCAGAATGCAATGCAGATATATGAAGGATTTGCGACAAGTTAAAGCAGAGACTCTGCTCAGATAGCTAATTATCCGAGTTTACGAGGGTGATGGTGTTGATTATGGTATTAGTTTGAAAGTTGGACCTTTTGGAAGCTGATCTATTTGAAGAGAGCATACAGATGTGGAGGTGAGAGAGCTGAGGAGAGCTGGACAGATTAAAAAACTCAAGTGCCACTGCATCGCTCTCTTTAGGTAGAGATGAAGTGAAGGCTAAGTCCCACTGCTCTACTATCAGTAGGTTGTCGAAAGGCATTGTTGGAAAAGTAGGAAACTGTTGATGAAAGGAGCTTAAGCAAAAAACTCAATTTTATTATTAAGTCAATCTTAATCTAAGCTAAATATCATTTTTTATTATTATTATTATTATTATGCAAGTAATTCAGGTGCATCTTTCCTTTAGCATGTATTTATACTGGCTCCAGATTTGTGCTGATTTTGCTGAAAAATCTGATTTTGTATATAGAATGTGCAAGCACTTTTCCTGGTATTAGTAGTCACTCTTGTTTTCCTCCCCTCCTTCTTATTTCTTTTCTCCTGTGCATGGTGTAGCGGATTTCGGTTTCTGTGCCCAGATCACACCAGAGCAGAGCAAGAGGAGCACAATGGTGGGCACGCCATATTGGATGGCCCCCGAGGTTGTTACCCGCAAAGCTTATGGGCCAAAGGTGGACATCTGGTCTCTTGGAATCATGGCTATTGAGATGGTGGAAGGAGAGCCTCCATACCTTAATGAGAATCCACTGAGGGTGTGTCTGTGATTTTATCCTGTTTTACCAACCTCACACACAGGGCTTTACAGAGGTGTTTAAAAAAACAACCATGCATTCAGACACCCTTTGCGAAGCCTGCTTTATATTCATCACCTATCCTACCTTTTTTCCTGTTTGCAGGCACTTTACCTCATTGCTACTAATGGAACGCCAGAGTTGCAGAGTCCAGAGAAACTGTCACCCATCTTTCGTGATTTCTTAGCTCGCTGTCTGGAAATGGACGTAGAAAAGAGGGGCAGCAGTAAAGACCTTTTACAGGTAAAGAAAATGGAGTAATGGTGTTGAATTTCTGGAATTAAATACAAATTTTACTGAGCATTATTTGTATACGAGTTTCATTATGTCAACATGTACCATATTTTCTGGACGGTGCTTTGAGTAACTCGCTAAATTTTGTTTGCTTAGATAAAAAAATATATATCTGATTTACTTTGTGGACCTCACTTTGTCACATTGTCATGCTGGAACAGGGCCTCTTAGTTCCAGTAAAGGGAAATTGTAATACTACAGCATATAAAGACATTTCTATTCCAACTTTGTCGCAACCGTTTGGGGACGAACTGTTTACATTTTACACTTACATTTGTTCATTTAGCAGACGCTTTTATCCAAAGTGACTTACAAATGAGGAAATACTAGCAAAGCGATATATCAAGTGGAGAGCAATACAAGTAGTGCTACCATACAAGATTTATAGTTTATAGAGTTCTAGAGAAGCAAAGTGATCAGAGTAGAGCTGTAAGAGCTAGAGTAAGGTGGGTTTTTTTTTTTTTTTTTTTTTTTTTTATAATTAAATAAACACTATCTGTTGTGATGGTCAGGTGTCTACAAACTTTAGCTATATAATGCATATGTTTCTAATGAAGTCATTAAATGAGTTCATGCCAAATCATTGTTTTACTTTATGAGAAGCTTTTGTTTGGCTGATCACTTCTACTAACAGTTCACCTTTTAATAACCTTTCTCATAACTGCTGAAGTTACACTACTTGTTTTGATCTATGATAAAAGCATGGTAGCATGACCATTAAACATTGACTTGATGACTCTGTTTTCTCCACCCCGTCCCCTAGCATCCTTTCCTTAAGTTGGCGAAGCCTCTGTCCAGTCTCACACCGCTCATTCTGGCTGCCAAGGATGCCATGAAGAACAACCGCTAGCATCCTTCCTGGATGAGTCATGCTGAGAAACCCAGCATGTTGAACGGACTCTGACTCCTGTGCCACGTCTCTTGCCGCTGTGCCACCTGGCCAGCTATTATTGCTAAAACAAAGTTTCTACAAGCATGTCAGCGGCGCTTTTTAAACTGGTGGGATTCCTCTCGGCGGTCGGTGGGTGGGTGGGTGGGGATGGGGGCCATCTTAAATGTCTCGTCTCCTCGTCTGTTCTACTGTAGCCTTTTCGATAATATTTTATACTGCACGGTATTTCATCAGTGTTTTTTTGTTTTTTTTTCCTCAGTGTCCTTTCTTCTCGACTATTGTGCAGTAGATTTTTGTCCTTAAGGGGAGAAGTATTTAAAGTGTCCTTGACATGTTTTGTTAGTGATTTCATTTTTATAGAAAGTAATAAGCTACAAAAACTTGTGACCTTTTTTTTTTTTTTTTTTTTTTTTTTTTTTTTTTTTTTTTTTTAAAAACTCATTTTCCTTAAAAATGTAGCTGGGATGAGGAAAACCAGCATTATCACTGGGTGATTTGATTTGATTTGATTTGTTACCTGGTGTCATTGCCTCTTCAACCATGAACGGATGTAAGAATTGACCAGTTTCCGGAACTCTATAATAACATGTAAACATTCATGACACAGATGGCATATGTTGTGTACTTTAAAGAACCACAATAACTGCTCCACCAAGTATTTTAGACTACATGTTTGTATAAATGAGTGTTTTTGTAGTAACTAACATTTTATTACAAGATTACAACTGTGAAGTTGTCATGTTAAGTGCCAGAATGGATATTTTTATGGCTTATGCAAACTCGATTCTGCAATTTTAAAAAAAAAAAAAAAATGTCCTTAAAGGCTGTCAAACAGCTCCAGGTTTCTGATATCTGAAATGAATTGCCTAAAACTCACTTGTACTCAATCAAGTGCCATATTTGAGCAAATACAGTCAATTATTGTCTAGATACAGTGTGGGTTAATTGCTAAATTATCATTATGAATCACGGGCAATTTTTGCAAATTTCTGCTCAGGGTGTGTAGTTTTATATCATCGTTAGCAAAGATGATTCATTATAGAAAATGTGCAGTTTTGGTGGTGGCAGCCTTATTTTAGTCATGCCTGCATCCAATTGTTGAAGGTATTGTTTTTTTTTGTTTGTTTTTTAAATTAAAGTTGTCTACCACAGTACATAGGGGTTGAAATTAAATAATGAGTAGAAGCTCGAAGGACAGACTTGCCGGTTTAATTTCATTGTTTATACATGCAAATCAGTTGAACGATGTACAAATTACAGCATTTTTAAAAATCAAAACAAACCCATCAGAGTTTAGGCATGGCTAAATACACTATTTGATACATTCTTAAAAAGAAAGAAAGAACGAACATGTCGGTGAGCTCAGAAACACCAAATAACCACAGGCAATAGTTGTGATGGATGCACGAGGAACCCTTTGCCTGATGATGAAAATCCCTTTACAACAGTTGGCCAGATCACGAACACCCTACAGTAGCTGGATGCACCTGTGTTAAAGTGTGTATGACACACAAAAATGTTGTAATTCCTCAACTGTTTTAGATGTAAATACCCTCAAATTAAAGCATGATCAGATACTATACTGTGATTCAATACCGCCCTAAAGAAGCTATTTCACATAACAGACGTTTACATATGGTCCACAATACATCATAACTTCATTTACACAAATGAACCAGTTCAAAAGTTTACACATGCTTGATTCTTAATACTGTGTGTCCTTACCTGGATGATCCACAACTGTTTTTTGTTTTGTGATAGTTGCTCATGAGTCCCTTGATTGCCCTAAGCAGTTAAACTGCCCACTGTTCTTCAGATAAATCCTCCAGGTCCTGCACATTCTTTGCTTTTCCAGTGTCTTCTGCATATTTGACACCTTTCCAACAGTGACTATATGATGCTGAGATCCATCTTTTCACACTGAGGACAACTGAGGGACTCGTACACAACTATTACATAATGTGAAAACATTCACTGATTCTCAAGAAGGCAACAAGATACATTAAGATATAGCTAGTGTAAAATTTTGAATCGGTGTAAATTGTTATTTTGTCTTCTGGGAAACATGTAAATATCTTATTTAGCTTCTGAAGGACAGTACTAAATAAAAAAGGTCAAAGTCGACTGCTTAAGTAAGCGGTTACTCTTCAACATCAGATATAAATTCACCGGATGCATTAACTAGAGCCGAGACGGTTTAGGTGAAGCCACAAAGCGATAATCTTCAAATTCGCAACACGTGGCCGGTTAGCTCAGTTGGTTAGAGCGTGGTGCTAATAACGCCAAGGTCGCGGGTTCGATCCCCGTACGGGCCAGTTCCTTTTACACGGCTACACAACTATCTTATTGAATAATAATTTCATACAGGGCATTAGCTTAATGGTTTTCAGCAAACCTTTCACTCACCTAATTACTTTGATGGTTTCAAGACTCAAGTTACAAAGTCAGACCAAACAGTATATATTGGTGATATGCTGTATTACTGTTTAATATATAAATAGAGGGGTTTCAATTCTCTAAAATATCCTTAGAGAGTTCCCTCAAAATGCCACCATGTCTGTCCAGTCCAAGACAGGAATAGTTGCACATAATGTCCAGTCACACTACGCACGTATAGTCCCCTCTAAAGGTATTGAAACAGCAAAGCCAATTCTATTGTTTTTGCTATACATTGAAGACATTTGGGTTTGAGATCAAAAGATGGATATGAGATGATAGATCAGATTTTTTGCACTAGACGTACTAAACAACTTATAACATGGTACCGTTTATGGTAGACAATTTTTAGGTGAGCAAAAGTATAGGAAGAGAGTCTTAAAGTAAATTTAAATAAATAACACTTAATATTTTGTTTCATATCCCTTGCTTGCAATAACTGCATCAAGCATCAATAACTACTGGTAGAGGTTAATCACGGTTCCAGAACTCACCTGCTGCTCACTTTGTAAGATATACTGCAAAAAATGGGAGAGGGAAAGGGGATTATGTGGTGGATTATGTCTTTCATGAATTCATACAGTTCAACTCCATGCATGAACAATAGTGAAATGTATACACTAACTGAAGAAATGCCATACTGTAGCCTAGAAAACACAGTAAACGGTCAAGGAACAAAATGTGCCAGCTCTCACTTATGCTGAAGCCTAACTCCAGTTTTAACTCACCATGTGTTCATCAGGTGCCATATAAATCTGGGGAACATAGGACCCTGAGAACATAGATGTTCCTTGTATGTTATATATATGTATTGTCGACTCCCAACTGCCTGTTACAGTATTACTCTTACAACTCGCTAGATAATGGCCTTGAAAACATTTAAATGTTAAAGCAACAGGTGCAATTGTCTACTATTGTACTGTTGTTTGAGTTTTAAATGAATCAAGAAAATTTATTTGTGGGAGGTGTAACTCTTATCAGCGAAGTCCTCCGTCGCCATAGAGGGCGCTGTGTGTAACTCTCCATCAGCGAGGGAGAATAAATAGCCAAGCATGTCTACCTTTCAAGATGTAGCAAGTAAACTTCAGCTGCACTCTTTTGAACCGTTTATCATTTTTATTTTTATTTAGATGCGATTTAAATTTGGGCCACATCTGTTATTAGATTTTAATTAAATAAAATGGCGGCCAATATAAAAGATAAAGAAGCTTTTCAGCGGCTGAACTTCCTCTATCAAGTGAGTAAGCTAGCAATGTTTTCCGCTCATCATCATGGTGTCTCTGAAAATAAAAGTAAATAAAAGTATTTTTGTGTCTTGAAGGCTGCACATTGTGTTTTGGCCCAAAACCCGGAGAACACTGAACTGGCTCGTTTTTACTGTTTCACCCAGAAGACCATAGCCAAACGCCTGGTGCTGAGACAGTGAGTACCGTAGATTACTACCTCTGTTTTCAGGCTTCAGGTTTTATTATATATGACGACATTAAAGAACAAATGGTAATGTCTGTATAACAAATGTTCTTTAGTGGAAATTGTTTTGATAATGCACTCCCAACTCCCATCCACTTAGAGATCCCTCAGTGAAAAGGACGATGTGTAAGAAATGCTGTGCTTTACTGATACCCGGGGTTACAGCTACTGTCAGACAAAGAAGTAGGTTTTCTCCTTCATTTACATCAAAAACACGAGCATTTTAATTCTGAGATTGGTGGTATACACAACAAAAAATCTTTCCATTTACTGTTTCGTGGTGAACTAATTTAACAGTTAGAATACTATTGAAATGTTTTGTAATATTTATATATTTGAGGACAAAAAACTCCACATTGGTTTATGATGTTTTAAGAACTTCTTTCAGTCATCATTATTAAGTTTAATACGTGTGTATTTCTTAAATTGTTTTTAAAAAAGTTTTTATCTGGTTAAATCTCAAAATTCTTTTCCATTGGGTCTGTAGTGCTCTGTGTAGGGCCACCAGGGTTGTTCCCTGTGTAGTAAAGGTACATGTAATCAGTGGAATCTAGAAATGTAGCTAAATTTCAGCAACAGGGAAACATTACCTTGGTTAAATAAATTAAATCCATAAAAATGTATGCTTTTTATGTTTCTTAATGTTTCTATATGTTTTATATATTGTCTATTGTATCTGTAAAAGGTTCTCTGCGGCAGCGCGCAACACTAATACGATGTCTTGGCTGTGGACAAACCAAAAAGTTTCCTAACAACCCAAAACATCAGTTGTGGGTGGACCAATCAGAGGCTCAGTTAGAGAATCAGCTTCAGCCAGGTACAAATATAAAAGATCAGCAAATACCATACATGAACTGCTAAGTAAACTCACTGAGCACTTTATTAGGAACTACTCCTCAATGCAGTGTAATCAACCAATCGTGCGGCACCAGTGCAATGCATAAAATCATGCAGATAAGGATCAGCATCTTCAGGTAATCTTCACATCATCAGAATGAGGGAAAATGTGATCTCAGTGATTTTGATCATAACTTGATTGTTGGTGCGAGACAGGCAGGTTTGAATATTTTGATTTAACTGCTGATCTGGGATTTTCAAGCACAATAATCTCTAGGGTTTACGCTGATTAGTACAATAAAGAAAAAACATCCAGTGAGAGGCAGTTCTGCGGATGGAAACACCTTGTTGATGAGCGAGGTCAGCGAACAATGTCCGGACTGTTTCGAGCTGTCAGAATTGTGGTGAGCAGAAAAGCATCTCAGAATGCACAACATGTCATACCTTGTAGTCAATGGGCTACATCAGCCGAAAACCACTTCGGATTCCACTACTATCGGCTAACAACAGAAAGCTGAGGCTGCAGTGGGCACAGGTTCACCAAAACTGGACAGTTGAGGACTGGAAAAACGTAGCCTGGTCTAATGAATCTCAATTTTTGCTGAGGCACAGAGGTGGTAGGGTCAGAATTCATGCTGGTGGAGCTGGTGTAATGGTGTGGGGAATGTCCCAAAGTGTGCCAAGAAGATCGTTAATACCAATTAGTCATCACTTGAATGCCACAGCCTACTTGAGTATTGTTGCTGACCATGTGCATTCCTTCTTGGCCACAATTTACCCATCTTCAATACAATCGTGTCAACATGGACCAGAATGTCAAATGTTTCCAACATCTTGTGGAATCCGTGCCATGAAGATTTGAGGCTGTTTTGAGAGCAAATGGAGGCCCTACCCAGTATTAGTATAGTGTTCTTATAGTAAAGTGCTCAGTGAGTGTATATGTCTGAACTGAATAAAGGGCAATCAAATAAGCCGTGCCTCTTGTTTATGTTGACAGCATGGGATGTCTAAAGCCTGTTTCCAATAGCACTCTGCATCTGAGCAGAGGCAGTGCTTTTTTGTTTTTGGCGTGCATGTTAACAAATGAGTGCTTTTACATTGGAAGCTGCAGTGAAAAAGGAGTTCTGGCGTCATGTCTGTATTTTTTGCTGATCTGTTCGTGCTGAATTAAAGCACCAGTACACGGTTGGAAGACAGTTGAGTTGACAAAAAAAAGTATATATTGCACATAAAAAGCATATATTTGTAGAGAAGTATGTGTTACATTTAATATACACTAATCAGGAATGAGAATAGTGTTATTTTTTGGCTTGGAGGTACAGCAATAAAATTGATAGGTTGCGAAAACAGAAAAATACAGCTGTCAACTGTTTAATTTAATGCTGCTACCCATTTCTTCAAAATGATATCAAGTTAAAATCCAAAATGCTCTCAGATTCTAGTAGATATGTTTGCATTCTTGGCAAATAAAAAAAAAAAAAAAAAAAAAAAGGGGTTTTTGTCACACATGAATTGTAAACATGCTCCTCCCCATTATGTAAATGTTATATCATGTAACGATCAAGTTAACAACACATCCCACTCACAATAACTTGTATATATTTTTTTGGTTTGCATTTTAACCATGCAACCCAAGAACCTTTCTGCAATGCGTGCTGTAGTTTCTGCACGTGAAACGCTACCGGTGTGAAAGCACACGCGTCACTCACACCTCAAACGGCATACTGCTCCTGCGCCACGTGCGGCGTGAACTGGCCGCAATGTTAACTCGCATCATTTTTGCATGATAGACAAAAATTCTATTATAAGCATATCTCTTAGTCAGAGTTGAAAGATTCTCATCAGGTATTTATTACTGTTTTAAATTTCACTTTAGTTTCTTCTTAATAGATCAGTATAGTAACAATGTGTGTTGTTTTACTAACATTCATTTATTATTGTATGTTTACAGAAGCCTGTCCATCATCCAAAGCTTTGACACAGAAGGATAAACCTGATAAATGCAGTACTGTGGTTCCTGTGATCCATGATGCTGCCTCTTAAATTCAAACTCTGAACTCCTTCATTTTCATCACTTCGGGAATCAGCATTAGAAGTTTGCTGCTGTGACCTTTTAAGTTAGGTGAAGATAACCGTGAGAACAGAATCATTAAAAGCCCATTGTGCTAATGCTTATTTAACTTTATATTTTAGACAGCAACAAATGCTTGAGATGGGAGATTAATGTAATTTATGGAGGTAAATTAAAATTACGCAGTTAAATCTTTACAGGATTTGAGTGACTCAAATAATATTATATGTAGATTTGTGAAAGTTTCCTTTTTGGCACAAAAAAACTTACACAATGAGATGGCACATGCATATTTTATTCTTGCAAAATGTATAAAACTGCTTGTTTTTCTTTCCTGGTGATCCCTTTCCCCCCTTGTAAATAAACATTATACAGCCATCAGCTTAGCATGTGACCTTGGCATATCAGAATTCTGCACTAAGGTGGAAATATTTAATGATATTTTAAAGTAAATGTATATATTTTAAAGTTGATGCACATCGTCTCATGAACTTTTCTCTTCTGATGTTTTTCTTTTTGGAAGGCGAAGGTGTGCCTTTTTTGAGAAAAGCAGGTTCTTGGTGAAAAGCAAAGGGATGTTACCCATGTAGAGAAGCAAGGCCAGGGTCATGCCTAAAAAAAATATTAATCACAATATTTTACCACATGATGTAAAATATGTCTAGGTTTAAATGAGTCAGCATAATGTTACAAAGAGATAACTGGTTGTATGTAAAAATGCTACATTGTTAAGACATTAGAGGTAGAATCTGTGATTAAATGCATAACCTTGCAGATTTGAAATTTTAGTACATTATAAATGTCTTAAGCAAACTACGAATATTGAGCATGTTGGTGTTTTCGTGTCCAGCTTACCAATGAGGGGCCCTAGCCAGTAGACTACAGCATATTCCCAGAAGGTGTGTCCAGGGCAATTGAATGTAAGCGCATAAGCAAGTGATGGGTTCACATATGCAGAGGTGTATGTGTTTCCTTGGGAAAACATAACAAAGTACATTAAATGTATACACAACCTTGTTAAAATTGCAATTTTTTTTTGTGACGTTAAAATGAAAGCAAGACTTTTCCAATTTAATATATAGCAACCAACAAAATACAAGTGAAAAATAAACAGAAGGATTAATGGGGGGTGGGGAAAGGAAAAGTACAAAACTTACAATGACCTGCTGCATAAGTGTGCACACCCCTAATCTACTACTTTGATAAAGCACATTTTGCTTGTAATACAGCATGCTATGTTAACTGATGTATGCATGTCAAAAGAGGATACAACTTGTCTTACAACAAAACCATGTTAAAAACTATGTAAAAAAAAAAAAAACACCTTAATTTCTATGAATATGTAACAAACAACAACAGTAAAACACCTATAACAGCTGCAAGAACCCCTGACTACATCCAGGTGACCGAGCAGGATTTTACTTCATTTCATAATTAACAGCTCTCTCAAAACATTCCCTTTAAGGGTCCCAGGGTTGCATCTCATTTATCTGTCAGGTTCATAATGAATTATGAGTCAGGTGAGAACATTACTATTCTGACTAACCTGTGTAATAAAGGAAGGTGAGCAGCAGGGCCAGGATGGGAATCCGGAGCAGTTTTGATCTACGGCGAAGGCTGAGGTCCACCAGGTGAAATAACAGTGCACTTACAACTTCTGTGATGGTCCCCTGTGTCAGGGACACATTCAGTGATGAACTGCACTGAGTCATCATCATAACCTTGATCATATGCATGTCTGTGAGTTCCATTGTCCAATACCACCCGGCAAAAAGCAGGGCAAGCTGGGCACCTCCGAACTGACCTGCTATGCTAAGAGAAGAGGATACTGCTCCTGTCTCTTTTTGTAAGTACCCCATTACAGTTACTGAAGGATTTCCGGTGACTCCTTGCATGATGACTCCATGGACAGTTAAGGCAAGGAAAAGCATGGTGAGGGTAACGTCCTGGCCCAGGCCTCCAGCCCACTGACCAATCTCAGAAATGGTTTGCACTTCCAGCCGACATGCTGCAAGCGCAAAAGCTGCAATAAACTCAGACAGGAAATTCCATCGTGGCCTCCATTGTGTCAGCAGAGCTTTGGCAAATCCACTTACTACCACCACACTGATGAAATAACCCAGTGTTATGTTAAGGCCTGACATTACAAGGAGAGTGCAGGTGGTTAGGTTACAGAGGAAGGAAAGAAATAAGTTCCCCAGGCTTGTATTTACTCCCATTTTATGATAACGTGGCAAACTCACATGCGAGTTTCTTATCAAAGAGTTCCCCACCTTTTCATACCTTGAGCCAAAAAAAACCCCTACACAACTAACCAATTCAAGGCCATGTGGAAAATCTGCCAGTGTGCTGGAGTCACAAATGCACAGGTGTAATGTATCAGCACGGACTCTTTCAGCTAATAGCACAAATAATGGACCATTTGATCAAAATATTTAGTTTTCGTGTTAAACTGTGAAAGATTTAGCACTTAAATGCGGGGATAAATTATCTCCCTGTTATACAAAACCACAAAAATAAAAGACACGAGTGGTTCAGCAGTGGTTTGACCTAAATGACACTGTTGTGCTGTATATTTACTTTTTGTCATCCTGACATGTTGTAGACCAAATAGCTTACTTTCTTTTCAGAAAAAAACAAATCATGTAAACTTCAAAATTGTACATAATACATGCACAGAATTTAAGTAGCGTAGCATGTGGTTGTGTGTTGCACGGGCGCATGGTATCTCTTTTCGTTTCTGTAGTTATACACCATGAATAAACCAATATTAAACAAAGTTCTTAAATTAAATACTCTACCTGAGTATTTGTAATAAAAACGAATCGCTGGTCATCGCTTAAACACGTCCACGATCAATAACAAGATTGAGTAAACAGACTCACAAATTATTAAGCGTTAACCTTTATAAAGTTAAGACCGCTCATTCAAACTTTTAAGGACCTCTATGAGATACATCTTCAGGCCTCGTTGGCGCAGTAGGCAGCGCGTCAGTCTCATAATCTGAAGGTCGTGAGTTCGAGCCTCACACGGGGCATGAGTTTTTTGTTTCTAAATCAGCACTGCGTTTGCAGTATAATGATCAGATATGTTTAACAAATTAAATATACGAAATTCTATACGTTCAGGGGTGCAAATATTGTATAGTTTATACATAGACTGTTTATAAAGTCTGTTTTATACGGGTGGCAGGTTTAGCGGTGTCATGGCGCCCTCTTGTGTTCATACCTCTGTGCACTTCAGTTCAGCTGATCTTGAATTTATCAGGAAAAATCACGTTCTTTCTGCGTGCTCGTTTTTTTTTTCAATAACAGTTACAACTGCAGAAACAGAGCAGATCCGATAATGTTTTAAACATGTAAATATTCTTACATTATTTTACAGACTTTAATTTCGCCTTTCATTCAATTTCAATTTTCCCTTTCAGTGTTAATTTTTTTCTTACACATTAAAATGTCATCAAAATTACCATGCACATGGTGCATGTTGTGTATCAGAAAAATGTCTGGAAATATTGTGATATGATTGTGATATGAACATTTTAGCATACTTTAAGTGTGGGTTTAGCAGGGGACTGCAGCATCGTTTCCATATTTCTACGCCAATCCCGGTGGATGCAGTGATAGACCAGCCAATCACAATGGACAGGCAAAAATGGATTCGCTAATGAAAAACTCTTAAATATGGGTTCGGCAATCAAAACCTCTTAAAAATGGACTCGCCAATCCAAACCTCTTCAAGATAGATTCGCCAATCAAAACGGGAGAATCGAGTGACTTTTCATTCGCTGAGCGAGATCACGGAAGTGGCGTAATGTTGCGCCAAGTAGCGGATTCCGACAGCCAGATAACAGATGTTTACATTTATTTAACCGACTGTCGGTGAGTTTTGCAATGAAATATGTCGTATTTAGGTGTGTGTTTTGTAGGGATGGGGAAATAAAGTCTCATAAAGCACTGAGGATTTCTCCTGACTGTTCCGGAAAAGATTCAAAGCTTTGAGAGCGCCCTCTGGTGGTTATTAAAAAAATAAAGCAGCCAAAAGCATGTGGAAGAAGCTCCGTCGGATGAAGCAGCCACCACACACTCCATAGATAGTTTCAATGTTATGTGCACAAATAAAAGCCTAACGTGTGTGTGTGTGTGTGTGTGTGTGTGTGTGTGTGTGTGTGTGTTGACTTTCTCCCTCTGATAACTTCATTTACCCAATAAAGTGTGGCAATAAATGCCACACTTGCAATAAATGCAAGTGTGAACTAATATAATTCAATATAATGGAACAGAAGAATAATGTAAATGGCGCTTATATAGCGCGTTTATCCAAAGCACTTTACACTGTGTCTCATTCACCCATTCACACACACCAATGGTAGCAGAGCTTCCAGGCAAGGCGCTAACTTGCCATCAGAACTTGGGGTTCAGTGTCATGCCCAAGGAAACTTCGGCATGTGGAGTCACGTAGGCTGGGAATCGAACCACCAACCCTACGATTAGTGTACAACCCACTCTACCACCTGAGCCACAGCCAGGAATAGCTATACCTGAAATGATTTGTATTCATATTACTTGTATGACTGGGTATTTAAAACTGTAACTGAATAAGTTTGAATGAAAATCATTCATTTTGACATGGACAAAACGATCCATTCATCTAAAGTGTGGGACTAAAATGTGAACAAGGACACTGTGTGATGGGATCATCTGGGTATTAAATGTGCTTTTGAGACTTGGCAGTGATAGTGCCTGTATAACTGTGGGAATGACAGAAGGGGGACAAAGAAGTTTTTAATTATTTGTATTGAGAAATAAGAGCTGTTTGACAGTCTATTTCTCCTCTTTGACAGAACATTCTTTCACATGGTACACAGGAGGCTGGTGTACAAAGAAACTGCAATGGCAAAGTGTATAAATTACCAAAACAAAACCAAAAGTGCAAAAATTCACCAAGAACAAAACAACAAATAATTTGTGACAAATAATTAGTGATGATTTAAATCACGTGACGATCACGATACAGGGCTTCACTGGAGATTGTGTTGCCTGCTCGATACATGCCTTGAAGCTTTGGTGTCATACATAACATCACTAGAGTTTTGAGCGATCTTTATTATAATAAGATTTGCGTGTGTATTTTAATAACTTTTATATCACATGTTTAGGTGTGTGCTGCTTTGATTGATCTTTATTATAAGAAGTCCTAGAATGTTTATCATTCATTAAGTGTTTCCTTTTGTTAGATCATTATAAATTGAACTTTGTTATAACACGTGTTTTAATGTATATGGCTGTAAACTGTACACCTTGACGTTTTATTGTCTGTTTAATTAATTTAATATTAATTACTATATATTATAATTTTATTATTATTCAACATGCTGAATTTAGCTTTCACTTTGCCTATTGGCTCATAGCTTCATAGACACTGGTCAGAAACTTTAGTGGGCAAGACATGGGCAAAAATGACCAAACAAAACACTAAGATAGTACAAATGGATATTGAAAGAAACCAGGGCTGTTTTAAAAATATAACTGTAGAATTTGTACAACTTTATAAGAGAAAACATGACAGTGTAGTAGTCAGTGCAGTGTGATATGGTCAGCTTATTTTTAACAGGAGTGTGGCCCTCTGAAGCTGGCAACAGACCTGTTCCTCACCAGAAGAAGTGGCATGACCTATTTAAGAGGACATTTAACTGACACAGTGTTTTTAATGTTTCAGATAGATAAATATCAAGCAAGATATAAGAGATGCATCACATCCACGTCCCCCCAGACATACCTGAGAGGGCCAGACCAAACTGGGCACCCCAGAAACAGATGTTTCCTTGACCTCCAGGCATCATGGAGCCAGCCTATGTTAATCCCACTGGGCCCAGCACTTTCATCATGCTTGCTCCCCAACCTAACCCAACATTTAGTGTGTTTGTAATCCCTGGACCCTCAGCCACCACCACTCCCCAGCTCAGCAGCACTCCACATCATTCTCCAATGCTCATATCAACCCAGCGGTGTTCCTCCAGCTTCTGCCATCCAACCACATGTGCCACGTAAATCATTTTCATAGAGTATATTAGAAGAATGGAGGCCAAGACTTACAAAAACCTATGGTAACTACAGAACAGCAGAGACTGGACACAGGCAATACAAAGGCACTATTTATTTGCATGATCAGTTGTCATTTCAAAATTTAATTGTTGTCTGATGTGGGACACAGACCGAGGTCATCTCGTTGGCAGCTTCAACTGAATTTTACATAAAAAAAGCTGAGAAGCTTTTGTGGAGAAAAAATACAAAACAGATGCTTATAAATCACGTTTCTTTTTATTTCTCCTTTCTTTTCTTTCTTTTCCTCTCTTTTTTGTCAAATTTTTCCTCTTTCTTTCCTCCCCCCCCCCCCCCCCCCCCCCCCCCCCCCAACAGACTATTGTTCCACAGCTTTGAACTCGGAATTGCTATGTGGAAAGTTGGGAAGGTCTCCTCAACATTGCGTTCAATACCTATATGATGTCATGGTAATGGCTACTCACATCGTCAACACTAAAATATCACTTCACTACTTAAATGAGCTGCTCATAGTATTCACTTAAGATCAAACACTTTAGATCAACTAATCAGTTTAACATTAGCTGGTTAAATCTGTTACACTGACTGTACAGTTTGTAGTTTTGTGAAAGTAAATACAACCTTAACTCATGAGCACTAATGTTACCTGGCAGGCTTTTATTTGTGGTTCATGGCATCATATAGAGGACAGATGTGGCCCAACCTCATGTCGATTACAATAGAGGTAGAAATAATTATCAGGCAAAATCAATTCTTATTTTTTAAATATACAAAGTTAATGTGTTTTTGGGAGTGTTAGTCAATGTTTATTAAAATTTCTTGTTCATGAGTGAACATAGCTACATGATGGTTCTATAACCCCAAGCTAAACACTAATTCTACACTAGGTGTAAAGTTAACATTGGGTATGTTGAATTAATAAAACATTACAGTAATGTGGAATTAATTTAAAACAACACATTTATTAGAAATGTTAATCAACTGAACACACCATAGATTTATTGAAGAGTGTAAATACTCCCTCAGTAAATATATAATGATTTCTGTTTGTGTAGACTGCGTGCCATTTGTGTAGTCCAGGTCCAAATTGGTTTTGTCTTGATGATTAATTATGCTACTTGTGTAATAGCTGATTAAGTCGCTCTGTGTGTGTGTGTGTGTGTGTGTGTGTGTGTGTTGCTTGGCACTCATGCAGCTATAGAGAGGGGAAAGTAAGAGGAGAGGGGGCGCAGGCTGCAGAGTCCCAGCCAACTCCCCTCCTCTCTGTATTAGGCAGCAGCGCTTCTTTTAGCTCCTGTGAGTCTTCTGAGCTGCTGGGAATTCATAAGCATGTGAAATTCACTGCAGCTCTCTTTCAGGATTTTGACAAAGCCTGCCTTCATAAATGCTGGACCCTGGGGAATTTTCCTGAGTAATTCTGCAGAATAGTGTTGCACTTCTTTGTTACTCTGTTATTATAGGAGACTATGGATTGAAATGGTGCAATGCTCCGTGAGACAGTGTGGCGAGTTTGGATCTGTTGGATATTGATGAGTTTTGGGCCTCAGTGGGGAGTTCAGAGCACAGGTGCACATAGCTGCCACGAGGTTAAAACAGCTTTCCATCTGCGGCAGATTGGCCCTTTAAAATGGGTCCCAGAAACAGCGGCAACAGGTTGGTTTGTGGCTAAGCTGAGGAATTTGCCTGAAGAAAATACTGTTGTGTACCATATGCGTTGTGCTTCTGTGAAATCTTTAGGTGCATTTTTTTTGCAACATATTGGACGGGATATAGAGTGGCTTACAAATTGTGAATAGTTAATAATCTTATCTAAAAATATAAAGACCAATAAAAATAGGCATAATGTAGGTATACCTAATACACTACCAGCTGATGGTGGACATACATTTACTGAGTGGGGGTAGGTGAAAAAGAGAAAATATCAAATCATATTACTTAAAGACATCCTTATGATTCACTACATATATAATTTTGCTTAAATTCTTTTAACAAAGTGTCAACAACGGCCATTAGAATTTCAGCATTTTTTGGGTCAACCATAAAAAAAAAATCTAATCACTGCAGATCTTTCCTAGTAGATTTGCACACTGCTTCATCTTCATTAGGAAAAGACACCTGAGCTTCAAGAAGTTCAGTGGTTGCTTTTTCTAAAGAGTTCTTAGAGAAAGTTGTTTTTGGGGTAATTTTGGGGTATTAGAAACAAATCTCAGGCATTGGCTTTATACAAGGTTAATACTGCTTTATGATCATGGAAATTATACATTTAGTCTGTCTTTCTGTCTATTGTTTATTTGTTTGTGTACAAGCCTATCTGTTTGCCTGTCTTGTTCTACATTTGTCAGTTTCTCTTTATGTCCATAAATCAGTCTGTCTGTCCCTTTATCTGCTTATCTGTCTGTCTGTCGTTATCTATCTAACTATTTGTCTATATTTGTCAACATACAGACCTAAAACTTCAATGGTAAATCTAAAACTCTAAAAATGTTTTTCAGTTTGTCTTTCTGTTGTAAATAAGTACAGCAGAGTATTTTCCTTTCACTAAAATCACTTTAGAAAGTTAAGAACTTTTAAAAGAGTGTGCTCTATATATGTGCTCTATATAGACAGCTAGAATACTTATAGGGCAATGTGTTGTCTTTTGGCTATAGTGCAAATGGAATGAATAAATAAATTTGTCAAATTTGCCAACTAAATTGATTCATGAAAAAATAGTTTGTTATAATAATGTACTGTAATAACTCAAAATGGTTTAATTTCAACATTTACGCTTATTAAGTAATTTGAATCATGACGTTTAAATACTGTATGTTATTGTATTAAAATTTAAATTAAGAGTCAGCCCATATATGTGAGACAGATTAGAGCATGTGAAAGGTCAGGGAGGATGCAGTGATCCCAGTCAGCTGTTGTAATGTGTGGTTTACTTGGCTGTATCAGATTCTCCACATAGGACAGAGTAAGGACATTAGACAGGCAGGTACTGTCCCTCATGCAGGTTTTAGTTCTTTTCTATGGAGTTGTTTAAAAAATAAATAAATAAAACTATATATATATATATATATATATATATATATATATATATATATATATATATATATATATATATATATATATATATATATATATCATAGTTTTGCATTGCTGTAGTGTTCATATGGCATATCACTTTATAGGCTACTGAAATGACACATTTGGACACTCATTAAACACTGCTTTTAATGAGAATTTGATAACATCTGTTTTGTTAAATCTAACTGATGTCTGGTTATCTCAAATTATCTGAATAAAATCCAGCATTTCTTTGCATGTTTAGATTATATTTATTGTAAGCGCATGGTGAGCACTTGTTGTGTTAATGTATTTGCTCAAGACCCAGTAGTGGCTTTGAGGAAGTCCTGGGATTTAAACTCACAGCATTCCAGTGATCTTCAATGGTGTCCAAAATATAGTTTGTAATGAAATTCTGAGTTGACATTTCTATTAAAACTTCTTTCAGTAACATGTTGGATTATTTACAATGCTGTTTGACTACCTGCTGATAATGGTGCAATAGAAGATAGCCCTCGCTTAATCTATACCTAAAGAGAGGTTTCCTTTAACATCTGGGCTACTAGCTCTTGGTAGTGAGTGTTTTCACACCCTACTACAGTACAAATTATAAGATGCATGCAGTGTTATCTAGTCTTAATTTCAGTATTTACTAAGGTTTTTATATATTTCCTCTATAGATGCGGAGCTCCAAATCTGCAAACACCAGGGTCCAACCTGCTGCACACGCAAAATGGAGGAGAGCTACCATGCTGCTGCACGCAGAGGCACATTGCAGAACATTCTCTCCTACAGCCTTGAGCTGAAGTACCTCATCATTGGCCATGCTGCAGCCGTCCAGGGTGAGATTTTATGTTTGACAAGCAACATGAAAACAGTGTCAAATTTATCATGGTATCGATATCATGGTTTATATCAGATGCAGTGATGCACAAGTGGAAAAAAATGCTTATGTTTTCACAAAAAAGGTGCACGTAAAATTGCAATTGTGTGCATGTGAACACGTGAACTTCAGTCATATGAATATGTGAACTTTGTGAACTTCAGCTTCAGTAAAGTCAACGTTAAATGAATAATTTGTTTTATATTTTGGATAATTAAACAGTTCAGTTTATTAGCAAAAATTATGGGAGGTACATGGAAAAATTAATTCAGGTGAAGGCATGATGGGCAGAATTCCTTTGGGAATAGGCAGGATGGGGATTAAAAACACTCTTGCTTACACCTTTACAGCATGCTTCATGAATGTATACATAGTCTAGTACTTCATAGTCATTATTGTATCAATCAGTGCTGTTACTGAAGGCCAAAAGAGCCTTTCTGTCACTTAAATTAGCCATTTATTTGCTGGCTCACATCACATCAAATTGATTGACTTCAGTGTTAAATGCATAAAATTCCTGGCTCAGGTAGTATGCTTAATCTGTGCATAAACAGTATGAGCTTTTTCGGTTTAATGGAAAAACAGAAAACCAATGCAAACATTTGATCTGAAAACCATGGTTTTAATTCATCAATCAATCAATACTCATATGTTTAAAACCATTAGAGTTGTTAAGATCAGATTTGCTACATTTTCTCACTCATTACCAATTGCAGTATCATAGTGGCTTTCATTTATTTGTTTACAATACATCTGGTCCAGCAATTAAACATATGCCCCATATATATCTTGGAAAAAAAGCATCTAATAAATGAAATTTTGCCAAAAACATACACATATGTTTAAGTAAGAAAACTCCTATCAGTGACTGTTGGCTCTTGCATTCAGAAACAAAATTTTAGTGCCTGCTACTTTCCTGATCTGAAATTTCTTATTGTGGCTTTTAAAAGTTTATTATAGGTGTTTGTCTGTCTCTCTTTTTACTGTTATTAAATGTTTGTTTTGTTGATTTTTTGGGGAAGCACTAGCTGCGTGGAACAAGTTAGCAATATTTCAGAGATGCCAGCTAATGAGACTTATGAGTTAATAAGAGAAATTATTTATTTGTTTTCACACATAAACACACATATGCAATTATCTTCAGTGGTTACCTTCTACACACTTTGACACTTAATTTCAGTTAATATCACATGATCAAAAGCAAATTTGATGCCTATAAGTTCCAGTTACTTCTTTTCTATAAATCCTCTCATTCACAGTTCTTATTTGAGAAATTTGTGCAATCCACAGGGAACCAAATTGTGTGATTGCTTTCTAATGAGGTCAGCATAGGTTTTGTTGGTACACAATATGCTGTTGGCTTCAAACCAATTTTAACCAATTTTAGAAGATGACATTATTTGAGATCTTTTTATTTGTTTGTCTCTCTTTAATAATGCACTCAGAGACACACAGTTATTAATATCTGAAAGATCTCACTGAAATCAAATTTTTAGATACAGGGAATAGCAGTAGATGATTTAGATTATGATCAGGCTGATCTCATTTCTCATTTCATGCTAGTCCTGAAATTCTCATGTTTTCCTGTTTGGAACCAAGAACATTTGCTGAGGTATATAGAGGTGAAGGGACTTTTTATTGCTCTTTCTTTTCGAGCTATGATGTTCACACTTGACTCCTGCAAGACTTGGGGATATGGGGATATGGGGATGATTTCAGATCCACTCAAAGGCTGCATTTTGAAAAGATAAACAGGATTGTTTAAACAGTATGCTTACGGTTATTTCATTTGTCTCTCAGCTTGTTGGGATGTTTTCAGTAGGAGTCAGCAGTTTCACACCAAGAGAGAGAGAGAGATGTCCTCCATCTCTCTCCCTACAGAGTGCATATTAAACAAGCGAAATGTTAACATTCTTAGAGTATCCCTTGGAGACGTGTTTGTCTTGAACACAACATATTGCTCTATAATGGAGGACAGATGAATAGGCCAGAAAAGATCATTTGTGTCCTTTTGTGCTTTTCACTGTATTGTAGCTGGTGCCCAGGTCAACGTAGAGCCAGTTCGTAAAGCACTTTCATTCCCCTGTGGGAGAGGACTGTAGATTTATACAGTTGTGGGTTCACTCTTTCACTCAGTAACATTTACTTTGTCCCTCTGTGTAAAGGTGTTCAGTTGTCACCAACCAAAGGGAATTACTGACTGACACTTTAGTGCCTGTGAAATTGGGGTGCATGTTTGGGTTTTTTGGTATAGAATTTGCAGGTTGACCTAGTGGTGAAAAAAATTCTTAGATGCATTTTTATTCTCTCTAAGCAATTATGCATAAGTGCACAGATCTCCATGATCTGAAATTTGAAGGAAGTATTTCAATGTATGGTACTGTGCAAAAGTTTTAGGCACCCTATTTTTTTTTTTTTGTTATAGATTTTTATTTTATGACTTCTACATTATCAAGTCAGTGCAAAAAAATGTTAGATTCCCAAACATTAGTTTTCCTGCATTAAATGTTACAGAAAAATATTTGTATGTCAGTAAAAAAAAGCAGCATATTACATAAGAGACACTTTTAAGACAAAAAACACAATGAAGACTGCTGGGTTTTGCTGCAAAAATAAGAAGCGAGTGCGACAAAGTTTGCAGAAGAGCCATGGCTGGTTCTGCAAGATGCTCAATAAAACTTACAGCTCATTTCCTTATAAAACTGCACAAATTGTACCGCAGACTATTATTTTTATTTTTTTGTCACACCAAATATTGACTTAAATATTTTTTGATGAATGATGATGAAGCATTTAATTTTATTATTTTGAAGGCATCTTTTCTCTACAGCCTTTCTTTGCATATGCCTAAACTTTTGCACAATACTGTATGTTCAAATACAGTGTGAAGCAAGTTTTAAAAAAAAAAGAAAACAGACTCTATTCTTGCTCAAAATACTGCATATTTGTGGCCACACATCTAAACCAATTGCATGGTGAAATGTAACAGTGTAGACTTGTGTGTGCACTATGTGTATGTTAGAAATTAGCAAAACTAACTTTGAAAGCAATTGTGTGAGAGCATATTTTGTAATCGAAGGATAAAAAGAACAGGACATGAGACATGCTGTGTGCAAGCTCTGTCTCACCAAGATAAAATATTTTGGGAATGCAACAAAAATCACATGAAAATGCAAAATCAGATCACACATTTACATCCATAGTTGGAGTAAAATGATTTTTCTGCTGTTCTATGAGCAACAAGTGGCAAAGCTTTCATATCATTGAGAACAGTGAAAAGTGAATTACCAGGTCAACTGAAAGATTCTTTGCAAGATTCTTGTTGAAAAACTGAGCTTTCGCTCAATGATGTACACCCTGGAGTTGTGATAGAGCATTTTACATTATGTTTTAAAAGTAAAAACTGGTCAAATGGTAAAAAACAAAAAACAAAACCTGTGATCAAACAAGATGCATTGAGAATCATTTTATAATCTCATCATGACACCTAGAATCAAAATTGACTAGTCATAGTCATAGGGGGCCTAAAGAGTCCCACCACTAGATTATACTAAGAATGGATGCATCTCAAATCACACACCATGTGCTGTATTCATAGACTTTACACTATGAATTTGACAATTTGGTAAATGTTTGCAGAGTAATAATGTTTCCAACTGAACAATAAAGTGCAGATCTAAATGGAAATAACCAGTTACCTCATGGTATTGAATCGCTACAGAATAACCCCCACTGGTCATTTTAAAATCCAAAATATCCCTCTAAAATTTTTGCCGCTATTTTTGTCTGTGATTCCCCCAAACTGCACAAAAAAGTGTGGAAAAGTTTGAGTTTTATCCGAAGTCTTGGTGTTGAAACGATTCTACTTCAATATGCAGTATCCCTTCTGCCACATACCATTTTATTCTCGCACCATTTAGCAAGCCACATCTATCCTCAGCAACCCAATAGGCACTAAAAATAAAAAATACTGTATGCTACCTACTGACTGGTCTAAATTAAATCTTGGACCAAGTACAACTTGAGATGTTGCCTGACAAATACATATATTCCAATGACTGGACATGACCTGATTACCAGCACATTAAATGAGTTTTAACTTCATTTCCTAGTGTCCTTACGTGTCAGAGGTTAATCAGCTTACCTCTTGTTTAGCTTCTGTGACCTGTGTGACATTCTGACCTCATCCTACATGCCACTATGACAAAGTCCCGGCATGTCAAAATATCCTCATCTCAAATATCTCCATGTGTTTTCATGTATGATGTCAGTTTTCACAACACGATAATCATGTTCTTCTTATTCCTATTTTTTGGTTATAAAAATCATGGTTCACAATAATATTGTGATATTGTATCAGACAAATAGTTTGCTTCAGTCAGCATTTCTGGGATTGCATTTTCAGAGAAAGATGCACACAGTAATACTGTCCTCAGTCTCCTTATATATGGAATGCAATGGCAGCAGCAATATTTTTTATTCAATGTAAATATTGTGTATTAAATGTGTAACAGATTGTAATATGATATGTCTAAATAAATTCTGATCTCTTTATTTGTCTGGACTTCATAATAATGTCCAGACAATACACCTCCCAACATAGAAGAAACAACTGACTGTCATAAACAAATCACTGTGTTAGTTAGTTTGCCAGCAGGTTCATGTACTTCTAGAAATAAATATCTACTAGTTAATTAGTAATTTAGTCAAAATTAATAAATAATTTAATTCCTCAATTTCTTCAATTTCACAATTTTTCTATCCATCTACCCATTTGTCCTTCCAGCTACAGTACCTGTCTATCCATCCTGTTGTCTATTCATCCATTTGTCTAACAGACTAACAGTATTCTAACTCAGACATTTTTGAAGTCTGTTTATGAGTATTGATCTTTTTTCCCCCCACACACACTCATTCAGAACCAAAACATGAGACCTGTATTCACGAAATTGGACATGTTCCTTACTATTACTAAATAAAGGAATATTAAAGAAGAATTTCCTTAAAAGGTTGATTATTGTTGGATTTATGTTAGATTTTTAACAGCTCATAAGAGAATGAACAGAAATGATATTCCAACAAACCTTTCTGTAAAAGCCCTTCTGTTAAGATGGTCTTCACAGTGAAATAAACATATTTTTTTAAATGTATTCCTATAGTATCTAGCCTAAGGAGCGGTTGGGCAAAAAATTAAATGTAAACAGTTTTTCCAAAATCAATATGTATGGTGTTCAGAGTTTGTAGCCTTGCAAAAGTAAAGTAGCAATGCGAGAGCTTTTATGTATCAATCTCCTAGTATAAGCTTTACAATGTGAGCAATCTTTAATGACTTTTGTATGGTTTGTACAGTTTTGTACAGTTTTTCACATGCAACAGAGCCACGAAATATATATTATAAGCAAGAAAAGTTTAAAGGTTAATAATCTCATAATCTTACCATGGTCACTCTTAGGAATAACAGGAATAGCAGATGATGACATTTCAACTTATTCACCCTATTATGGTTTCTTTCAAAACTGCACCCTTTGTTTATGCCATTTATAGCAGAGAACATTAATTTTATTGATTCGATAATTCATGTGTGCCAACAGTGCACATTGCTCACATGGAAACAATCTAGAATTATTTCACTGAAATGATTGGTTTTGAAGTGCTCCAACATCTGGTGGTGGAATCAGTATATATTGCATGGAGTCAGTGATAAAAGAGAAAAAGCAAAACATGCGGATTTACTCTCAGCTTTAAAGAGCCTCCAGAGTCAACTCAGACAATGTCCACTGACAGCTAAAAATGGTTGTGTAAAACATAATCAAATTCCTCCTGTCAGAACTTTAGCCCAAAAACAGCCACCCTAAAAACGTGTATGGATTAACGTCTGACATGTATAATTAAGCAAGTGGAAAATAGGATTAGACATAAAGGAAAGAGATGTGTAATATCACAGGAGATGGAGATCACAACATTTTTGGCTATTTTGGAACTATTTGGCACCAAACAACCTTTCATCAATGGCTGGATGGATGGAATGATGAATGAATATATGGATAGACTGATGGATGTATGAATGTACATACAGGATTATGATAGATGGATGGATAGATGGCATTACTGTTTATCTGTACATTTCTCTATCCATTTATATATCCATCTGGATTGATGGATGGATGGATGAACAGACATGCAGATAGCATATACAGATGCATAATATCGATGGGTATATGTTGAAAAGACAGATGGACAGTAGATTGGATGGACTGATGGATGGAATAATGGGTGGCTAGATGGATGGATGGATGGATGGACTTAAAGTCAGGACAGACAGGTGGATGGAAGGACAAACATACAAACAAATGGATAGAGAGACAGGTGGATTTACAGATGATTGGATGGATAGAATAATGCAAGGATGGATGGATGGTACATTCATACAAGATAAATGTGGATACCTATGGATAAATATATAAATATATGCATAAATATTTATTGCATATATTGCATAAGTATATGAAAAGACAGACAAGTCAAATGGATAGACAGATGGAAGGAGGGATGATTGGATGAATATAGAAGGATGAATGTATGAACTGACAGATGGGATAGACAGATGGATAGAAAAACAGGTCAAATGGATTGGACAAGATGGATTCATAGATGAATAAACACAAGGACAAACATAAATGATGGATGGACAGATGATTCAGATGGATGGAGGAATGGGTACACATACAGGACACACAGATACAGAGGATACACAAATACATAGACAGACACATGGATACACATGGACGGATAAATAGATGAAAGTTGGATTGATGGATAGATAGAATACACAGTGATAGATAGATTTGTTATAACAGCCACCACTCTTTTGGGATGGCTTTCCAATACATCTTGGAATATGGCTGTGGGAATTTCTGTCCATGCAGCCACAAATGAGGTTGGGCACTGATGTTGGGTGAGGATTCTTGGTGCACAGTAGGCATTCCAGTTCATCCTGAAGGTGTTCAGTGGGGTTGAGGTCAGGGCTCTATGCAGGCCACGTTTCCTCCACACCAACATTGGCTAACCATATCTTTATGGACCTTGCTGGAATGGGTTTGCACTAGACCCTTTAATTCCAGTGAAGGGAAATCTTAAAGCTACAGCATACAAAGACATTCTAGACAAATGTGTGCTTCCAACTTTGTGGCAACAGTTTGGGGAAGACCCACATATGAGTGTGATGGTCAGGTGCCCACATACTTTTGGCTATGTAGTGTAGATTACCAACCCCCCTGTTTAAAGCAGATTTGTTACAGAAGGAAAAAAACACTAAACTGTATTATCTTACATTATTTTATTGTGTATCATGTTTACAGTGCTGACAGTATTCTCTCCACCTCTCTCTCAGACACCTTCCATTCCCTGCTGTCTTTCACACTCAACCACACTCTCTCACTCCTCGACCTTGCCTACGAACCAATCGCCGCTGAGTCCCGTCCTTTAGTCTCCACCCTGTTCTCTGACCTCGCCCTCTACCTGCGTGGCAACGATGACGTCTCTGTCGTCCGGTCTGTGCGCCACTTTTTTGATGAGCTATTCCCACTGGTCTATCGACACCTGGTGAACCCAGGGCTGGCATCCTCCATCTGGTCAGCAGAGGGTGCAGAATGCCTCCGTGCCACAAGGCAAGACCTCAACCCATTCGGCCCTCACCCGCAGGCACTGGGACATGGTCTGGCACGGGTATTAGGGGTCGGTCGATCACTCATGCAGGCGCTAACGGTGGGCGTTGATGTCCTGAACGCCTCAGAATCAGCAGGCATGGCAAAAGATTGTGGAAAGGCAATAGTAAGGATGCAGTTCTGCTCACATTGCAAGGGGCTCACACTGATCCGGCCATGCCAGGGGCTCTGCCTGAATGTGATGAGGGGTTGCCTGGCAGGACTGTCAGAGCTGCAAGGGCCATGGAGCCGCTACATAGCTCTTCTGGAGGGCACAAGTGCAGCACTGGCTGGAGGGCATGAGCTGGAGCTAACTCTTCTCGGTATTCGTGAGAGGATCAACGATGCCATTCTGAGTGCCCAGCTGAATGGACCACATCTCAGCGCCATTGTGAGTCACACTAATTCTACTTTCTGTGTGTCCTGCTGTACATATTTTCATTAGTCAATTAGAGATATGGGTTAATAGAGAACAAGATAGATCGGTAGATGGATGGATGGATGGATGGATAGGCAGATGGATAGACAGACAAATAGATGTATGGATAGACAATGAGATCAACAGATGACTGTATGGATGAACAAATGGATGGCCATGTAGACAGATGGGTAGACAGCTATGTAGATGGATGGATAGGTGGTTGGATGGATGGGCAGAAATGACAATAGATAGATGGTTGACAAATGACTAGACAGATAGTAAGATGGATAGATAGCTAGTTGCATGGCTGCACAATTACTAATATTTTAATCATGATTATCACTTTTGACATTTAAAAATCGGTATGCTTAGTTAATATTAGATATTATTTTTTTATTGACTCATTATTTTTTATTTATACATTAAATAACAAGCTCCCATTCATTTATTTAACCATGCATATAGTTGCATACTACATTAGGCAATTTTATTTATTTACTTAATTTGAGTATTACTGAGGTTATATTTAGCATTTAAAGTATAATATTGATATGTTAATATGACTGTGGACCAACTAAAATAATCATGATTATCATATATAATTTTTGCCAATATCGAGCAGCACCACTTGATATATTTGCTATATTGCATATCTATATTTGTGAAAGGATTAGCAGTGTGTAAAATCCTGGCTTTGAGCAGCTACGCTGGTGCTGACAGCTGCATGCGTGTATGTGTGTGTGAAGGTGGATTAAGTTTGAGGCTCATACTCACAAGCTCGCCTGAATGGAATGCAGACCTGCCCATCAGAATGAAAGATATTATTACCGATACCCCCTCAGACCCTTTGGCCCTCTCGGCTCCCTCTAACTGAAAGTCCCTGTGTGCTGTGCATTCACGCCTCCCTCCAGGCTTTCTGGATTGGGTTTTGCTCGCTCACTGATGCTGCGTAGCTGGGATAACTTTGAGTTCACGTTACCCAAAGTCTGGATTGCATTGTGGGAAGGGGCAAGAGGAAGAATGAGGTCACTGTATGTTGGCTGCAGTATACAGGGATGAGGTTTTATATGTCCTTTTAAAAGAAATTTGTATGATTTGTCAATATCAACAAGGCAACTCATCAACTTCTCAGTGATTTATACCACAACTGCTTACTAGCTTCTACAACACAGAAGAGCTTTTGAAAGTTTTTCTTCTGAAAGATATGGAAATAGCAAACTCACTCTCATTTTAATTTGCTAAAATTACTAGCTTACCATGATACTACTACACAGTTGTTTTTATGTCTATATCTGGAAGGAGGTTATGTTGTGCTGAGCTTGCTTTTAATCTAAAACATTTATATGATTAAATCAAAAACTTTCTGTAAAACATTCCTAAACTAAAAATTATATTGTTTGCCATAAAAATAGTAAAGCTTAAACCAGTATTTACTGTATGATTGTGATTACATTCAATGAGTTTCCTCCTACCTCCTAAGAACATGCCAGCAGGTGGATTGGCTACTCCCAACTGTGTGTATAGCGTTTACAATGGACTTGCATCCCATCCATGGTGTATTCCTGCCTCATGTCCAGTGTTCCCTGGATAGAGAATTACATTTAATTAATTTATATTTGGGTCACTTGTTTAAAATTATATTTAACTTCTTGATGCATTCTACATTATAGGCATGCTTTAGGCTAAGAAAATAACAAAGATCTGGCATCAAACCAGGAAAAAGTATGGTATAATTTATAAGAACTGCATATATGATAGTAACTAAAAGATGTATGATGGTATAAAGTGAATCTGGCTTTATATCTACCAGTACCAGGCAGAGAAAATGCTGTGTCTAAGTGTGGAATATATCAGGCGTGATCTTGAGCCTGGGTATTGGTGCAGTGCGAGTTGTTTGGGTGTTGTCTGCTTTGCCTCGCTTCTCTGTCCTGCATGCAAATCCACCTGTGGACAAAGGCAACTTCAGCTGGCTGGAAAAACCCCTTCCCAAAATGCAGTAAGACAAGCGAGGGGCCGTAGCGAAGGGTGTGTGGGAGTTTAGGTAATCCTCAAATAAATAAAGCACTCAGGAGGAATATGACCCATCTGAGTATGAGCAATGCACACACACACTCACATGTGCTACACTCATGGACTTAGGTCAGGGGGGGTAAAATGTACTGAGAAATTATACATAAGTGTAAATACAGATAATGTTTCAAAATATTACTCAATTAAAAGTAGAAGTATGTACTCAAGTGAAAGTAAAAAAGGTGCTATTTTTAAATGTACTTGTATATTTGTAAAAGAAATAAAAAGTAAAATGTAAGTGGTTTTCACTGATAAAAGCAAGTTATTTTTATGTTTTCAGGTAAAAAGTTTTATTTTTTATCATTATATGCTACCCCACAACATAATTAATAAAAATATTTAATCAATGGCAAGTTGCTGTGGTACAAGAGGAATAAAACAATTCTTTGGGGTGGTAACAGTAACTCCAATTCGTGTTGGGATGTATTACACCACTCTGCCATGGATTATTTTCCTATATTAGCATACCCCCAAAGTTTTATTTTCTTTACTTTAAACACTTTGCTGTCATGGGCTCTGTAAATTGTGTCTAGTCAACGTGAACCCTGTAAGATTTTGTAGAACCCTTTCTATCTTCCAGAAGGTTCTTCAAGAAATAATTAACCAAAACTAACTAAATTAACCAAAGAAGACCTGAGGAACTAGTATTGGAAAGTGGAAAAGGGACTGTGTGAGGATGTGACATTGATATTACTAAACAGCAGTTGATGCTTAATGAACTGTTCATGTCTCTGACTCTCAGGTGGAAAAGGTGTGTGGTCCTCTCACCGAGTCTGCCTCGTCCACTCAAGAAGGTCCAACACACCAGAGTCCTGCAGTCTTAGAACAGAGTTCGACTGTAGAGTCAGTCTCCTCCATCCCATCCTTGAGCCCTACAGTACAGAACAATTCTGATGATCACCGAGACAGCCATGTTACACTGAGGAAAAGGTGAGAAGCTGACTTTGCTTACATGCCATTATAAAACATCTATTCATCTGACTTCTAGCCTTTACTTTGACATATTTCAAACGATTGTGACGTAGCTCTGTATACACTAAGTAGTCAGTTTATCAGGTACCTCCACAACTTTGTATAAATTGTACATTCCAACAAATCATATTTATGTAGCCTTGCAAACCAGATGTCTAGCATTCACTACTATTTTGTACATTTTTAGCTAGCTTTAGCATATAGCTGTGTTCATGGTAAATATGTGAGCACATCTCATCAGAGCTGAAGTGGGTGTTGCAAATCAAATGTAATTCATTATAAGTCGAAATAGAAACTAAAATTCCTATGTTTGGACTTTATCTTCTTGTATGCATGGTATCTTTATGTTGGCAATTGCATCACTTTCTTGTTTGGTTAGAGAAATCAGGACTGTAAGAAAGCTTGTAAAATTCCCATTCAGAGGCTAACTTCAACAGTTATTGGATGTATTGGTGCAGCCTGTTTATAGTGAGATTTTAACTAATGTTGCCCGCAACCACAAGAGTTTGACACCCCTGACTTATATTCCCTCTTGCTGTGTGAAATTTATTGCTCACATTCTGACCTCTTTACCATTTGTAGATCCTTGCCTCTAAAACCTTCCAAACATGACAAGCCCAGAAGTCTGAAGAAGATCTCCAAGTAAGTGTCAAGCTCTTTATTTGACAGTACATTTACCAGAATGTGTCTTCAAAGAAAAGCATATGACCATACATTATAACAGTTAATTATATTTTATATATTAAATTATTTTGTCTTACATAATTCCATTCCTGCTGTCCATGTTGTAATGAAGTACATCACCTTCTCAGGGAGTTTATGAGTCACATTCAGAGGTACAAGTCCTTCTTCTCCATGTTGCCAGAGGTGCTATGTGACAGTGAGATGGTGCTAGATGAATACACCTGCTGGAACGGGGAGGACGTGGTGGAGAGGTATGATGTGTGGTCCCTTAATTCCAACTTGTCATGGCTTTTTTATTATAATTTTATTTGATACTTCTGTACCACAGCATTGTTGGTTAGTCAGAAGGTCTTGATTAATTTTCAACAGCAGCTCCGATAGTATTTCTGGCTAAAAGGAAAATCACAGGTTTATATTAATGTGCTTATTCTAATATGCTGTTGTTCAATAGTAACAACTTACACAGGGACTTGTGTGGCGGACACTCCACGTAATTGGATTATACACTGGGTGTAATCAATGAAATGGTTAAGTTTTCTCTGAGGTGATGTTTATTTAACATGAAAGGAGAATCCAGTGTCAGCGTTACAATCTGAGGTGAAGCTATTCCTGGAAAGTCTTCAGGACAGGAGTTTTGCGCTTTGTTGTTTCTCGATAACATGACAAGCTGCGATTCTTTTGTCCTATTAACTTCAAGAGAGAAAAAGAGAGGCTGGTTGTAACGTATCGTAGACTGGAGGCGGATGCAGATCAAAGTCTTTATTAAACGCTAAACTCAAAACCAAAGTAAACACGGTCTTCGCCGGCAAACGAGGAACGTGGTGTACAATGAGATCATTCGAGGCATGTAAACGACCGACACAAATAATACAACTAATAATACTGAGCGACGTGCTCAGTAACCAAGGCATTTAAATACCAAACATAAACACCTGTGGCAAATGAAAGTCACTTCAATAAATGTTCAGCAGGAAGCGAGCGAACCAAAACAATGTCATGTGACTCGTCAGGAGCCGAGCCACAGTGCCCTCTGCTGGCCGTAGCGTAACAATGGTGAGGGAACGACTGTTTACAGCTGCTATAATATAAGTAATAACAGGAACTAATTTGTAAAAAGCATGATGTGCCATTCTTTAAAAATTTTATTTGCAATCATTAGTACATTGTTGTGGTATAAAATGAATTTTAAAAAATCATATACCCCTGTACATGTGGTGTTATAGGAAAATAATTAACTTGAACTTACCACCTTGTCTTTGATTATTTTCCTATAACATCACCCCCTATCATGTCCTTACTTATTACACTTGATACCAAGTAGCATCCAGATAATTAGTTAGCGCTATTACAGTGATAATACGAATATATTTAAAACTATAGTATTAATTTAACGTCACATTTCATTTCATTAGGCTTGATTTCAAGGCAATTATGATCTCAAATCCAGGTTGTTATAATTAGTATTAATTTTTTCTCAGAAGACTAATAAATGTAGTTGCGAAGATCATAATACAGAACGTGGACAACATTGAGGCTTTGGGGGCCAGCAGTTGCCATGGCTTTTGGGAACTTTTGCCTGGACCTCTTTGGGACAGAAGCCTCATTCAAAAAGTGCTGGAATGTCATTGTTACACAAATGAGATTTCCTGGAAAACACACACAAACTAAACAAACATTTGAATATAGGTACTATTTCTGTCTCAGCACACAGCCAAACTCTTTCAGCCATGTTGGACACACACAATCTCTATACTTGGCATTTGTCCACTGTATGGTCCTGCGTGCTGCTAGTTACCCCAGGAAAACTTGTAAAACTTCCTTGGCTGGCCTCTTTAGGTTCTGAGGGTGATGAAGACAGCATTGACACTGACGTCCTGCACAGCGGTACTCTCCAACATGCCTCTTGTTTTAGTAAGTAAAAGGGTGAAAAGACCAAGCTTGGCTCGTCTGGCTCCCGGTTTTGGCCCTCATGGATTCAGACCCCTTACTCGTGCCCCCGCAGAAATCCCTCTATTGTGCTCTCACTGGCCCTAATGGGGGACTGGCACCATTCATATCAGAGCCCCCTGGTGGCACAAGTACAATATAGTCCAGGAAACAGAGGAGAACAAACATGAGAGATGTACTGGCATTCTTGTTTGCATTTATTTGGCATAATTGTTCATTCCAAGTGTTTTTGTTTTTTGTGCAGTGCTGTGCATTTTCCATATTGAGTTCCATATTTAAATGTCTTTATGATGTTTTTGAAGACACAACAACTATTTTTAAATGAAACATTGTGTTACCCATATTTATTAATGCAAATTTTATGCAAACTCTTTCATTTGGTAAATTTAGTGTGTTAAATTAGGTTGTCATGTGTTAACATTTTGTGCTAATATATTACTGATTTAGTGAGAAGTCAATTTTCCCACAAGTCACAAAAACACAGAAGCATACGGTACTTGCATAATAATATTTCAGATATATTTAGCATCTTCCCAGCCATGCAAAGAATGATGCATATACTTGTTTACATTCTCATCAGAAAATCTGCCCATTGCATGTGTTAGCAAATAACCTATATTGGTTACCCCCCCCCCCCCCCCCCCCCCCTTGTGAAAAAATCTGTGACTTGGTTGTTTGCGGTGTTTTTTGTGTTTATGACAAAATCCAGGCATATGGACAGTAATGGACCATTTTTCTTTCTTTGGTGGTTTATGTATATACCGTGGGGTCCAAAATTCTGAGAACACTGAAAATCTGGGATTTTTTTATTTATTTATTTATTTATTTATTTTTAACATTTTAAACTGTAACGTATTTACAGTTACCTTTGATCAAATGAAATGGACTTGTGGAGTCCATAGATTGACACTAAAGAGCCAATAAATATCCAACACCACCCCCTTCTGGGTTCATTGTGCACCACAGGCAAACACTCATGTTCTGGGAGGTAAAATATATTCTGTTAACCTGATTGCAGACTGTCTACATGATGCTTAATTTTTTTTAACACTAGTTGTTGTTTGTAGAACATAGTATGCAACATTCTAACATCATAAACACACAACACAATAAATCTATATGAACAATACATGCTTTTACTGAAATTGATATGGTATAAGTCCAATTTCAACAACAACAAAGAAGAAGAAGAAGAAGAAAAAGAGGAAAAGGAACACAAAGAAGATGATAAAGAAAAACAAAGAAACAAAGGAGAAGACATTTGAGGAGAAAATAAAGAAAAAAGAAAACAGAAGAAGAAGAAGAAGAATACACCAGTATACATTTCACTTGTCATATTATTTGGCAGTGGCAGCAGCCCAGAAGTGAAAGGTGCAGACAGTGTAATTGCAGTTTTTCAGACGTACAGATGTATTTGTAGTGCATCAGCTCAATTTAGGTAACTATAGAGTATTACACATCATAAAACACATCTTGGATACAAATGGATCAGGGCAGGGTTATTTTCACTAAAATATTTAGCCGAAGCAGCGGTTCTCATCTTGCCTTAATGTGTATAGTGGTATGTTTTGTGGGATGTTACAGTAAGCGAAGGAAATGTCAGCAGAACATTTAATCACATCTTATCTGGAACTTTGTGGTTGCTCCGAGGTTGCTGGAAGTGAATAGTTGCCATGGATACACGGCAACACTTTAGGCAAACGCCATTTGTGGTCAGTCCAGTTGGCCTACATTTGGCTGCTTTTGGTGAGACAGCTTTTCTCTCTCTCTGACACTCTTGCTCTTGACCAGTTGACTCAACCTCAACCACCCCATATAATAACAATATAATAATCTCCTCCCCTCAGTAGCCAACATGACTCACACTTTCCACTTGCCTCCCTGCTGAAAAATCTTGTCTTGTCATCTCCCATACATTTATCCATTTCCTATTTATCTGTTTCCTCTTTGCTGCTCTTAAATACATTACTTTACATCTCTTTTAGATTATGTGTTGCAGACATTTCTCACTCTCAGAACTACCCAACCTTCCTATTAGTTTTACTGTAATTACTGAAGAATTCACATTTTACACAGCACTGTTGAATTCTTGATTCTGATTGGTCAGAAGGAATATAGAATTTTCTATAACAGCAGCTCTGATAGTATTGTCAACTTCAAGGTTTACATTTATGCACCCATTCTAAGACACATCATTTTTGATATTGTGAAGTTTTCTCTAAGCAGATGTTTGTTTAACATTTAGGGAAGGAGTCTCCAGTGTCAGCACTTCGTCACAGTCAGAGATACTTTAGGTTTTATGACATGTGAGAGACTTCAGGACAGAGGGCTTTGCAGTTTAATGTTAACATGACAATCTGCATTTGTTTTTGTCTTACTAAATTCAAGAGAGAAAAAAAGAGAGGCTGGTGAGGGAATGACTGCATATACAGGAACTTGTTTCATCAGGGCTGTCAGAAAGCTCATAAAATTCTGACTTGGTATTCCTTCTTGGAGGTTGCCATCAGTGTTTTTTCCCATATGACATGAATGCAGGAAATGGATGAGAATGATATCAGATTGCAAGGAAAAAATACTTTCCACTTTCCAAGATGGCCACCCCATGACATTTCACTGTTCATATACATGATGAAGCTTTGTTCATGTTTATAGAGGACAGGAAGTCACACTGTGTCATAAACTACATCAGTAAGTCTATGTGATATCACTAAAGACCAGGTTGTAGTTTGAGCCATAAATGTACAAAAAGATGTGAGGCTCTGCTGCCATCTTGGCTCAAGAAAAGCATGGAAAAAGTTTTAAAAGGTCAAATAGATGAATTTGCATGCATTTGTGTCTGCAACTAAAATATCAGACCAGAGTGGACAATGTTAGACCTGTGGAACATCAGATGAAAAAACGGATATTATGCACTCATTAAGTGCCTTTGCTCCCTAACCTTCTAAACAAACAGAGGAGTTAATCAAATTGAGCGGATAAATTTAATTGCAGCCATGCTCCCCGCAAAAAGAGAGAGAGAGAGAGAGCATGTGTGTGCGTGTGTGTAGGTCTGTTTTTTTTCCATGGGAAAAAGTTACCATTAGCTTAAAGGGAAGTTCAGTCTCTTTGGTCTATAGCTGAGTAAATATTTTTCTAGGCATTTTTTATGGTAGGTTTCATTTTAGTCATTTTCCCCCCAACACTGAGTGCCCTCAGTGAGCCACTAATGGCTGTGAGAAATGTCCGACTGCAGCTTTGGTACCAATTTTAACTCTTTTGGAGTACATTGAAACATCTGTCCCATGTCATATTTTAGGATATCTCACTCCTACAATATACAATATGTCATATATTGTGTGTAAAGAGTATTGTGTGTTTTATTCCTCTTACATTATATATATTCCTATATATTATATATATTGTCCATGAACATCCACTGACATAATCCCCTATGTATGGAGACTTTTGGGACACCCTGTAACATTTAATGTTGTGGAACACCATAAAAAAAGGTTATTCTTGTTATCACTTACGTTATAGCAGATATAAACTGTTGTTCATTCCCTCACATCCTCTCTTTTTTCTTTCTCTTGTAATTAATAAGACAAAAACATCAATTTGTAATGTTACCAAGAAACCACAGAGTGCAACATCCTTTCATTTCAGAAAAAAGTTACAGTTTAACCTCTGACTGTTACAAAGCACAGACAATTGGAGGCTCTTTCCATAAATGTTAAATAAACATTTCTGTAATAAATCTCCTTACAGAAATCTTCACCATATTAACAATTACACGTGTTTTTTTTATAATCCATTCATGTGAAGTGTCCACTGTACAAGTCCCTGTGTATGTTGTTACTATAGGAACAATAATGCATTAGAACAAGCGCATTAGTATAAACCTGTGATGTGTAGCTGGAACTGCTGCCAGACCTGCTAGAAAATTTATCGTCTTCTGACCAAACAGAATTGAGAAGGGATTTTGGGGGGCTTAAGCCCCTGAAGTTTTCCATCAATCCCCTGAATCTTTTGCTATTATTCTTTGCACTAATATTATCTTGATCTTTTATTTAAAATGCACTACTTCCCAAGGCTTTTTTCATGCTTCAGATATAGAGTTGCGTGGCAGAGAGAGAGAGAGAGAGAGAGAGAGAGAGAGAGAGAGAGAGAAAGAGAGAGATCACATGATCATGGTGCGCCCGCCTGTGCCATTACCAAAACGAGAATCGTCTGCACTCAGGAGTGTCTGAGAGCTCCAGAGAGCAGGCATGGTTCAAATGACACCGATGCCTTGTGAAGCTGCAATCTATGATGAGGCCTTGGAATTCAGACATTTTAGCCAATTCCCACTCACAAGCCACATGCTACCAATCTGGGAGGGTGAAGTATAACACGTGCTTCAATCCTTTTGAAATGCTGCACTTAATAGGTAACAGGGCAGCTGAACACTCAGAGGAATGCACTAATTGTCCTCTTTTGCATACAAGAGCTCAGAGATACACATGATTGGTTAGTGATTGACAGGGGAGATAGTAATGTCATCTCTCCCATCCAAAGAGCACAGCTGATCGAATTTCCCGCAATTTCCCCCCAATTTAGCCACAGCTAATTCCTGTCCACTAGATAGGTCTCACCTTGGTGAGACCTATCTTGGTGGGTAAAGAGGATCATCTGCTTCCTCTGACTCATGAGAAGGGCATCATAGGGCAGATGAACGCTCTTGCAGGAATATTCTAAGTAACTTGTTCAATTGGATTCAAGTCAGGTGACTGACTGGGACATTCTAACACCTGTCACCTGACTTGAATCCAATTGAACAAGATTGAAAGACAATGTGTTTAAAAGAATGGGCCAAAATCACCCCTAAATATTGCAGCCGATTAATTTCTTCATACAGGAAGCGTCTTGAAGCTGCCAAACAAAGGCTTCTCCACTATGTATTAAACAAATTTCAGTTGGCGTGTTCAATATTTTTTTCCTGTGTCATTCCACTTAATTACACATAACTTTATTTATGGACTTTAATGTTGTGAATTCTTTATATTTCTGGATTTCTTGAGTTAATACTGATGTCTGGTGAAAATTTCATGTGAATAGCCTCATTGGAAATATATTTACTGAAAAAAAATGTTGACACATCCAATACTTCTTTCCCCAACTGTACATGAGCTTAAAGATTTACTGTTCTGAAAGGAAATGCTGTCCTTCTCACCCAAAGATCAGGACCACTTATGCTTTCAGACTCTAGGCCACAGACAGGCATTGCATCATCAACATTTGGAATTGTGATTTCTTGACAATTAAACTACTGCATCACTCAGCAGCCCCATTCCAGCATTTTTAGAGCCTAATGTTGCAATAACTATTAAGGAATACATTGTGTAGCCTTAAATTATTTATAAGATGTGAAGCAAAATGTGAGCAAAAGTCCTACCTTTTCTAGCTGTTAAGAGAAATCCCTGTCTTTGCACCTTGGACTCACATGTTGACTGATGGATCGTGCATGGAGTGCTATTTTATTAGGTCATAAATCAGTTGGACTCATTACATGAGCAACACCAAATATCATTCATCAGTAATCCTTTTTATTCATCGAGTATTAGTAACAGTATTAGAATAAAAGAAAAGTTGAAGACACTGGACGGGGTGCCAATCCATCATAGGGCACAGTCACATGCACACTCACACACCCATTCATAAACTACGGACACTTTGGACATGCCAATCAGCCTACCATGCGTGTCTTTGGACTGGGGGAGGAAACCAGAGTACCCAGAGGAAACCCCCGAAGCATGGGGAGAACATGCAAACTCCACACACAGAGTAGTTGTGGGAATCAAACCCCCAACCCTGAAGGTGTGAGGTGAATGTACTGACCACTAAGCCACTGTGTGCCCTTGATATCCTAATGTTTAATTGTAAATACTTTGGGATACACAACTGAACAGGTATAATCTGTATCCTAAAGATAGTGTAGTGTGTGAAATAGGGATAGCATAATTACTTATCATTAGCGATATAGTGTTATTCATTCAGATTGGTGACACTAAATAGAGCTGATGAATGTGTTGATTATAGCCTCCTATGTGCCGTCTCCATGTTCAGCCTTTGATATCTGTACATTTTGGCTAATTCAAGCTACAAAAAAAATAGTGAAGTCATTATTCATTCATCAATTATTTGAAATAGACAGCACCCTAGCAAATATCAAATATTTTTCTTGTTTTACAGAATGTGGACTCGCAGCATCTCCAAAGGATTAAAATAATCCAACTGCAAACAGAGTTGACAATTAAATCCATCCTTGACCTTTGTTTATTATTCACCAGCAGGAGTATTTAACATCCACTCTGCATGCTTAATGAAACCCTTAACCTGTCTGACCTTTTCACATTACCCCATGGATGACAGACCCTGCTGTGCATGGTTCTCTGCTCAGCAGCCAAATAAACACCACACCAAAACATAGCAAGAAACAAAAAGATACAGACATATTCCATTTGCACATTGGATACATACTGATTTTTAATAAAATATATGTGTTTGAGAAGGTAATACCAGAAAGAAAAGATTTATATACTCTTGAGGTTCGGTTGACCAAAGATGATATGATCTGACCTTTCCTATAACTAGAAGGTGGGTCTCTGAGTTAATTCTGACTCTAACCAACTGACTCACAGTCATAAGAAATGTGTTTAAAAAAGACTGATTAAAAGGTTTGAAACCAAGCATTTTTAAGTTCCCTTATTTCCACACTGGACTCCTGACACAATCTTCTTTGGTACCCATCGGTCTGTCACTAGTGGATCCCAAAAAAAATTAAAAAATATATCCAGTAAATACTTTGCTTCCCTAAAAGAAATAAAACTGTCTCTCATTAAACACAAGCAGAGTTGAAGCTAGAGAGTAAACAAACCAAGTGATGGACACCAAACTGTGAAGGTGTCTATGAATGAACTTCTCATTGACATGACAAGCTGTTTTTTTTTTTTTTTTGTATTATTAACTTCAAAGAAATAATAAAAAGTAAAATGAATGACGTCATTAATTAATTAATAAATTATTATAATCGATTACAAACTTCTCTGGTATAAGAGGAATAAAACACTTCATTACATGTTGTTATAAGAAAATAATAAACTTTGGCATGGTAATAGAACTACACTTCATGTCAGGCTGTATCAAAAACTTAATAGCCTACAATAGCCTTTTAATAGCCTTTATTTGTTGTTTTCAATATAGTGGTAGTCACAGTGCAATGTCTTTATGTAATATACACGCTCTTGGTAGTAACGTCTTGCACAGATGAAGCATCATCAAGGAGCATCTGAACGCTGGCCATTCTCTCAGGCAAATAAAAATGCAAATCTGTGTTTAAAATCTGGTTAAATCTAGAACCCCATAAGGGTTTTTGGTTTATCATTCTGGGGAACCCTTAAAGGTTCTCTGTAGAACCTCAAATAGAGGGCTCTCTTATCTGAGAGGGTATCATTTAAAATGTAGGATTTTTTAGGAAAGGAGAAACCTTATCTACCCAAAGAACCCTTCAGGAATAAATGGTCACCAGGGTGCAAGGCAGGAGGTTCCCGAGGACTATAGGTGTTGGAGACAAACATGAGCGCAGGTTTTAGTATGCAAGAATGGAGTGTGTTATTTATACTCAGCTTGCCATGGGATAATTAATTGGAAACAGGTGTTGGTGCATGTGTAATGAGGCGAGAGGGTGTTGGTGCATTCATAATGAGCCAAGTACGAAGAAGGAGGCTGACTGAAGCTATGGCTGAAGTCACTCAGCTGTCATTTATATTACTTGGAACATCTGTAGTATCTGAGTAATTTTAAATGAATTGAAGGAACCGCCGGGTCCACTCTTTATTATTATCTCTCTGTTTAAATGTGCGTCTCGTGACACTGGGAGCAATTTTAGCAATTTCCTTCTTCCTTCCTTCTTGACTTTACATCATTGCTGTTTGTCAAATCTCTGAGTGAGAGAGGTGTCGTTATTTTCTGTAAAATAAAGATTTTGAGCTACCAGTTTGTTAATGTAGAACATGTCCTCCATTGTGCTGCCCAGTTCGATGTTATACTTCCCAGTAGTCCAATTAACTAAGCTAAAAAGTGACATTTCATGGAATTTAACTCCAAAGTATGACAAGCTAATTATATGCCTCAATACAGACAATGGAAAATAAGTGAGGACCCCTGGGAGGAGCAACTTTCTCCAACCATAGCCTTTATTCTCTCTTGATAATGTCTCTGTTGATGAAGTATCGTGGCTGCACAACTGCTATGTCCCGCCCCCAACCCCCTGCCCCCCACCCCCCCCCCCCCCCCCCCCCCCACCCCAGCCACACACACTTCTATGGCTAACTGAGGCACATCTCATCACATGTAAGGACGTAGAGTCTAACTAACTTCTTTGTTTTTCCTCTATAAGAAATATAAATGTGATGATGTGTTGAGACCATGTGTTTGCTAGCATATACTTATATTAAATCATATTGCATCTTATGTTTTGATCTATACATGTTATTGTACAAAAAGTAAAATATTATAACGTTGAAATTACATTAATTTCTGATTATTTCTATAGTTCTGGCCAATTGGTAATTATCACAGTTCCCCTCAGTGTACTGGTTTGCATGGCAACAAATGCCATGTGCTCCTGTTTATTTTGGTTTCTGTTCTAGTATGTAATGACAGGGTCCTATCATTTGTTTGTTGCCAGATTGTGTTCACCTGTTCTGTGTTTAGTTCTGATTTCTTTTTTACTTCTATGTTGTTGTGTCAACATGCCATTGCGAAGTCTTAGCATGCATTTTGTTGCTAAATTCAAGCTGAGTTTCATGTTTAGTATTTCTGAAGTTGCAAAACATTTGAAAGGATGACTTTACTAGAACAATGGCTGGGGCATACAGCAGGCATCTGCCTTTAAAAGAGTCTGGTATAATAAACAATCATCTAAAAAGGCCTTATGAGACTAAAGCAGTCATTCCATTAGCAGGGGGAAAAGTCTGCTGGCTTGGTGCATTAAAGCTTTAAAGAATTAAAGGGCAATTAGCAAAATAATGTCTCCATCTGGAGTCATAAATTCAGATCCAAAGCAAATTAATGAGACTAGTCTTTTTTATGAAAGACTTTACACAACTTAATTCACTCTCTGATGAAACAATTTATTTTTTAAATATAGCATTTCCCATGGGCTTTTAAGTGAAAGAAGACCTTGAATGACCCTTGAGGGTGTGCTGATACAGACTGTAGCTCATGTTTTTCCATGCATGATTTGTTAGTCATCCTCTAACCATTAATCAATGGTAAGTTTTGGACCACAGGACTGCTGTGGGCTGGATATTTCTGTTTCTCAACTCAGCAGTAACAGAGGTATTTAAAAGCACAGAACTGCTGTGCTGAGAAAGATCCATCACATAATCTCTGGTAAGCAGTGGTCTTATAGTGGTCTGTACAGTCAGTAATTATACACCTACGCAGTGACCTATATGGTAAATGTGCTTGTTGAAATGGCCAGTCTACATATTTTCCAGTAGTTAGGTAATATACTGCAAATAACCTTAAAAAGTAATGTTTTAGAACACTGTTTTTGGTTTATTTTCAAGAAATGGGTTCAATTTAAATACGTTTAAATCGAAACAAGACATAGGTAGAAGTGAACTGAGAAATGTTGATTAGGATAATAACTGTTTCAATACACCACATAAGTATACAACAGGTTATTAAAGGTTTTAGACGTCTTTAGACAGATAGACTGTTTTTACTGCTGCATTTTTTAAACTGTCTCCTTCACCAACACGATCTTTGCAGGAAGATAACCTAGGCAAGATTAAAACGATAAAAAAAACTTTTCCATGTGATTTTGGTGTAATATGTTTATTGTTTCTTAAAGGTGTCAAAGTATGTTACCCAATTTGGTACAAAACCTGATTTTTCCCCCTTTATCTGGCTGGTATTCAACCACAGTGACATCTGATGGGTTTTGCCAGACCACCAGACATGTATTTGTGTTATATATAATATTAAAACTGTCTTATATGATCTTCTTGAATGATGAATCTTGGCTTATAGTAACTTCTTTACTTAAAGTACTACTAGAATCTGACAGTAGATGTATATATAAGTTGTTAAATACAAATATGTGGGTATTTAATTATTTATTTCCCACCCTTTTTTTCTGCCAATAAGTAAACTGTAATAAAATAAAATAAAAAACCCCAAAACATCTGTTCTGAACTTGAAGCCAAGAATATACATATATTTCACTATGCATTTACATTTACATTTTACATTTATTGATTTAGCAGACACTTTTACCCAAAGCAACTTACAAATGAGAAAATACAAGCAAAGCGATATATCAAACAGAGAACAATACAAGTGGTGCTACCGTACAAGATGCATTAATTGAGTTCCAGAAGAAGCAAAGTGTGCAGAGTAGAGGTGTAAGTGCAAGAGTAAGGTTTTTTTTTAGTTTTTTGTTTAGGGGTTCATTAGGTGTTCACGGAAGAGGTGCAATCATCTTTAAACATTCTGTTTTTGTTGTCGACTATTTTTTAACAAGCCACACTTCACTAACCATGAGCCAGAGCAGAGAGGGTACATGAAATAAAAAAAAAATCTATGAATCAGTTTATACACTATCCTTTTTCAAAGAGCTGCCTTCAGCTAAATAATTTACATAAATGCGTGTGATTGGCTGCAACAGAGGATCTGCTACAGAAGCTTTGATCATTCAGTTGGACACGCTGAACTACAGCCATTTCTTATGTTGATCCAATTTGTTACAGTAATTTTGAGTGCTTGGTTTGATCCTCTGAATGCTACATCCAGACCAAGATGTGCCAGGCGATGACCCATGATCTATGTTATAATAATAATATGGAGTGCAGTAAGTTTAATATGTAGGGAAATATACAAGAAAATTTTATCCATAATGGATGGCACTGTTTGGAAAATAGGGAATGGTTTTAGAGGCACTCCTTCCTGTCCTGAGCTTTAACTCTGCACTTCAACTTCTGCAATATCTTACTATATCTCAGTATGTTTTTGCTTAGACTCTACTTCCTCAGACAAAATTAAATGTGAAGTGTTGCAGTAAAGACTTAAGTACTAGGCCTGGTTTTCCGAAGTAGCCTGACATTATGCTGTCAAAGAGATGACTATGACACATTGGGAAATCTATGACCAGGTTGTATCTCAGACTTCTGCAATGTCAATAAACATGAATTAGTCAAGATTCTTGGTGTGTTATTCCATTTATGCCTCCTTACATCAACAATGACCTTATTTGTTTTGCTGGTATTCAGCTCAACAGTAAGTGGCCTGCTTCCCATCTGACTGCAGTTGCACCATTGTTTTTGACAAGCCCATTTCACTGTGATATCACTGTGTTATTATGATGCCTGACACAGATAATAGGACTTATGAGAAGGTGACTGAATCTTAACCGAATAGTGTCTAGGGAAGTTATCGAAAGTAATGAGAGAAGCATTTGGTACTCTGGAGTTGTGTCCACACGTCAGTCTCATCCCTTAATTCACCGGCCTAAGTCAATTCAGAGCTGTCATTAGAGAGCTATGCCACGGGGCCTTGCCTAATGAGTTGCTGCTCTTCTCTTTTCACATTACTGAGTAACGATTTAGTCCAGCAGCTCATATGAGTCTTATTACCCGTGTCAAACATATTCCACTTGCCTTCCCTCACTCGATCTCCAAGAACAGGCCACAAGGTCAATAGTTAGATTTGCAGCTCTGTTTTGCCTTCAGGCGTCATGGTGAGCGAGCTATTAATGTCATCATTAATCATTGATGTCACTGAAATTGCAGACTGAACTGCATTGATTCCCAACCAGAGATCAGATGGGCTGGAGCTTAAACAGCTAGTTTGTTTACTGCTGAAAAGACATAATGAAGAGGATGTTATCACACTAATTTGCCTTTAATTGTCATATTCTCTATTTTCATCTGTTCTCAATTATGCTAGGCAATATAAAGATACTATAGGATAATAATAGTTATTTATACCATAGCACTGTTCAATTCTTGATTCTGATTGGTCAGAAGGTGTTGATTAATTTTCTATAACATTACTATATCACATCATTTCTGGAGTGATAACTTATAGATGTTAATAAACACGTGTAATCATTGATATGTTGAAGTTTTTTGGGTGATGTATATTTAGAATTTTTGGAATATTTGAGTCTCTAGTGTCAGAGCTCTGGTTAAGCTAAAGCTGTAACTGTAAGTATTTAGACATGGCAATATTTTCAGGACAGAGGAGTTTATGCTTTGCAATTATTCTGTAACATAAGGTTTTTTTTTGTTGTTGATTTTTTAAAATTCAATCAAGAGGTAAAAAGAGAGGCTGGTGAAGCTGTTACCACTCGTTTACCACTTGTTTTGTGGTCAGTCCACAACATTACTATAAATGGATAAAAAGGATTATGTATTATTCTTTAATTAAAAAGTTATTGCAATTGTTGATAAATCACTGTGGTATAAGAAATAAAACACTTCAAGACGTGCTGTTTTTGGGGAGGTCACAGTAACTCTGCTTGATCACAGCAACTTGTAATTGATTGTTGTTTCTATAACAGCAAATCCCCAAGTGTTTTAATCCTCACATAGAAAAAGTGCATGAAACAACAGAAATGGCTTGAAATGGCTTTCCATTTCTATAGCCTGTCTTGGAAATTGAAGTCATTTTATTTCCTCCACATGACTGAATTAAGTACATAATTTTAAATCATGTGTTAGTTAGGTTATATTACATAATACTACAGTATCTCTATCGCAAAATTCTTGAATAAAGAGTGTGATATTAGTGAAAATTGTCCAATAATCACCCTTTCTTCATTCTTTCTTTCTCTTCTTCAGTTACACAGGCTCTGTGGTGGGGAATGGCCTCCAGGCCCAAAAACACAATCCTGAGATTAAGGTCAGAGGTGTGGACCCAGTTTTAACCGAGGCCAAAGAGACACTGGAGAGATTTAATCAGGTGAAAACTCATTTTGTACACATATTTCATTGTCAGATGGCGGTCAAGAACATATCACAACACCCACCAGTACCACGGCCTAAAACAAAGCCACATGTTCATTACACTCATAACAGAATAAAAAACAAAACTATTGAAAACTATATGCCAAGCACTAAATATGCAAATCTGATCATTAAACACTTCCAGAACTTCCAGCATTTTTGCCAGATGTTATATATTAAAAAATACACACTTGATTTTGTGCTAATAAAAATAAACCCATAACAATCCTAACCATAAGAATGCTGTTACCAGTCTTGCTAGTATCGGCTTACTACCTAACCTAGCTTTTCCCCTAGATTAGATATATTATTATCAGTAATGCAGATGAAATAATGACTGGTGTAACTTTAGTGATGAAAAGTTATCCTTTTTGCCTTAGCTATAGCTTTGGAGGTAGAAAATCACAAGAAATTGAGCTGCTTGTGTAACTTATCTATATGCAGACACAGGTAAAGTGGGATGTCACATCACATTCAGATGAAAAGTTATTTTTTAGTTACATTGCAAAGATGGAATGTTGACATACGAAATGAGAAAACTGAAATGAGAGTGCAAATTTGGAAATACAACCAATATGCACAGTAAATAAATGTACATGGCTCTTTTACCATGTATCGCAAAATCTATGTTTTTAGGAATTTATTGTACAGTAGAAGAAGAAAAAATGGTGCATTGATGATCATAGTGACGACTTGATGGGGATTAAAACTATTGGGAAAATAAGAAATATTTTTGATTCAAGATGTAAATATTATATTTGTTCACTAACAAGACTCTTTTTCTCACCAATAAATTGTCCTACATGTTTTTGTTTTTCTTGCTTGTTCCCCAAATTGTGACCTGGTCAGGATGTTAAAAAAAAAAAAAGACTGGACATGACTCTGAGCTTTTCTGAAAACTATTTTAAACTTTGGAAGCTCTGTTGTGACCAAGAAAATGCCACTGGCAGCAATTTTAAACCCGGCCACTTTTCCCATTACATGAGAAATGTGATCTGGAGGTTGAACAAGGGAGTTGGTGGTTAAATGTATTGAGAAGAATTCCATATTAAGGTGTGATACAGCAGTCTGACTAACCAGAGACACATTTGTTTGTTGGAAATGCAGTTAAAACCTGAATAGGATACAATTCAGTCACAAGAATTTATGTTCACTTTATTCAGTACAGCATAGTTTCTGCTTTGGCAGAAAACGAGCTAAAATCTCCTCAAAGATTTATAAAGATTTTATTACATTTTTTTCAAAGAAACACTCTTAAATCTTGAGGTGAAAAATTGTGTCCACATGGACATTTCTAGGGTAACATGTAATTGTTTCCTTATTATCCAATAAAGTCAGCACAGTCCCTGTTTTAACAAAACTATCCTACTGGATTATACTGTAAACCCACTGTACACCCCTCCCTCAGTGGGCCAGACTTTGTTCTCTCCGTCTCCCTGTATGTCCCACTGGATTGGTCTAAAGAAAGCTTGGCTCATTGATAGCGAGTCTCTGGCTCCAGCAGCTGTGTTTGGGAGGTGACCTGGGTCGTTCCGCTTGGCTCTCTGAAGCCCTTTTTTGTAATGTCTTCCATTGCTCCATTAAAACCAGACACTCTGGTTATGCATTATGACCCAGCATTGCCCCTCCCTAGTCAAGTGGTCCAGTGTGTGTCTGCAGGATTTGCATCACCAATGGGCAAGAGGCCGGGGAAGGCCAGAGGATATGGGTGAGGGGTCATGTTGTACGTGCATGTACATTGCATTACATGAGCTGTGGGTATGTTCACAGAATACTGGAAAAACATAGGCTGGAAACATTGCCTGCTTGGTTTTGAATTTCAGTCACTAATTTTATGTTATAATTTGCCAGTCAGCTGGTAAAGATGTGACTGTTTAGTGTTCTGTCTCACAACATTTACTCAGCCAATCTTATTCACATTATAATTGTATTACTAGTATAGATATATAAATGTTCTGATCATGAGCTACTTTTTATTTTGTATTCTATATTCATCATGTACAGTACATATCTGTTGCCTTTAATATGCATCTTTATCATATTAAGACAAAGCCATTGTCAAAAAAGTTATCTTATTTTATCTTAAAGGGATCATTCGCCTAAAAATTTAAATTCTGATGATGCAATACACAACAAAAAAGCTGTGTGAGCAGGATGCTTTAACTTTTACTTAGGATAAAGAAAGACCACTTTCATTAACATGAACAATGCATTTACACTAGCATTTATATTAATTTATTCATCCTTAGTAACTGCCTGGTCAGGGTTATAGTGGTTTAAATTTGGCTACTAGTTTGCTTAGATTTTGGGAAATAGAATCAACTAAATTTGTTCAGAAAATATCATGGACAGATGCAAAAACCTTTCTGGTTTAGGCCATGCCCACTTAGGGTTTACAAATAAGATACAGATACAGATAGGAATCTTTGCAGCACTAATCAACTAAAGGACATGTATCTTTATTTATGTGTTTTCCTCACATGTATAATTCATTTTCATGTGATCACTTATTATTCACATGATGTGTTTACTTGAATTTACATGTGACATTTCAGAGCATAACGCACCTTGGCAAAAGGCACCTTCATGTTTTTTCTCATGTTATTCACATAATCTTGTGTGAAAAACTGTTCACGTGAAATATATGTGATTTTTCCCAATGTAGATTTGTTGTCACGCCCATTTTACATTTCAACTTCCATATCCATTTCTCTTACACCTGTTTCCTGTTTTTCTAACTCAATCTGACATTCTTCTTCTTCTTTTTAATGAATCTTTTAATGAACAGCTTGTTTCTGGCTTCTAGCTCATTTCCTGGATGTTTGAGGGTACAGTGCAGTATTTCTGCCACTTTTATTATTATGCACTTCCGGACTGAGACATCATTGTTGAAACTGATGTAGCCACTTTTCCAACTTTCTTGTTCTTCTAGCTTTTCCAGGGTCCTCCCAACAAGTGCTCCTATAACCTGTAAGACAACCTTGGTTTTAACCTTCAAACTCCTCTTTCAGTCCCGGGTAATTCTCCAACCAGTTGTATTCCCTGCCTTATATTTTGTGGAGCAACCAATTTATGTGTACTGCGGTTTTCTGCTCCTTATCTATTATTACTGACTTATCGGTTTAGACCTAAAGGTTCCACAAGATCTTCCTATGCTTCCATGTTGTCCACCTATCTATCTGTTTGGGGTGTTATTTTTGCAGCTTATCCTCTAGAGACATTACTTGGATGTACACAGGAAGATTTTGTGTTCCGTCCAGGGCAACAGTTTTCCCCTCTTCTTTCTGGTGTCCAGTCTTTTGATGTTGGATTTTGAATGAACCGTTTGAATAACCCGTTTGAGGTGTTTTCAGGCCATAACACTGGTTGTTTCCATTTAATGACCATCTGATTGTGCCGGCTGGGTATCTGATGAGTGTCAGGGCATACATGTTCATGGATCTCATTGTTCCCATTCAGCTCTCTCTTCAGGATATGTTTTACTCTCTTCTTGGATGTTGCCGCTCTTCTAGTTTCTGCCTCATGGTTTCCATGTGACTGGAGAATGTCCAGATATATTTCAGCTGTCTAATATGCCTCTACCCTTGTCAGTATGTTGTTAATTTATTTTACATCAGATACAGGGTATCCTGAGTTCTGTCCTTCCTTTAGTACCTGCCACCAGTAGCTGGTTCTTTTGTGCTTCTAGGTGAGAGTTGTTAATTTTTTTGTGTCAAGTGCTGGTTAAATTTTTCTATCTTTTTTTTTTTTTTTTTTTTTAATGCTGTTATAATAGCTACTTTTTTCTCTTAAACAGTGAACACTAGTGGTATGTGATTATTTTATGGGATTTGAGCCAGAAACATTAAATAAAAACCAAAATAAACTTGGACCTCAATTTTTTTTTTTTTTTTTTTTTTTACCAAACTTTGTTAGTTTTTACAATTTATCCAAAACTGTCTGAATATACATACTGTCCTTTTGGTATCTCATTAAGAGCTATCAACAATGGGGTGGTGTGACAAAGCAGAGTTACAATTCCCACCACAAAGCTGATTTTTTCCCAATAGCAGCACATTTAGATGTGTAGTAATTCCAATATAAACAGTCATTCCATCACCAGTTTCTCTCTTTTTGTCTCTCAGAGAGAAACCATAAAAGTTACATCTTTACCTCTGACTGATACAAAGCGCTGACACTGGAGACTTCTTCCAAGAATGTTAATAAGCATCTCATCAGAAAATTTCACTTGATATAAACCTGTGTTTTGTATTGTTATAGAGGTGCTGTTATAGAAAATTAATTATCACCTTCTGACCAATAAGAGTCGAGAATCTTACAGTTACACCTCTCTGGTTCCATGCCCTCTAGATAAAACTATTTATTGGATATACACTGAGTTATCAGGTTATTAGATACACCTATGCTCTGTGTTGACAGGAGATAGGTGTATCTAATAAACTGCCATCTCACTATCTTAGTATTTCATATGTACGTTATAGCCTGAGGGCTTCAGAATAATGGAAATTGTGCAGCCCTATATGATGCATTTAAGGGAAACCTAAACATTTTGGCTTTGGAAAACGTATGAAGATGAACAAGATAAACACTTAATAAAATGTTCCCTTTTCTTAGGAATCATACTGAGTTACTAAAGAGGACTTCATTAGTTATGTAATTATGGGTTTGTCATGAACAAATCATGTTTTATCTTCTGTTATTTTGTTGGGCCTTTAATCTTTGTTGAGCTTTGAAGGTTTTTTCTTTTTTTACTTTTTAGTCTATGGAACAGTTTTGAGCATTGTGCCAACTGTCTTGTACACTTAGTGGTCAAGTCACATGAAGCACACATCCATGAACTCTCATCCTGACTTCTGAATCACGTTCCTCACGTGTCTGAAAGTGAATTACGCAAAGGGCCAGTTCACACATTGCACCAATATGTGTTGAGAAACAAGCATTTTTACTGCTCATTCCCAAGAGTGCACAGGAAATGTCTACACCAAATTACCATTATTTTTATCTCACTGCAATGAGTGGAGAATATGATGTAACTGTAATGTTTGCACATGTCAAGTTATTTATGAAGCCTCCTACTAAAAAGGCAAATTAAGAGACCTATGTCTCCTCCTTTATAGATTTCTCAAAAACCTTTAATAGGGGAGATTATTTATTCTTGTGACTTATTCATACTGTGTCCTGTTGATGTCAACTGGAGTTGCAGGTTCACATTCACACATTTTCTCCTAGATGATTTGTAACTGGTGATCTCTTGCACAGCCATTGCTGTGTGCTGCATGTGAATGTACGCTGGCCATTGCTGGCTGTGGGAAGAAAGCTGAATAATTTGACAGTCATTCCCAAGGCCATTCCACACAAGTCTCCCACACATTTCATCTGTTAGTCTCTCAACACTGAGGCACTTACTGTTCTCTATAAATACACAGGCTTCTCTCTAGTGTGTGTGTGTGTATGTGTATATACAGCAGTAATATTAAAATCACCTGCTTAATATTGTGCAGGTCCCCCTTGCTCTGACCCATCGGATCGGACTTGTTTGTCCAGCACATCCAACAGATGCTCTATCAGATCGAGATCTGGGGAATTTGGAGGCAATGTCAACACTCAGAACTCTTTGGCATGTTCGTCAAACCATTCCTGAACAATTTTTTCAGTGTGGCAGGGCACATTATCCTGCTGAGAGAGGCCACTGCCATTAGGGAATACTGTTATGTTATGTATTATCTAATGTTATTCACTTCACCTGTCAGTGGTTTTAACATTATGGCTGATTGGTGTATGTAGTATAATGCTTTCTATAATTATTACAAAATACATATTTCAATGCTTTCCATTATCTCTCAATTTCCCTCTCTTTCTCACACATACACGTGTACTCACACACACACACACACACACACACACACACACACACACACACACACACACACACACAAGCTAAAAACAGTATTGCTTTCCTCCTTTGAGTTATGTTGTATAACCTTTGTCAAGATGAAGCACCCACAGCAGTGGTGCGGTATTATTGGAGGTTTAAGTGTAAGGCCTGCATGTTCAGACACAGTGAGCGATATGTCTAGCCTGTTGTTTGGCCTTCTCTAAATGAGCCTCCATGCTGATCTCCTCAACTGCCAGAGTTGTGGCAAAGCCCAATTGATGAGGTTAGGCTTTCCAAATGGGTCTGTTGTCAAGGAGACGAAATTCTGCAAGAAAAACCTTTCACGTCCTGCATGCTGTCATATCGATCTGTGAATGTGAGAAAGGTGTCCAAAAAGTCAGGGGCTCACACACAAACACATTGCCCCTTGGTTCCTTCAACACAAACAACGCACAAGTCTGGCTCTTAGACAGACTAAAATGTGAATGTAAAGAATTAACAGATTTTTAAAAAAGGACATCATTCCTCACATTCAATGAAAACTGGAGAAGTCTGGGGAATCTTTTTGAGTTGAAGTGAAATCCGAATCATTTGTTGTAGGCAGATACTGTATGTCATTATGAGTGAATCCTAAGCATTTAAAAGAAGCGTTAGAACTCATTATAACAAGTCACAGTCATTTATGCAAATGTTTAAAACAGTTCTGCTGAATTCTCTAATCTGATTTGTCAGAAGGTGTTAATTAATTTAAAATCATTATAATTCAGTTCTAATATGTTAAATATTCTATAGTAACAGCTATGGGACTATGGCAGATGCTCACATAAACTAAAAAGTGTTATTTTACAAAGAAAAACATATAATCATTGATATGGTGAAGTTATCTGTAAGTAGACAATTATTTAACATTGGAAGGAGTCTCCAGTGTCAGCGCTTCAGGACAGAGGAGTTTCCACTTTATAGCTTCTTGGTAACAAGACAACTTCAACAGAGAGTAAAGAGAGGCTGGCAAGGGACTGTTTATCGCTGTTATAATATAAGTGATAAAAGGAACTAACTTGTTTTGCAGATGTTCCAAAACATTAAATGTTAACTATAACTAAACTATAACTGAATAAAAGTGTCATTCTTTTATAAATAAAATTTTTAATTCTTGGCAAACTGCTGTAGTATAGGAGGAATCAAACACTTTGGGATGTGCTGTTATAGGAATATAATCAACTTTGGGGTGGTAACAATAACTCTACTTCATGACATGATCTTTAGTATGTTTCGTATTTAGTAACCTATAGTGTACGTTCACTGATTTACTTTGCAATTTTTTTTCCACAATTAATCCTTTTTGATCTTTAACAGACTTAACACATGGATTTTTAAAAGTTATTTTGAACCAACATCGCACAAAGTCCTTACAATATATCAGTTTGGAAAGGGCTAGAATAAATTTTCTAAAGGTTGCAGATTCCTCTAAATCACAGTGAGCGCCATTAGGTCCAAATGAGAACACTGGGGGCAGGGATGAATCTTCCCAGAAGTCACCAGTCTGCCAACATTTATACAAGGGCAAAGTAAAAACTCATGCAGGAGACCATAAAAGAGCCCAAAGATTGTCCAAAGAAGTACAGGGCTCTGTAGCCTCAGCTAGGGTCACTAATTGAGACTTCATATTAAGAAAAGACTGGGTAAATATGACATTCATGGGAGAGTAGCAATGCAGAAACCAATGGTCTATCCAAGAGAAACATACATGTTTGTTTCACATTTGGGAAAAGAAAGTATCGAGTGATCCCCAGGCATTTTTGGCATCTATGGACAGCATTTCACAATAAGAAAATCACATCATGGTGGTGGCAGAGTAACAGTGTGGAGATTTGGATAATTGCCATTATTGAAGGAACCATGCATTTTCTCCACAAGAACATAATTACAGAATGTTCAGACATCTGCCTGTGAACTGAAGATGAAATAGAATTGGGATATGAAGCAAAAAATGTTCAACAACAGAAAAGAGTCTGAATGTCTGCAAAAAAAAAAGTTTTGGAAGGGTCCAGTGTTGTGATATTATCCCAGCGGGGACCTGAAATAACCAGTTCATTCTTTAAAACCTACCAACACTTCTGACTTAAAGCAGCAAAGGCAGATTAAAATTCGTTCTCAGTAATATGAAGGGTTGATTTTACAATTATAGGAAGCAGTTATTACTAGCAAAAATGGTCAGATATTTACATTTAATATGGCACTTAATTTTTCACATTAGTAACACCAGTTTTCAATATCTTTGTTCATTAAACAAATTAAAGGCTTTTAATATATTTTAAAATGTGTTATATGAGTTCTTAGATTCTGTTATGACATTTGTTATGCATTTTATTAATTATGAAAGGGACAAATACTTTTTTTATAACACTGAACATACTAAATAAACAGTGTTATGTTTTATACCATGGCACTGTTGAATTCTCAGTTCTGATTGGACAGAAGATGTTGATAAAAAAAAACAATAGATTGTTCAAATACATTATCGTTTCTATAACGAGATGTTTATTTAGCATTTCTGGAAGGAGTCTCCAGTGTCACTGCTTTGTAGCATTTCTTATTAACTTCAAGAGAGAGAGAGAACAAGGCTAGTGAGGGATTGACTGCTTATAGCTGCTATAACTTAAGTGATAACAGGAACTAACTTGTTTCACAAATGTTCCACAACAGTAAATAATTTTTCATCATTTTTTAATTATTGGGAAACAATTAACTCTAACATGCCCAGTCATATTTTATTCCTTTCTACATGACATTTGCAAATTTGTAACAACTCAAGCAAATTTGTTTGAAAACTTACAAGTCTTAAAATTAGGATTAGAGTAGTTCTAATTTATAACATTTTCTTTGATTTATCAAAATTTGACAAAATCCAACCACATCATCCTCATTTGTTCTAATTCATAGAAATTTCTCATGAGATAACGTTAAACTTTTTTACATATTTGTGTAAACCAAGTCACATTTTAAAAGGGTCGTTTTTAGGGATTTTTCGCTTTCTAACAGGGTTCTATATGGAACCCTTCCTGATTGGGAAACTGTCTGTTTAGGGTTCTGCATAAGACTTTAGAGGGTCCAACAGATGGACAAAACAAATAATCTTCAATGGTTCTAGATTCAACAATTTTATCTAAGAGTATAGTGTTAAAACTTGTGTAGATCACAATATGGGTATGAACTCATAATCAATTAAAATGTTGTGTTAAAACAGACTCTGAAAGCTTTCTAAAGCTTACTAAGGCTGAATTAAGAACAGTAAGTACACATGAACTTACCACATGAATTTTCCAACTAGATTCTATGTAGAATAAGTTCCAAGGGGAACGTTCCCTTTAGAAAATGTTTTATTTAGAACCTTGTTGAACCAAGGAACTGTGGGAAAGTAGATTTCAGCTGGCATGGCTTTCATAAATTGTGGTTAGTCAGCATAAATCTTATAGGAATTTTACAAAGAACCATTTGGAGCAGAAACCTATGTTTATATCTTTTAAGAGAACTCTTTAAGTAGACATGGTTCCACCTAGAGCTGTTGACCATCCAGAGAACCCTTAAAGGTACTGTTTTTTTCTAAACACATCAAACATTTCTCATTGCCACTATGCCCAAATACTGTATATACCTTAGAGAACTGAAATACAGAGTTGAAGTGGTCATGTAATTGAATAATAAATGAGTTTGTACAAAGCAGAATATCGTTGGTATTTCGGAGAAACAGGTGAAATGCCGTCTCTAGCAGAGACAACAACCTGACATGGCAAGTAATTGATTACATGCCAGTTAATTAACAAAACCTCTGGGGAAGACGGATGCAATGGCATGTTGCTAAATGAAGTTCTTTTAGAAGGGCATTTGGGAAGAAACCTTGGATGTGAACTTGTGTAATGAAATACAGGTAGTGAGCAGGGGTGGGATGAGTGTGTTCTTCCTGCACTTCTCATACAGGGCTGTATTCAGATTTGAGTTACACACTTCTAGTGAAGAGTTAATATCAAGTTGTGGGCACAGTTGACTGTCAGTGCATGATATAAAAAAATAAAATGCAAAATAAAAGGATGTGCTGGAGCCAGTTCTCTATTCTATAAACCGCCAATAATGACGGTGGTAGCCATATTGTTAAAATAAACCACATTTCCATTAATTAGTGTGATCATTACAGCTAGAACTATTCATGCAGCAATTTATTGGTAATATACTAGACTCAGAAGTTTATTTCAATCCTTCCCATTTTCTCATTTGTATATAATCATCTATACATCATATTTGTATTTTTGACATTTTCCTTAAATTGTCTCTTGTTTTTATGTTACATCATAATACATTTGAGAAGAAAGGGGGGGGGGGGGGGGGGGGGGGATGCTATTTCCAACTTCAGTCCACATTTTCTCTCAGAGTTTTTTAGGCCCAAAGGCAAGCGCTAGTATTAAGTGTAAAGTGTAAATTCTAGTATGAAGTGGTCGTCAACATGCTACTAAAAAAACTCATCTTGGACATTTCTTCTAAAGAAAAATCTGGCAACGTTAGCGGTGTGAAGTAAATGCTGATGATTTTAATAGTCTGAATGGGGCGCACAGAAAATTTACTTAAGCATCTGCGTAACCCAACTCTGAATACGGGGAACTTTTCCTGAATATAGCCTTAAAAATGAACAGATTCTTACTAGAGAAAGGATTCAATGTATTTTTATATTTCTCATATCCGTGCCCTGTGTTTATGCAGTATTCATCATCTTGCCACTGCTGCATATGTTGAGAATTTTCCTGCTATAAAAGTTTTTTTTAGGCTTTACGCCTGAGCAAGTCCATGTGCTATTCTGCATGCCATATACCCTTTGTTGTTGCCTTGGCTGGTATTATAAGCTATGATCTGTGACTCCTGCCCTGGAAGCCTTTGTTGGAGCAGTTATTTGGACTGCGTGGGTGGGTTTGCTTTGCTTACCTGCTTCAAAAAGATTCGCTTGGCTGAATTTTTCCTTTAGTTCAGTTTCTGTCAGGTGGCTGCGAAATGAAGGCTGTTATTGTGTGGAAAAGAAATGGGTTTTAAAGGTTTGTATTGGAATACTGTTTTTTTTTTTTTTAGCACTAAAGATTCATTTGCAGTAGACAGTTGGACACAAGCCAAGAATAAATCAATACACTGAACTTGAGGTAGTCCACCTTTAGTGGACGTTAAAGGTTACTTGGTCATTAGCTTTTTCAAATCCAAAAACATACAATATCCATTGCCATCTACTGAGGACTAAATAAAAGTTTTATATCTTATTTGAGAAAACATTATTTGTGAAATTCTACTCCATCAACTCCAGCCAAAGAATGTGAGGCCCATTAAGAACAGACCGTTTTTTAAACAAACTAAAGACAGAAGATGGAATTAGATTTTATTAAGTTTTTAATACTCTTTGAAGAAGGGCATGGGTTTTCCTGTTGTAAGGATAAATCAGTATAAAAATATCAACAATGCCTTGTAAGATTTATTCCATATTTAATCCCACCAAACAGTTTCTACTGTGTATAGTTAAAGTGGATGGGAAAAACCTGAATGTGTCATCAGGGTCTGAGTTTAAGTTGTCTGCATGTTGACAATATTTGTTTCCTTTGTGCTTGGCAAATGTCCCACAGATTCTTTCATAACTAGGTCATGTAGCTTTTTGTTTTGAGAACATACATCCTTTTTTCCCCAAATGTGATGCTACCAATAGTATATGAGAGACATATCAGATATCACAAGGCTTCAGAGATTCTTGATTATATAAAATACAAATTCACACACATTGGGCCTCTTTTATTTGCATAAATTTGTATGTAAATGTTTTCATATACCAAACTGAACAAAAAGTTCCTGCCAGATTTACAAACATTTAATTAACTCTGATGTTCATTGTACACTTAGTGGAACCCACAAAACTGCATAAAAGGCAGAGCTATCAGAAAACCACAAACTGCAAAAGAGCACCTCTTAAGTGCGCTCTGGATGGAAAGTCAATCACAGCAACACTAGCCAATTGTGGTTATCTGTGAGCACATGTATGTGGAATAGGTTATAGAGCACTTTCCTCCCAGTGTGTTACATTGCCCTGTGATGCAGGATGAGCAGCAGTTTGAAAATATACGGTTGGCTGGTTTCATGTATCTTCATGTATCATGTATCATGGAAGCCTTCCCCGGTTGGTAGATGTCGTATGATAGGGGGAGACCTGATTAGTTATTTTATGTCCAGTAAATTATGTCATAATACAATTTTAGGACATATCACAGGTATCTCAATACATTTGATAGCCTTTTTAAAATAGCAGTTACAAATATTGAAAGCAGCTGATTAGTTAACATTTTGCACTGTTTATATTTTAATATTTGTTATGTTTAGAATCTGTAAAAAATAAATAAATAAATAAATAAATAAATAAATAAATAAATAAATAAATAAATCAGAATTTCCTTTTGATTGTTAAATAATTTATATTTGTTGTCATTAAACCAAAGTATCAACTATATAGTTTTATACTTTAGTCTATAGTTTGTAACAATGCAACACAACTGTTCTGGCAGTTTAACTAAATTATAGTGAATATATAACAAAATTTTGGAACAGCACTTAAGATGGTGAAGAATTCAACCAAGGGAAATGGTGAGGTGAAGTCAAGTACAGTGTATAGAAACCAGTGCTGGAATGCAGGTCTCACTTGAATATATAGTTCACACATAGCACATGGGGCAACACTATAGATAGAAAGGGTGCAGGATAAAATCTAGATTGTGATGATTTTGGTGTGTTACAGGATATGTGGGCTGAAACGGGACTGGATGATGATCAGCATAAACGCTTGAATGTGGACGGCGGCAGCGGAACCGAAACCAGTGGCGAATGTGATGATGAAGATGGGTGTGAAGGTTCAGGAGAGGATGAAGATGAAATAGGTGCATTTTGAGTTTATCTCTATGGATGCAAATAATTTTTTGTTGTTTTGCAGTATCAATATATACAGTTATATTATATTTTTTCCCCGACTCAACTCATATAAACGTTATGAAGGTTAAGGTTAGGATTTGGGGCTGGGTTTGCATTCATAACTTTTCTTACAACCAAATGGCCCCAGTTCATTAGAATACAAACTTTTTCATCAGGTAGTTACATTTTACATTTACAAACTGAAAAGGTATGTGTGTAAAGATGCATAAGGGATGATGGATGTGCTTAAATGACGATGGAGTCATGTTTAGTCATCTGGAAATATGTTGTACACTGCTGTCAATTGGAAATCAATGACTTATTAAAAAAGAAAACATGGGTGATATTGATCTTCTAAAGGTCAGATTAGGCTGCCGGTCCTGTCTCTTTTCTTCAGTGCTGCCTTCAAAATTTTAAATCAAAATACGAGTTCTTGAGGTAAATGTTGCAGATAAATGTGCCTTGATGATGTGTTTCATACCTGTAAGTGCTTCAGAAATCATTTTGAAACCTGAGACTTGTTAAGGAATTCAGTGGTTGTTTTTCTCCTTGAAACAGTTTTACAAAGCTTAGGTCATAGACAATTGCTTACTTCTCTACCAGTTGGTTATATTATACATGGTTTTATAATAGAAATCCTAGAATATTGCTTGAGACAGTCTCTGACTAGCGTTAATGTTGCAGTTGAAAACAAAGGCCGTTTCTCAATATGCTTTCTTATTTGATCTTGCATCATTGTGAACTCGTTCTACATCATCATCCACCGCCAAAGCTCAATTCCAATACTCAAGAACACAAGTACCAGGGACGCATGAAATTACCCAGATTTGTTCTTGATATCGAGGATGCATCGGATGCAGACCTGAGCGCACCGAACCCGCTTGAAGTCCCAGAAGTCATTGCAGTAAAACAACAGCGGATGATGGAAGCCTGACCCACACTTGCAGTTTTAACATCTTTTTAACGACAGTAATCTATATATAGCAAAGTACGCATCTAAAAAGGATGATTTTGATATCTGATTTAGATTGATATATACATATGAAGTTGTTGAAAATTCTAATTTATCCCTCAGAAGTATTAAAGTAAACTATGCTAGCTTCCATCCAGAGGAAACTCGTTAGCTTAGTTTTTAGTTAACGTGAGGTTGCAGGTACAAAGAGAGAGCTTACTACATTAAAACATGCTTAATTAAATTTTGGTTAATCAGCCAGTTAATAGTAAATATTTTAATCAGCTGAAATACTTGAGGGAGATGAGGACTCTGTCCCACTACTAGAAATGTGCTTGGACTGTCCACTGCACAACAGGAAGCACAAAACACGTCTCAATTGTCAAAAAGATGCATTCTTTGTCCTCCTGTCCTTCTGAGTTCGTTCTTTTATGGTAGCCTGGTCCTTTGTTTGCGTTCTTATAATTGATAAACAACCAAAGACTTTGGAATTATGACCTCACAAGTAGGAAATAGGAGGAGTGAGCATGTGTATCAGCAGTATTATATAAACAGCTTGAGTTAAGGACATCTTTTGAAACCATTATAAGTGTGCTATTACACTTTTCTTTAGTCTAGTTATGTTTAGTTACATTGCAAAGTTAGATTACCTGCAATTAAATATTTTCAATTCAGCATGTTACAAATCTCCTTATATTCGCACACTAACAAGACTAATTCTCCACCAGCACATGTCCTTCATATTCACTATTTTCTCACTTGTTTCAAAAATTGCAACCTGATTGGTCAGGAGGTAAAAACGTGCTTGGTGTTACTGAGTGCTTAAACCTATTTTCTCTGGAAACTGGGAACTTTGGATGCCCTGATGAGACCAAAAAAATGCTGGCAGCAGCAGGATTTAAAGCATTACATTTAAAATGTGCACTGGCAGTTTAAGAAAAGCTAAGCTCTGCACATTAATTATTAAATTGTTAGGACTTCATAAGACTGCAATAATGAAAACAATTACAATTTGAGACAAGAAACACATTTCCGTGGTGCGATATATTCCTTACAAGAGCTAAATCTGAAAGATGTTAGGTTTCTCATGCACTCTGTTCGGGCATTCAAAGGATTTTTCCCCTTCGAGCTCCCAAACTAGCACCGATCGAGGCCAAATGAGGCTGTGGATGGAGACAGGTCAATATCTTAGCCAGCTGGCTCATTCTGATTCACGCTCAGATTTAAGAAGCAATCAGTAATCACTGAGACTGACATAGCACATCTTTAGCACATCAGCAAAAGATTTTGAACAATATATATACACACACACATACAGATATATATATATATATATATATATATATATATATATATATATATATATATATATATACACACACACACACACACACACACACACACATATATGTATATATATGTATATATATATATATATATATATATATATATATATATATATATATATATATATATATATATATATATATATATATATATATATATATATGTGTTAGTGGGTGTGTTTGCTCTATCTGTAACAAGTTGTACAGGCGACTGTACTGATTAAAGCAGTCGCCACTGAGGACCATGTGGAAAGAAGTGTCATTTGTGGTCTACTCAAAGTCGTGGAAAAACATGATCAGCAAGCAGTGAAGCCAGTAACCACTGTTAAAACCACATTCTAGCTCAACACAGAGCCTATGCTGGTTCAGGGACTCTGTGAACCAGCAACTCTTAGGAACCACCTCTGTAAAAAAAGATATCTGAAACATCACATAATCAGATGTGGGAGTTTGCTAATGATGGCAGACATAACAACTGGGGGAGTTCCATCTCCGGATTTGAGAACATACAGTGTGTTTGTATTTTATTGAAAATACATTCAGTGTGTTTGAAATTTTGACTTCTTGCTTTTGTTTCTTTTCAAATTATTTTTCTGTGATTTTGCTTCTTGAATTCCTGTTTTATTGTGGGACACATCCACATTTTACATATTGAACAATCATTTAACTTCATGATTGTAAAATACTTTCTTTATTTTTTTAAACCAGAAAGCATGGAGGTATTTTTTTTTGTCAGTGTTAGAATTAACATTAGCAATATAGCTCCCAGGTTTGTTCTAATTATCAGTGAAATTTTTACTTCATCAACCCTTGATTCATTGCTGTATTTTCAATAATAATTGAAAGCTTTTTGGTGATGCATTATTCACATTTGATTTTAATGGTGGTTATGCAAAAAAAAATAAAAAATAATGGAATTGCTTAAGATTGACAAGCCACTGACCAAAGTATTGATTCCATATCCTTGTCCTTATTTTGGTGCTGGACCAACTGAACCAGTTCTACCTTCCAAGATCTGGCTCTTTTGCAGAGAAAAGGTGTTAAATAGTTTGAGATTAGACACCTGGTTGATGGGAAAATATCTACCTGATTCTATTCAGACTCCGTATTGGAAAAGGGTGATAATAGTTTTAGGTTCATGTGAAATCATGGAAACCTGAATATTCGTATGTTTTCTGAAATGTCCAGTCCCTTTACAGCAGGTTAGCCATGCCCAATCCCTTTACAGCAGGTTAGCCATGCCCGGTCCCTTTACAGCAGGTTAGCCATGCCCGGTCCCTTTACAGCAGGTTAGCCATGCCTGGTCCCTTTACAGCAGGTTAGCCATGGCCGGTCCCTTTACAGCAGGTTAGCCATGCCCGGTCCCTTTATAGCTGGTTAGCCATGGCTGGTCCCTTTACAGCAGGTTAGCCATGGCCAGTCCCTTTACAGCAGGTTAGCCATGTCCAGTCCCTTTACAGCAGGTTAGCCATGTCCAGTCCCTTTATAGCAGGTTAGTCATGGCTGGTCCCTTTACAGCAGGTTAGCCATGTCCAGTCCCTTTACAGCAGGTTAGCCATGTCCAGTCCCTTTATAGCAGGTTAGCCATGGCCGGTCCCTTTACAGCAGGTTAGCCATGCCCAGTCCCTTTACAGCAGGTTAGCCATGGCCGGTCCCTTTACAGCAGGTTAGCCATGCCCAGTCCCTTTACAGCAGGTTAGCCATGGCCGGTCCCTTTACAGCAGGTTAGCCATGGCCGGTCCCTTTACAGCAGGTTAGCCATGTCCAGTCCCTTTACAGCAGGTTAGCCATGCCCGGTCCCTTTAAAACAGGTTAGCCATGGCCGGTCCCTTTACAGTAGGTTAGCCATGTCCAGTCCCTTTACAGCAGGTTAGCCATGTCCAGTCCCTTTACAGCAGGTTAGCCATGTCCAGTCCCTTTATAGCAGGTTAGCCATGGCTGGTCCCTTTACAGCAGGTTAGCCATGGCCGGTACCTTTACAGCACGTTAGCCATGTCCAGTCCCTTTACAGCAGGTTAGCCATGTCCAGTCCCTTTACAGCAGGTTAGCCATGCCCAGTTCCTTTACAGCAGGTTAGCCATGCCCAGTCCCTTTACAGCAGGTTAGCCATGCACATCCCTTTTCAGCAGGTTAGCCATGTCCAGTCCCTTTACAGCAGGTTAGCCATGTCCAGTCCCTTTATAGCAGGTTAGCCATGGCTGGTCCCTTTACAGCAGGTTAGCCATGCCCAATCCCTTTACAGCAGGTTAGCCATGCCCGGTCCCTTTACAGCAGGTTAGCCATGCCCGGTCCCTTTACAGCAGGTTAGCCATGTCCAGTCCCTTTACAGCAGGTTAGCCATGTCCAGTCCCTTTATAGCAGGTTAGCCATGGCTGGTCCCTTTACAGCAGGTTAGCCATGGCCGGTACCTTTACAGCAGGTTAGCCATGGCCGGTCCCTTTACAGTAGGTTAGCCATGTCCAGTCCCTTTACAGCAGGTTAGCCATGTCCAGTCCCTTTACAGCAGGTTAGCCATGCCCAGTTCCTTTACAGCAGGTTAGCCATGCCCAGTCCCTTTACAGCAGGTTAGCCATGCCCAGTCCCTTTACAGCAGGTTAGCCATGTCCAGTCCCTTTACAGCAGGTTAGCCATGGCCGGTCCCTTTACAGCAGGTTAGCCATGCCCAGTCCCTTTACAGCAGGTTAGCCATGCACATCCCTTTTCAGCAGGTTAGCCATGTCCAGTCCCTTTACAGCAGGTTAGCCATGTCCAGTCCCTTTATAGCAGGTTAGCCATGGCTGGTCCCTTTACAGCAGGTTAGCCATGGCCGGTACCTTTACAGCAGGTTAGCCATGCCCGGTCCCTTTACAGCAGGTTAGCTATGGCCGCTCCCTTTACAGCAGGTTAGCCATGTCCAGTCCCTTTACAGCAGGTTAGCCATGTCCAGTCCCTTTACAGCAGGTTAGCCATGCCCAGTCCCTTTACAGCAGGTTAGCCATGTCCAGTCCCTTTACAGCAGGTTAGCCATGGCCGGTCCCTTTACAGCAGGTTAGCCATGCCCAGTCCCTTTACAGCAGGTTAGCCATGCACATCCCTTTTCAGCAGGTTAGCCATGTCCAGTCCCTTTACAGCAGGTTAGCCATGTCCAGTCCCTTTATAGCAGGTTAGCCATGGCTGGTCCCTTTACAGCAGGTTAGCCATGGCCGGTACCTTTACAGCAGGTTAGCCATGCCCGGTCCCTTTACAGCAGGTTAGCTATGGCCGCTCCCTTTACAGCAGGTTAGCCATGTCCAGTCCCTTTACAGCAGGTTAGCCATGTCCAGTCCCTTTACAGCAGGTTGTTTCACATTCACTTAAACATCTTGTTTATCAGGAAATAAAAATGTCTCTGCTTAAGCCTCTAAAGGACCCAAACAAAAGGCATGGCCAATGTTGATTTGTTCAGGCATCCTTGAGCATTTCAGTGCAAATGTAAAATATATTCAGCACATCTCAGTCCTGACTGCATCTTAAACAAGGCCCAATTCAGGGAATCATATGCACTGTTCTCAGTGTCATAATGCTAGCTAGCTAGCTTCTCCTTTGCTAATCTGTTTGCTAAATTTATAACTAGTCATCAACAGTCAAATTAATATTGACCTATTTTAAAATTGTTTTAACAGCTCTGAACTAGCTAACTATGCTAGAAATGTATCATAATTTAGTAATAGTTTTAGTAGTAAGGTTATAGTAGTTTGTAGTAATAGTTTTGCCTTGGAGTAACGTGTAATTAATTGTAAACTTGTCGTTTAGGAAAAGGAGATGCCTTATTATTCAAAGGCTTTTAATTGATTGACAAGAGGATGTTGTTGATTTAAAGTTGTAGGAGCCTGAGTAGCACATAGGGTCAGTTTCACCAGCAGGAACTGCAAAGCTTTTGACACAGTCAGTTATTCAGTTATGTTATTCTAAGAGCTGATTATCTGAACCAAAGCATGTTGAGATCGTATTTGCTCTGGTCTGTTTTCCTGTCTCTCTATGCCATGTTCTGATAGTGACTGACAGAAACACACTTTGTTAGGTTTTGGTATGATTTTGGTTATCAGCCTTGTGCAGGAAGAAATAAATGACAGAAAAACAACAACAACAACAAAAAGCAATCTGAAGAAAGACTTTTTGTCAATGTCAAATTTTCCAATTTATTCAATCCTCTAGCTGTAGATTGCATATGCTTGTGTTTTGACATGTGACCTGGGATTACACATTGATTGTTTCAGCCTGCTCTCAGTGTCAATAATGCTAATATGCTTAAAAGCAAGAAATTCACTCACAAGCTCCCAAAGCTTTTTTCACATTCATTTTGCCAGAAGCTTCCACTGGCCTTTATAGCTGTTTGACCTTACAGTCAGTGGGGGTGAGAGGTGTGACCTACCCATAACCTTCCGGTGTGTTTTATTCCTGTCTTTGTCCCCTTACTTGTCCCTTTTTTACTCCCACAGACCCCTGACTCTGCAGTGCCCAAGGCGGATGTGGTATTTAGACTGTAACTTTATATATCCAGTTTATAGAAGCCGGGTCTGATAAGTAGTTGCTGAGACTGAAATCTAGAACCTGGTGTAATAAAATCTCCAAAGAGGAGTGTGTGTCTGTGTCTGTACATACACATCCTGATTTGCCGAATGACAGATGTCCTGGGCCAACAGGATAGTACGTTAATTTTTATCAGCAAATTTCTTTTCTGTTCACTATTTCGGATGGACATGCTGTTTAGTACAAAGTATTTAATAGCCTTCTAATGAGCTTGTTTAATTACACTTATATACTGCACTTATGTAGTGCTTTCTAACCTTAAAGGTTTTACACTTTTTTACACCTTTACACTGTTTCTCATTCACCCATTTTCTCACACACACACACACACACACACACACACACACACACACACACACACACACACACACACACACACACATCACACACACCAATGGCAGCAGAGCTTCCATGCAAGGCACTAACCTGCCATCAGGAACAACTTGGGGTTCAGTGTCTTGCTCAAGGGCACTTCGGCATGTGGAGTCGCATGGGCTGGGAATTGAACCCGCTCTACCACCTGAGCCACAGTCGCCCACGCTAATGTTTGCTAGCTTTATAGTTAACATTGCTACTGATAACTGTTAACAATAAATTGCTTAGACAAATCAGGCTAATATTAGTAACGACAAAATATATAGTTCACCTATTCCTAACCAGCTTAGTATCAGACTTGGCTGCAGGTTTAAATACATGAACAATATTTCACCTAATGTTAGCTAGCTTGCTAGAAATTATGTAGTAATTTACCTTGCTAGCAATCTTAGGTATTATTGACAATTACACAATAAAATATTATTTATATTGCTAGCAAACATGACTACGGGTTTTACTTGTATGATGAAATTTTCATCTATTGCTGATTAGCATCATAGCCAACTTGGAGGGCTACAAATTGTCAAAATAACACAAAGTCAGCAATTGAGGTGCATGACATTTTTGTCTCTGGTTTGTGGACACAGGAGAACAACAGTACCATGCACTAATACCTGAATTACTTACTTAAATATTAACTAATGATGAGTTAAGGCATGTACGAATCACAAATTAATGAAGAGCTAACCTTAAAAACAATGTGAGTCTTATGAATTCATACGTGAATAACGACCATCTTAAGTACGTTAGTACATGTTTGTTAATTAACACGTAGTTAATGTATTAATTAACACATAGCTGTAAACGAAATCAAACATGTTCTATAAGGAAGAATATGAATTAAATCTGCATAATTTCAAATTGTTTATGAAATTTGCTGTATGCTGCTGCATTCACAAACATCATTGGATGGCACTGGATTACTTTCATAATTTACACTGATCCTCCTTATCGAACATAAAAGATGCATTAGGGGCAGTGGTGGCTTGGCGGTTAAGGCTCTGGGTTACTGATTGGAAGGTTGGGGGTTCAAGCACCAGCACTGCCAAGTTGCCATGGTTGGGCCCTTGAGCAAGGTCCTTAACCCTCTCTGCTCCAGGGAGGGTTAAGGACCCTCCCTGGTGCTGTATCATGGCTGACCCTGCACTCTGACCCCAGCTTCCTGACATGCTAGGGTATGTGAAGAAATGAATTCACTGTGCTGTAATGTATATGTGATCAATAAAGATTCATTATTAATAATAAACACAAATAATTTCATCTCAACACCATCCAAAGATGTTGGTGTACATGCCTTAACTCATCATTAGTTCATATTTAAGTAAGTATTAATTCAGGTATTAGTGCATGATTATTCATGGACTTTTTGTAAAGTGTTACCAAAGGTTTATTTATTTATTTTTTTAAACAGTAGATTACATTTATATATGTAAAGCAAATGGAGCACACAGCATGTTTTTGAAAGAAAAAAAAAAAACGTGACAGAATTTTGTTTCAGGGTAGCTACAGCTACAGTGTGGCTATGCTAGTAACATTAAAGTTAGCTGAGCTAACCACTTAGCTGCCTAGTGTTATCTTTTTATGTAGCGGGCCAGCGTAAATAATACGTCATTGTTTTGTGTACAAGGACCTAAGGCATTATGCTGAAGAAGTAAAAAAAAAGACTACATTGGCTGATCAAATCCAACTAAATCTTTGCTGTTATAGACCATGGAAGCAGCTAACTATGATTGTGTGTGTGTGTGTGTGTGTACACAATGAATAGTTACAACTTATATTATATAACCTATAATGTTGTGATACAATGTTGATGTTTCAGAATGGTGTAACACATATAGTACATATAGTATGTGTGTGTTTATTTACATGCTAGCAAATCTTTAACCCAGTCTCCCTGCTGCCTAGCGACAGTGAGGGTATTGTGGGTGTTTTGTGTGTTCACCTTCCCATGTTCAAATTGCAAACTGTTTCAAATGCATTATGTGTTACCGTTTGACTTTCCTACCTTTTCCTAGGAGGCCTTAGCATGTGTGTGGCGTTCTGTGATTAATTGGGACACCTCAGGCAGGGGTCTAAGGGTGAGAGTCCATTGTTCCAACTGCCATCCCGGGAAACTCCTCTAGCCTCATAGGGAAATTACAGGCTTAAAAACATGAATATTGTATGTTGGATATTACAGAGGCATGTGTGAGTTTGTGTACACTGGCTTTGGTATTCGTTGTTGATGCAAGCTTTAGGAATTTGCTGGTGTGTCTGTGAGTATGTAAGGGTTTGACAGGGGTGTGTGTGTGTGTGTGTGTGTGTGTGTGTGTGTGTGTGTGTGTGTGTGCACTTCTCCCTTCCCTTTCTTGGGAATTGTGGTCTGGATAATGAAGAACTCATTACCAATTCAACTAGGATTGCACTGAGACAGATAGCTTTATATTGCCTACCTCAAGCCTCAAGTGAAGGTCAAACAATAAGACTGTGTGTGTGTGTATGTGTGTGTGTGTGTGTGTGTGTGTGTGTGTGTCTGTGTGTGTGTGTGTGTGTGTGTGTATGAGAAAGAAAGAGAGAGAGAGAGAGAGAGAGAGAGAGAGGGTGGAAATCTAAAAATGTATTACCTTAGGTCAGACAATGCTCCATTGTCTCCATCTAGCATATATCAAATCACTAGGAAAAAGGCTGCATTATAAAAGAACGAAAGAGTTTGGCACTGTTTGCCAGGCATGTATCACTGACTGACTGCTCTCATATTGACTTGGCATTCCTGTGTGTCTGCCTTGGTAATTACCAGATTACTTTCCCAGCATCAAACACACGAGCAGGCATGCTTCAGCCGCCTGGTAAACTGTGATTACAGTGACCTCACCTCCAGTGAATGTGCCGAACACACAGCATCACCACTCACCTGCTTCTTTCTCTGCAGCCTTTCTGAGCTGAAACCGTTTCATATGTGAGTGCCGTGTTCCTAAACCTGCGGTTTTAGTCTCCTGCATGTGTTTTCCTGCTCTAACACACCCATCTTGGCACGTTACATCATAACGAAGCTGTTTGTCAGACATGTTGAGGTGTGTTTGAGCAGGACAGAACAAACACAAAATATCAAAAAATCTTTTATTCATCCCGGTCAGGGTTGTGCTGGATCTGCCACGTATTCGCAAGGCTGGAATACACCCCGGTTAGGATACCAGTGCATCTACCTGCATATTTTCTGGAGGTGGGACGAAACTGGAGAACCCGGAGGAAACGTGGGAAAAACATGCAAAATCCCACACAAACAGTAACCCAAGTTCAGGATCAAATGAGGATCCCTGGAGCTGTAAGGCTGCAATGTTACCTGCTGCACCACCCTATTTATACACAGGGGACAAATTAAAGTAAAAACCAACAAAAGTGTCTTTATGTTGCTTTCAGAACTGCTTCAATGCACTTTGACATAGTTGCTAAAAGTCTCTTGAATTGTGCTGGAGCGATGAACATCATTCTTCCAAAATATTTTCCCTCAATTGATGTTGTGATGATGGTGCAGATCACTTCCTAACATGCCACCACTTACATCATTTACATCCTCTTCATATTTATATGTAAGAATATAAGCGTATATTGTCGTGTATATAAATATGATAAAATATTACATAATATGTTTTAGAGGAATTCGGTACTCTAAATAATTGGTCATAATTTGTTATATATGAGGATGAATCAAACAAAAGCCTTAATTTATTTTAATTTGCATTGTTTATTGCAAAAATGGCATCTTTAAAAGAAAAAAACATAATCTCCATTTCGTTCGCTGCAAATGTTAAAGAGTGTCTGGAGTGTCTTAATTTCTCCCACTTATGTATGTCACACTTTTAAGGTTTTAATTTGATTCACCCTTGTATTTAAAATAGTATACATACAATAAATGTAAACCAATTGTCATATTTTGTGTAACAAAATATGAGGTTGCACTCAATTAAAAGTAGCATAAATCACAATCAAGCCCGTAATAAAAAAATTTCAAAAGGTTGAACATTTTATATGTATCTGTATATATATATATATATATATATACACACACACACACACACACACACACACACACACACACACATGGTATCCAGAGTGTCAGAGCCACAACCCCACACAAGACAACCTCCTAGTTTTAACCTTCTACATTCCAGTTCTTCCTCAGTTCCCTCCAGGTTTTTGTCCTTTTTTTATTTAAATGTTATAGTCATTTGAAAACCACATGTAGAGCAGCAGCACTGTTGGGTTTTGCTCCTTATCTGTTATTACCACGTTACGTGTCTATGAGTACATAATATTCTCCAGGTGCAGAATTGGGATCTTGCGTTAGAGCCATGAATGAGATTTTTGTGGATACTGGTGTTGGAATCAGTACTGTCTCTGCTTACCCTGCCCCCAGAGGTGCGCGCGCACACACACACACACACCCACACACACACACACACAGGCTCCCAAGGGTAGTACAGACCTAATGGCTTATGGCTAGTCTGTTTCTGAGCCAGTTCATTTCTGGTGCAACTGATTCACTGACTGTGTTCACTCAGCAAAGTCAGCACAGGTCTGCATAATGTTTATTACGTTACAATGCACAAGCCTTATTTAAATTCATTCTTTCCTTTTTGTTTTTATAAATCAGAAAATCATTAGGAATAAGAAACTGAAGCTAAATGATAGAAGCAATTTGCAGCTCGTGATCTGAAACATTGCACCCTCATAAAGCTAGATGCAAAATAAAATATTAACAATTACTACTGTTTTTATTGTAATGCAACCTCATTAAATGTCTGAGCTGAAAGGGGGGAAAATGAGGCCTAAAGTATTTCTTTTGTATGCTTTCTTTTGTATCATTCTTTTGTATCCATGATTATATAGAAGACTGAATTCATTATAACTCCTCGATGTCCCACTGTGCTTGTCGATCCCCTGTGGTGGATACATTGACGGAGCTGGCATCGCTTTGCCGTCGCTGAGGTCACATAAATGATGTTGTCTTTTGGCATCTGCACTTGCTGCTGTAGCTGTGAGTGAGAGGATGAGATTTTTGTCTTGTCTAATGAACATCAAAGTGTATTATTAACGCATCATACCTACTTAGATCTGTGTGCAGCATGGATGTATGAACAAAAAACCTTTTGTCTGGTGTTATTTGCTGCTGATTTTGCAGTGATCCTCTTCACTCAAATGTGGTCTGCACTTTATCCTACAGTGTGTACAGCTGTGTATACACTTCTGTCTACTGAATTTGTTTAAGCTTAGACCCTGGTCTAAAAGCAGCCTTCACAGACTCAGAGGATTGACTAGAAATTGTGTGAATACATTTTTTTTCTTTACTGGTCACACAAGTGCACATCATAGGCGGTATTTGGAGTCGGTGACTTAAATTCAAAAGATACGTCAGTATCTTTAGTATTTAGTACTTTAGTATTTAAGTTCCTCATATTTAGAGCCGGGTTACACAGGTGCTTAAATAGTTTTTCTGGACACGTCATGTAGATTATTAAATCAACTGAATGCAGGTATCATTACACACTACTGAAGATCCTAGATGACCCTGGGTGAACTTACTCGTGAGCTTTAATTTGTGTCTAGCTCGTGCCCGGCAATAAAAAATAAGAAATGCGGAAAATATAGTTTAAACCACAGGTTTTCAGCTTGCCCAGCACTCATGGCTTTTTTGGGCTCATGTCCACATACACACTCAGCTTACTGCGCAAGAGAATGAGAGCGAGAGACAGACAGCCCATTAATACAGTAGTGCTAATAAGTGTCAGGTGCTACGTTAATCAGTTTATCCCCATGAACCAATGTCCTACTGAAGATTCCCTTTAAACTACATCCCCACTCGTTACAATCTACTGAGTTTTCAAGTCAAGTGAATTCAAGAAAACTCCCCATAGTTTTTTTTTTTTTTTACATAGCTGTTTAAGGAAAAAAAAAGAAAAAAAAAGAGAAAGAAATCTGAGGCAGCTACGCTACATGTTACACAAACTCAGGACAATTCCTCTCCACGCCAGCAGAGGTCGCAGTCACCAGAGTAGTGTGACTTCTGCTAATGTGATCTCTGTTCATTACCTGTATTTGGACTCTTCAGGAAGCTCATGTGTATCTATTAATGTGAAATTGCAATAAGTATTGCATTATTTAAGTTCTGAGCCTTGTTAAATATGAACTGCATCCAAATATCCCTACTACCCAGTAGATGAAAAGCAGAACGCCAAAGGAATAGTATGTCAGTATTCTCAGTAGTCATAAAACAGTAGGCGAGAAATACCCAGATGACCTACTGCTTCTGCTGAGATTCTGCAGTAGGAAATCAGTGGACATAGCGCTATCCCATAAGGCAACGGGACTGGTGCGGAAGAGCTGTCAGAATAAAAAATGGCAGAAGGTAGTGTGTCGGCTCTTTTTAAGCTGTAGGTCACGTGACAATGCCAACATGGCAGTTGTAGCATGTCCAGATTGTATTCATACTACAAACATATACTGATCAGTATGTACTGTATCACTGGCTGGGCAGAATCGAATGCAGTAGGTACTGTCACAGTACATGATTTCAGATGCAGCCATTATGTAGTTTTGCACCCTTGATTCATTTACTAGTTTATTCTTTGGTTTGTCCCTTTGGACTGTTGTCTACTGGTTTTCGTGCCATTATTACCCTTGCGTGTCTACTTGTCTTGACTTTCTTATTGCAATTTTACGTTGTTTGCCTTGATCTTCATTACAAACATTCTGCACATGGATCCTCAATCACTTTCCCTGAGTCTGACATGTTACACTACCTCATCATGGATCATCAATTCTGGAAACTGCTAGAACTAACTACCAGTGCAGCACGGCGTGACTTGACAAGTTTGTTCTTGGCAAAAATTGTCCCAGGATTACAAGTTCATTTTTACATTATTGCTAGTGAGAACATGCAAGCAGAGATTGAGTTTAGGAAAATAATAACCCTGACATGATGCCAGTGCCTGATCCTGACACATTTCTACCTCTGTTGTTCCTCTCACCCTACTGATCTGCTTGATTATCCTGATGCTCTGCTGGTGACACACCTTCTTCTGCTGCTGCTCCCACATTTTTACTCAAAAGATTTGCATTTCCCAAAAACAGTTCATGCCCAAGTCTCACCCTTTCTTCAGTGGATAATCTCACCTGGTTACTGTAGATTTTTACTAGGAACTGTAATCATGTCCTGTTGCTCATTCTTAACATCCTTTAAACACACTTCTTTACTCTTCTAACCCTTTGTACTGTATAAACTCACTATTTGGAGTTAGCCAGAAAGGGTTTCCCTTCTGAGTCTGGTTCCTCTCAAGATTTATTGTCATTTCTGGGAATTTTTTTCTCATCCTTGTCACCTCTGTGTTGCTCATTAGGCATCTAAATATAAGTCTGCATATAGATTTCTATAATGCTCTTTCGTGTCCATGTCTACTGTTAAAAACACTGTACAAAATAAAATTGAAAAACAAAAACAAAACATCAGGTTTATGGTGGTAAAATATATATGTGTGTGTATGTGTGTGTGTGTGTGTCTGTGTGTGAATGATGTGGCTGTGCACAGGTGCATACTTGCACACACACACTAGACATTTTGGCATGTGCAGCGATTTATGAAGCCAATCTGAGATTTTCATAGATGGTATGCAAATTTAATAGTAACATAACATTGTGATCATATCACGCATTTGAGAGAAGTTAACCAACACACACACACACACACACACACACACACACACACACACACACACACACACACACACAAATGTACAGGGTATTATCTTTTCCACACCTCTCCTTCCATTACAAAAGAACCCCTGAGGCATTGCACCTTCAGTGTGAAACAGATCGCCGGAGCTCTCATCAGTGTCCGCGGCTCCAGATCAGAGATAAATGACTCCTTTGTGCTTTGTGCAAATAGCACCGTGGTTATTTTGTAAAGGGTCTGGAATCGTGTTTCGTACAGTAGAGGTGTGGCTGCTCCTTTGTCGTCTCGTTTCCTCCACCTCTTTCATTCCTTCTTTGTGTGAGAGTCAAGTTTGGTCAGCCAGTGACAAGAAAGTACAGTGTAGGAGAATCCAGGTTGGGGTAGAAAATAGGCTATCAGCATTCTCAAATTAAAACTGGGCTGATACTGGACATTAAATACTCAAAAAAGGAAGGTTTTATTCCTGTGTAACTGCAAGTGAAATTGCTGCCATTAAAAGGAAAAGGAAAAAGAAAAACAAAGACAATAATGCAGTTACAAAAGCAAAAAAAGAAATTAATTAATTAAAGGGAACATCATAAAAAAGCTTCAATTATAAGAAAGCATTATGGCTAAGCTTTTTAGAATGTATATCTGTATATACACACTCATTTATAAGAAGACCATTTGGGATTTAGTTTTTATTATTATTTTAATTTTTTTAAATCAAGTGTTTCTGTTCTGAATAGCAAACACAATAAACAGAAACGCTGCATTTGACATTAACCAGTAAAACCTTCCATTCTGTCATTTGTCTCTTTGTGTTGATTGGACGATGTGCTGATAATGATAATGTCACTCATGTGCCTCTGAAACTTAATAAATGATCCCCAGCGCAGACAAAATCTAGGGGGCATTCACTCTGTGTCACGACTGTCACTGTTACGATGCGTGAATCTAGAGTCCAGGCGAGAAAGAAATCAGCCTTTTCCTCAACTCAACCCAGACCATTCTGTATATATATATATTTTTACGGCCATTAGGAGTGATGTGCTCAGTTCCACAAAAATCCACAACAGTCCACAATTTATTAATAGTAAATAAGTTGAGAGATATGTGAATGACAAAAAACGACCAGTATATATATATATATATTCCATGACAGAGAGGGGGGGAAATTGTCAGTTGTCATTATTGGTCACTGCTTTAGCCAATTACATGTCAGTGCAACCTTTATGTGTTGATTACCTCTTCACAAGATGTGGCCTCAAAATCCACCCACTCTAATAAACCCTTTTCTAGGTACCAGTTATTATGGCAGCTGCTGTCTGACTGCACAAACAATACCAATGTGTTTTTTTTGTGAATGCAGAACTAGCCATTACAAGCAGTTAGTGTCCAGTGTTATTAACAGCTAGGATGAAAATGAGAAACATTTCGTGAAGTCTAGCAAAAGTGGCAGATTGTTAGAGAAAATACATCACAGTCAGTCGGTGCAGTGAAAATACGATAATAAGATTGATGTATAGATGTACACACACACACACACACACACACACACACACACACACACACACACACACACACACACTGCAAGCCATAAATAAATGCACATCGACATATTAACTCATCAGCATACTATATAGCGACACCAGTGCCATCATTTATCAGACAGTGACACATTATGATGCAGCACTCTAGTGTGTGCGTGTGTGTGTGTGTGTGTGTGTGTGTGGGTCTGAGGGTCTGAGTGTGTGTGAGTCTGTGTGTGTCTGTCTTGCTCTCGATGGTGTATGGATCTTATCATCTGTTGTGCATTAAGCATATGATAGATTCCTTCAACACACTGTCACATAAAAAACCATCACAGGTGTGTGTGTGTGTGTGTGTGTGTGTGTGTGTGTGTGTGTGTGTGTGTGTGTGTTTATCTGATGTAGCAGTGCTGAATCTCAGGGACTTCACTGTGCAACACCTGCACACATACTAGCGATGCATGAAAAATGGGGATCCTTATTCTGTCTCTCTGTCTTTCATTTTCTCTCTCTCTCTCTTTCAGTATTGCTATCAGTCTTCTGTAATTCAGTGTTTCTTGCTCTTTCCTTTTCTCACTCCATCTTGCTTCTCTCTCACTATATATCTCATTCTGTTTTTGTTCTCTTTGACGTGCTTGTCTGACACTGATTGCTTTTGTCTTATTCACTCTCTCTCTCTCTCTCTCTCTCTCTCTCTCTCTCTCTCTCTCTCTCTCTCTCTCTCCTGCATCAAAATTGGTTGGGTTCACACCACAATATTCTGGAAGCAAGAACTGGTGACATGAGGAGGGCATTGTTCTGAGTAACTAATCTCTAATGAGCACCTTTAAAATAAGACACAGAATCGTTATTCTGAGGACGTGAAAATACACCATATTGATAATACCAATGCTAATACAATGTCTTCTGAGCAGTAAAAAAAAAAACTGTTAAATATGTCTGTCATCTTCTCACCTTCCTTGAACCGTGTTTATGGAAAACAGACAACTCACTTTCTTTGATCTGGTTCTCTGTGGGATTTTTCTACTGCGCAACACACCAAAAATTTCCCACCACAAGAAATGAAGTTGTGTGTGGGTTTTTTTTTTTTCATCAAACTCCATTTTAGGGGGATTTCACAGAGCATAACCTTTGTCTCTAAATGAGCTTTTTAAAAAAACAAAAAACAAAAACAAAACAGCAACACAATATCGTCACTGGATTGAAAAAATGTTCAAGACATCACTTTGTTCAAGCTTTTTCTACCACAGCACTGTGGAATTCTTGATTCTGATTCATCAGTGTTGATTGATTTTCTATAACAGCTGTTATAGCTGTAATCACAGGTTTATATTAATGCACTCATTCTGATGTTATCATTTCTATAGCAACAGCTCATTCACAGGGACTTGCACGGTGGGCGCTCCACATAAACAGATTTTTACAATGTGTGTAATTATTGATATGAGGACGTGAGAATTTCTCCAGTGTCAGTGCTTTGTAACACTCTGAACTTCAAGAGAGAATAAAAGACAGGCTGGCGAGTGAACGAGTGTTTATCGCTGCTGTAATGTAAGTGAGAACAGGAACTTGTTTCATGAATGTTTCACAACATTAGACATAACTATAACCAGATCGAAAGTATGACCTGCCTTTCTCTGCTATTGCTGTGGTATAAGAGGAATAAAACACTTCATGACATGCTGTTACTGAAACATAATTTTTGGATGGTAGCACACTCTTAAAAACAGATGTGTTAAAAATAACACACCATGTGTTCATTTTTAACACACCTACATGTGTAGTTAAGGACAACACATTTTGTGTTGCTTTCAACACAATCAGTGTGTTAGTACATTTACTGTTTTCCAGTGAATACGTTATCGAGAGCTCCCTGCCTAAATATCACAAACTCAGCCAGGCATTTTCAGCCACGTTAATGCTAAATAGTGATGAACGCTAACTTACCGGTGGTCATTTGGTTTCGTCGACTCAGGACTTCCACTCCGCTGTCACAATCAAAAGCTCAAAGCAACGAACATTCACTTTGAGGCGAGTTCAGAGTTGGATGATGACGTCGGCAGCGCAGTCTGCAACGTGATTGGACAATACTTTAACACGTGTTGTGTTGGTGTGATTTTTTTTCCCTTTTTTTAACACATTTATTGGATAATTTAACATGTGTGGAAATAGTACACAAAAAGTGTGTAGAATATTAAGACATCCTTTCTGAGATTGCAGTAACTAACCTTCATCACCCCACGCCGTCACTGATTACTTTCTTGACCTTGCTTGAAAGTAATAGACTTTCTAACTTCTGAGACTAGTCTGTCTGTATCACTGACTCTGTTATCTTTGCTGTCTTCTCTGCCTGACTATTCCAACCTCTCTATTGTTCTCTTTCTCTCTTCTATCACTGACTGTGTGTGTCTCTGTTCCCACAGGCCGTGTCATCCCCCCCTTCTCAACTCCCTCAGTACAACAAGGTTCAGGAGCATGCAGTACAGACTCCTCCTCTCTGTTCTCTCTGTCTCTCTTTCCCCTGCTGCTGCGTCTCCTGTAATCCACATAAAGCCTCAAGGACACAAAGGAGGACTGAAGTATGCACTTGCACTGGACACTTAGATGTCTACATGTTGATCCAACCCTCTCCGTCTTGCATAGCTGTTCTCTACACTAAAACCTCCAGCTCCGGAGAAAGTGCCTTGTTTTTGATTTCGTTTGTGTTACGATTTTGCACATGAGCTTGTGTGTTGTTACCTGCTTTGCTTTGAGTGGCAGCTTATAGTCAACTCCAAAATTATTGGCACCCTTCAAGGCAAATTAATTATTAAAATTTTGTGTCTAAATCATCACACATGCAGATTTGTTGAGGTACTTTCTGACACAATATACAGTGCTGCCGAATTCTCAATTCTGATTAGTCAGAAAGTGTTGTATAAATTTCTATAACAGCCGCTATGACAGTAGTGCAGCTGCAAATTACAGTTTATATTAATGCACTCATTGTAATATGTTATCGTTTCTATAGTAACAACTGCTCCACAATCATTGATATGGTGTACTTTTCTATAAAGAGAAACCTTAAAGTTTTGACATCTTGAGAACAGAGGATTTCACACTTTGTAGTTTCTCTGTAATATGTTTTTTCTTTTTGCCTTATTAACCTGAGAGAGTAAAAAATAGATGATGGTGAGGTAACGACTGTTTATAGCTGCTATAACATAAGTGATAAAGTGATCTAGCCTGTTTCATGGACGTTGCACAACATTAAATGTACCTATAAATGGATGAACTGTATCATATGTTGTTCCTTGGCAAATTGCTGTGGTATGAGAGGAATAAAAAGTATTTGGGATGTGCTGTTATGGGAGAAATTCTACATTATGGTGGAAATAGTACCTCAAAACATTTGCAGCTCCTTCTTAAAGTTTAAAGCTGGAGTTATTAGATGTGATTCAGATAATATAGTTTCAGTTTGATTTGTGCAATCTAAACTGACTCATTCTGATAATGTTTTTAAAAAAAATAAATAAATAAAATGATATGACTCAGCTAGATGATGTCTTTTGAGTTGACGTGTGATGACTTAGGCATGTAGCTGGCATGAATTCTTTACTTGTTAGCTAAATTAACCTTGTTGTTAAGACTCAAATGTATTTTCAACATTACATTTAGGATAAGTTCAATTTAATTTTTGCCCAAACCGTTTGCTACTGTTCGAATTAAAACTCAGCCTCAGCCTCACTTCACAGTATTGTGTAAGTCATGTGGAAAGTCATGTGTATGAATGTACATGTGACATTTATGAAGTGTACATAGGTCATTTTAATAGCAATATGTTAGCTCTATTTTCATTGATATTAGTATAATACTGGGATGTTTAAATTAGGTAATGTAAATTAGCATATTTTTGTGGAAATGTATGCAAAAAAAAAGGAAGTACAGCAGTCTGGATTGTATATGGTGTGAGTAACCAATATAGAATGAACTATAAGATGATTTTATTAAACTAATTGAAAATGTATGTACACAAAACCTAATAATATTCTAATTGTCTGAAACTTGCAGCATTTCTGTCCTTGGTCCTATAAATATTTCTTCTATAAATGTGTTTTAACAGCACTTCCTGGCATGTTGGCTAAAGCATGACACTGCTGTGACAAAGATGTTTTACGAGGAGCTCCGTCATGTGGAAATCAGTCGGTAAAATGGTGTCTTCAGGAATATACACGTTCCCTGATTTTTTTTTTTTTAGCCCAGTATGTACACTCACTCACTCCAGTACGAATTGTTCATTCAATTAAACATTTTTAATTTATTTATAAATGTATATTTCAGCACTGTGCAAGGTTACCATCAATAAGAGAAGCAGCTATAAATGTCAGAACTCTGTTAACAAATAACACAAATATATGTTTATCAACTTCACACATCTTTCCTGTCCCAGAAATTGGTCAATTTAATGTTCTCCGTGCTCCCAGACACTCTATCATTAATGCTGATGGTTTAATTAAGTGTGGATTTTTTAACAGAGATAGCTGCTAATTAAAGTGGCAACATGGGTGTCTGCATTTCCTAATATTGAGCCAGAGGAAAGCACTTATTCCTGTTGCTAAATTATTAGGAAAACAATGTTCATGTCAGCAGATAGGCTGCAGCTGGGGTACTTGCTTTTTTGTTGTTGTTTGTTTTAACTGGGACTTAATATAGTATTATGTCTGATTTTATTGCTTTAAGTCTCTGAGTACCTCAATCCATGATTCTTTTCTATTTCTATTTCTGTCTCATAACAACAACAAAAACAACAACAACAACAATAATAATCATAATCATAATCATAATCATAATCATAATAATATCACTGACATTGATTACACATGTAGATGTTGACCTGCTATGACATTACTGCCTGTCACACCTCCTCCGGTGCTCATAGAAATAATTGGTAATTTTCCAATTTGATTTTTTTTTCTCTTTTCTATATAAATTGTTTATCATAATATTAAGTAAAGCTTGCTTGAGCATTGCACTACCCAGTGAGCAAATGTAAATTATTTATTCATCTTCAGTAATTTATTCTGGTGAGGTTGGTGGTGAATCTGGATCCTATTCCAGGAACCCTAGGCATGAGGTGGGAATACACCCTGGATGGGACACCAGTCCATCGCATGGCACACATTCACACCTAGGGGCAATTCAAGCCAGTTCACCTACTGGCATGGAAACTATAAAATATTATAACCAAATATTATATTTTTAATCACGTGACTTTTATAAACATTGTCATATGTATTTAATGTTAGTAGCTGTTAATAAAACAGAAGCACAACTACTGCACAACTGAAGGAAGGAAGCATCAGAAATGATTTGATTAGAGACATGAGATGTAAGATGATCACAATGAGATGTAAGATGATCACAATGATGTATTGTGAGCTTATGAGCATGACATTGGCTGATTTGCCAATGAATCTTTTTCATCATTAACACCACAGATTTACACTCTGTCAGCGGCCCTGCTCTGTCAGCCATAGTGCAGTAAGAAACACAGTAGCCAGGGGGCGCACTACCAACATGCAGGTGTTTCTCTTCAAACTCTACATCGAGGTTGCCAGATTTGCGCTGCTGCGAAGACCTTATGCTTTAACCAAAACTGTAACTTACCCAGTTGAATTGATTATTACTTACAAATCAAACATTTCTTAAATGCGTATAATAATTATAAGAGTTAAATAAATTCTAGAAGTTGGTGCCCAGACATGAACTGCCAAAAAATGTGCCCACACAGTGATGTATACTTTCTTTTTTATGTTCACAGACTGTTGGATTATAATCATTAGCAGTGATTATTAGTACCCACGATTGAAATGGGAAGTGGCGGCTCAGCTGTAAAGGTTCTCATTTAATAATTGCAAGATTGTGAGTTCAAACCCAGGACCACACGAGAGCCACAGCTGGGTACTTTTAAAGAAGGACCATTTACTCATAACTGCTCAGTTCAATTACATGAAACCATTTGGCAAATAAGAAATGTAACTGTTCTTCAAGTTATTTATACACTTAAGTTTGGATTCATCCAGAGTTTGCACGTTCTCCCCGTGCTTCTGGGGTTTCCTCCCCCAGTTCAAAGACATGTGTTGTAGGCTGATTGGCATTTCTAAATGGTCTATGTGCGATTGTGCCCTGTGATGAGTTGGCACCCTGTGCAGGCTGTCCCCTTCCTCACGCCCCCAGTTTTCAGGGATAGGCTCCAGGCTCCCCTCTGACCCTGTGATAAGCGGTATGGAGAATGGATGGATCGATGAGGTCAGCATCTGTCAAATGACTAAATGTAAACAAGGATTCTATTTATATTTTAACAAATTGTGTCAGTCCTTTGCTTGATACAGGCTTTCACCCCACTGAGAAATAAAACGCACAATCTGGCAACCCCCAGCTGTAGAAAGAGACGCGGCTAAAACGCACGGAACGGTCTGGGACCGCGGCAGTACCTTCTGTGCCTCTCACCGGATATCTCGCCTGCTTTTTTCCTTCCTCGCCTTTTATCCCATCTTGTTTCATGGACACTTTCGACAAGACATGAGCGCGAGCTGTGACACCCCCCCGGACTGATTAAAGAATTTAAGGGACGGGGAGCTTTACTTCGTTTCGGACGCACAGGAACACCGGATGCTTCCACGCTCTCCTTTTCTTTAAGATCGCATCTGACAGACAGAAAGGCAGACAGACAGACGCACAGACAGTGTCCCTGGATGAGAAATGGCTCTCGCGCTCACCATCTTCCCGGTTTTCTGCGTGCTCGTTGCGTGTGCGCGCGCGGACGGCAACAACGGGGGCGGAAAAGCGCGCAGCTGCTCGGAAGCGCGGCGCTTCTACAGCGGCAAAGGCTTCACGCTCAACGGAGTCCCGCTCGCCGAGATATCGGGTAAGAACAACGGAGCTGGTAATGGTGGTGATGGTGGTGGTGGTGGTGGTTTCACAGCAGGTGGACTGCGCACATTAACGCAAGCTGTCTAAATGGATCAGCACCGGCTGGTCGCGTGCTCACAGGTCACCATGGCGACATCCCAACCGCATACCCTATTAAACAGTATGGCAAATCAGTACGGATCTAAACTATAGCCTAACATACCATTACTGCCATAGGTGACGTGGTATTTAGCCTGGTAATTTATTCATAACAATCGATGTGCGGTTTCCGCAAATTTCCCCCATTTTCCCGTTTGTCTAAATGAAATCTGTCTGATTTGCGGATGAACAGCTTCACGTGTTTGGCACGCTATTGTGATATTGTGATCACCCCTCTATTTCTACCCAGTCTCCTTTTATAAATGCCACAAAGCACTTTAATCCAAGCTCTAACATTGGGAAATACAGGTTTGTAATATCTCCGCCCAATGACTCTTTGCGCCCTACTCCACATTTCCCACATATATTAAAGTGCATTATTGGTATTCTGTATCCTATATTACTCGAAATGCCTCACTATACATAAACTGTGCACTATAGAGTACACTATAGGGAAAAAAGGGTGTAGTTCCAAATGTGTAATGCTATTATGAACAGCACATTTTGAAACCAGTGCAATAAATCTGGCAACCCAGACTCAAGTTCAGCATGTGTATCCCATGCAGCGTCCCAAACAAAGACAGCGGAGCACAATGCACCAGCAGGGAATCTGAGTTCCCCACCTGAGTCCTGTCGTTCATGTGGTTTCTTAATGGATTGCACGGTAATAATAATAATAATAATAATAATAATAATAATAATAATAATAATAGGCCTAATAGCAATAATATTAAGTGCACGTATAATAATTAAGCCCAATAGAACATTTGAGTTAACACAAAGCCAGTCCAATTGAACATTGTAAAAAAAACGGTTTCAAAAAGTCTCTCAAAGTCAAAAGGTCAATCAGATCTTGATAAAGAAAACTAAAAAGGGGATCAGTACTTGAACACTGTCGAGTCTTTGTTGCTGTGAGTGCACATCACACCCTGGGAAGACAGCAGCTTTAGCATTACACCTCTGCTCTGAAAGAATGCGCTTTTTTGTGTAATTATCATGGTTTTATCTTTGCACCTATGTGAAAAAAAAAAAATCTGTTCAGAATAAAATCAAGCAGTGCGTAATCATACATGTTAGTGAGACAGTGAGACAGGCTGCAGCATCAGCTCTGATGAGCTCCTTGTTTTGACAGGATGTGTGTTGTGTTCGGAGTCCAAGAGGAGTTTTGGCATGCACCTCTGCAGCACCTGTCTGCTCATGTTCTGCAGTCTTTAAATCCCACAGATCACTTGTGTTCAGACCACTATCAATCATAACACCAGAGTCGACATGTGTGATAACTCTGTGATAATACCGATAGCCGGTAATAAAAGTAGGTTGTAATAGGTCATAAACTGCTCATCATAAATTTAATGCACAGCAGTGTGTAAGGAATTTTACATAAAACAGCTGTTTCCACTTGCATTGTCTTTAAGGCAGAGAGTCGGATTCTTCTACTGATAGATGAAAATAAATGATCACAGATGTGCATGCCTGTACGGACACACACACACACACACACACACACACAATCAGCATCTGATTTTTAGACTTGGGCTGGTAAGGGGTGTAAAAATGCTCAGCCCAATGGTGCTGATTCAGCTGCATTGATTTTGTAATGCTTGAATCAATTATAATTGATCGTAATCGGATTCAACAAAGTATGCACTCAGTTTTTGGGCTAAAATCAAATTCTCAGGGAGACAACCACTAAATATAGATATAGACTAAGTACTTCAGTGCTCTACGTACAATATTACAAAAAGGTTCTTTCAAAAAAGTTTACATTAATGAAATAATCTACTTTCATTAATGAGCTAACTAAGGATCTAAGAAAACTGGCCTACTATTATAAAATATATAATAAAATATAATAAAAGAGCCAATAATTTCAGACAGGCCATAACAACAAAGTACAATTTAATCAGGATATTATTGATTTTATTGAAACGGGATGATTCTTTATTTATTAAATAAATAAATGTGCAGAAATGTAAATCATGCTGCATTGTTCAATACTGTGGCTATTATGGACTATAGTGTAATCAGTAATTAAGAAAAAAAAAAAAACGTTTGTAAACTGTATCATAATGAGAGTGATTTCATGGTGTGAAGAATGCTTTCCCAAAAAAAAAAAAATCTCTAATTTAAAATTTTATAAAACTTAAAAAAAAAAGAGAAAAGATTTCAATAAATATTTTTGCTTTCTAGTATGTCTTTAACAAGCTACACTATTCACTATTTCCACAATGGCAGCCTTCACCACTCGGACCGCCTCGCCCTAACGAGTATATCATGGTGTCCTTTCCCCGTGTCTTCAGTGGGATGGGGCGTTATGAGGACATGGCAGAGAGCCTGATGGCCTGGTGGAGATTTTGAAGGTCACTGTGTCTGTTTCAATGACATCACACACAGTGGGGGAGCCGAGTCAAGCGTGTCCCCTTGCCACCCGCCTGTGCCTAAACCATGCTGGACCATCGTCATGTTTTATTCATTCACTAAACAAGGCACAAGCATCTGCAGCGCAAATCCGAGAGTGTTTAGTTCTCTCTGTCTTTTTTCCTTCTATTTATGCCAGCTGTAATTTATGCAAATTACAGTTTGCAAGCTTCTGCATGTGGTTGGTGTTCACTGCTGATGAAGACTTACATTTGGGGAAATGTGTAATTCATAAGTATGTTACATGTTGTGTGGATGCACTTTTGTACAAGTATAAATATATATTGATACAAATATATATTTGAGAATTGAGGTGGAATGGTGTATAAAATTTGTCTTTGATAGAATTTCATCACTTTCATTACTTCGTGGTGCCTGGGTACAACCTCACCAAAGGACAGTGCTAAGTGACACAAAGTATATTAAAGAAGCAGTAAGAGGATTAAATAGCACAAAATTATTTGCTTGGGCAAACTGCTAAAATAGCTTTTACAAGATATTTGTTAGCAGAATTGCTCTTAGCTCTTATCTACTCAGATTGGTAATATGAATAATTAATATATTATGCAGCAGTAAGACAATAGTTAGGAAGGACTGCAAGAGCGTGTCAGTGTTTCACTCCGTGCTGTAGATTTGAGTGTTTCCCTGCTCTGACACACACTCGTTTAATGGAACAGTTCAGCCAAAAATATGAGTTACACTTTACCTCAAATGAAATCAGTCAGGCTTGATACGTTTAACGTTGAATGTTTGCTTCTATACTCAGGGTAATGTAGCTAACACAGTAAGGGAAGATTATAGCTACGAGTTTAGGATCATTCAGACTGCATGTCTAAATCATATAAATCATCACATATACCTTAGAAGACATGTTTTGGCCTTGTAAAACCATTTGCACATAAGGAATACATGAAATAGTTTCACATTTGAAGGTTTGTGGCAGTTTATATGACTTTAAAAGGTTAAGGTAAAGTGTGTTTCTTCAGTTAAATGATTCATTTAGATTTGTTCAGCTGCACAGTAAACTCAGATATGCAACCCTTTCCTGCCACCATCAAGTCATGGTGGGACAAATTACGTCGCTACCATGTTATTTTATAATATGCATGTATTAATGTTGATTAAAAAATCATGTTGATTAAAAAAATCACACCCAGCCTAACAGGACACTATTGTATGCACCGTAGTCAGAAATCTCCGGCTTAGAGTGAATGAGCACAAATGAGACCTCACTCAACTGCACATCTCGATCCTGACCGAAAGATTTGCCTTTTTAAACACTCACCCACTGAATAATAGAGAAGCAAATTGTTCATGACCAAATGATTTGCCTTTTAAAACACTGAGCCACTGAACAAGAGAGGAGCAAATCTCTTAAACATGGACCAGTCATGTCCTAAAGATTTTCTGACTCAACACTGACTCGCTGAACAAGAGCGGAATGGATCCTAGTCATGGATGAAAGATTTGCCTTTTTAAACATTGTGCCATTGAACAAGAAAGAAACAAATCTCAGTCATGAACGAAAGAATCACTGATTCAAACACTGAGCAACTCAACACAAGAGGAATGAATCTCCGTTACGACATAAGTAATCATTTAAAGCTGACAAATAAATGATAAATACATAAAGAAAAAGACCTATGTAAAACTACGTTTCATAAGTATATACCAAGGTTATTGATGATTTGCTGATGCTAGAGTTACTGAACAAAAGAAATGACTCAGTTCCTGGCAGTGACTGATAACGATTCCTTCACCAGAGTGACTAATTCAAAAATATCAAATCATTTGCAAACTAAACTACATGCTAAAGGAGCAAGTGATGAAGCTGTGACTGTTTTTAACTTACTTTTTATCCATTTTTATAAATAACTGTCCTACAGTTTCAGAAACCATTTAAGGAACTCGAAGTAATCATATTAAACAGTAAGTGTCCCTTACATATTAGCGACATTAGCCTTATGATTCCAGATTTGTCCAAATCGCAATCCATTTTATCTCATGAAGCACTGGGTAATGAGCTGCTGAACTGAGTCAGGAGCGTTAAAGAGCTGCAAAACATACCAGCATGGGCACGCCAGACAATCTGTGATTTTCAGATATGCCTCTTTGTGCCGTTTACCAGGCAAATTGGGCACCATGGTGACTGTGTGAAGTGTGTGGAGTGCTAGGCAACTGCTGCATTTTTAAATGTCAGTCCCGGTATTGGTTTGTTAAACCTTGAATTTTAGCCTTGAATATTATTATGGGAATGACGATTATTATGCACTCATGCATTACCACAGGGTAAGCCTTGGCCACTTCCCACTCACTGCTAATTTGTTTAGCATAGATAACATAGAGATGGGAAGCCATTTGGCCGCCATACTGGTCCACCGTCCTGCTGCAAAATATGTGGTTGTTCATATATTTAAGAGTTACAGATTTGACTAAATTAGACTCTTTATTTGACATTTTATTGAAGCAGGTAAGACTGTGTCTTTGTATTAGTAGCAATTCACTTTTGCATTCTTTCTTTTTTCTTTCTTTCCTTCTTTATTTCATTTGTTCTTTCTTTTGTTTCTCTCCTTTACCTTCCTTTCTTCCCTGTGTGGTGTTCTTTGATTGTTTCTTTCTTTCTTTCTTTCTTTCTTTCTTTCTTTCTTTCTTTCTTTCTTTCTTTCTTTCTTATCTTTGTCTCCTTTACCTTCCTTCCTCTCTTCCCTCCTTCTTTCCTCCTTCCCTCTGTGGTTTTCTTTCTTTCTTTCTTTTGTTCTTTCTTATCTTTGTCTCATTTACCTTCCTTCCTTCCTTCCTTCCTTCCTTCCGTCTGTGGTGCTCTTTCTTTCTTTCTTTCTTTCTTTCTTTCTTTCTTTCTTTCTTTCTTTCTTTTGTTCTTTCTTATCATTGTCTCCTTTACCTTCCTTCCTTCCTTCCTTCCTTCCGTCTGTGGTGCTCTTTCTTTCTTTCTTTCTTTCTTTCTTTCTTTCTTTCTTATCATTGTCTCCTTTACCTTCCTTCCTTCCTTCTTCCTTTTTTCCTTCCTTCCTTCCTTCCTTCCTTCCTTCCTTCCTTCCTTCCCTCCCTCTGTGGTGGTCTTTCTTTCTTTGCTTATTTTTTTTATCTTTGTCTTCTTTACCTTCCTTCCTTCCTTCCCTCCCTCTGTGGTGTTCTTCTTTCTTTCTTTCTTTCTTTCTTTCTTTCTTTCTTTCTTTCTTTCTTTCTTTTTCTTTGTCTCCTTTACCTTCCATCCTTCCTTTTTTCTTCTGTCTTTCTTTCCTTCTATCCATCTGTGGTGTTCTTTCTTTCTTTCTTTCTTTCTTTCTTTCTTTCTTTCTTTACATTCCTTCCTAAAAAAAGACCTTTGATTCTGTAAAAGGGGGAAAAAACAAAAAACAGTCTATGGGGGCACATACTTTTGTAACAGTGTGGCTTCAATAGATGGTACTCATTGACCATCAAGGGCTCTAACATCTATTGCTTATAATTTTGCTTTACATGATTGCTTTATAATTTTAGTTCATAGTGGCTATGCAGCCTTGTGAAGAGATAGAAAGGTGGTTGATGAGCAGTATTTAAAGGTCATAGAGAAACTGGAGCTTAAAACGGATCTGAAATTACCACAGCGACTAAGGTGTCAGCCATCTTTAAACAGCGAGGCCCCTTATTGTTTGGCAAAAGACTCGGAGACTGACACCGTGCACCCTGCGGTGATGTTAAACAAAGACAAGATCACATTGCACACTACTAAGCCATATAGACAAGTATATATGTGCATGTGTGTGTGTATTTGAAGCTAATATTTTCATCTCTCGTTATACTCAGGAAGTCAGTTAACTGTGTGGTGTGTGTTTGTGTGTGTGTGTGTATGTGTGTGTGAAAATAGAAAATGTTCAGTAAATTGGTTCATAAGTACATATCCTTGCTGTCTCATGTGCATGTGTAGTGTGCTGTAAAGTACACATCCTTGTTCGTGTGTGAAGTGTGGAGGGCACCAGGCCAGTCCGCTGGCCGCACACACTCGCACATGCCCTGCTGATCAGACCTAGAACTCCATATGTTCACGCATTGTGAGACAATCCCAGCAGACTCTACAGGCATTTGCTCATTAAACAGTGTATCTAAACATTCACACACAGATCCAGCAGTAGTTCCTCATTAGAACCCGTCCTCAGAGGTGCATTACTCATCCTCAGCCGGCTGATAGTGTAACTAGGGCACTAATTATTAACAAATGTTGAGCAGACAGTCATTAAACTGTGATATTTATTCCTTTAATTAAAGGCAGAAAAAATTGCTTTGAACATTATTCATGGTGAATTTTCCCATAAAGCTCACAGCCATAACGCATAAAAAAGAACTACACTCTGACTCAGGACTTGTGATATAGGGAAGCACTCTATTCTCTCTCTTTCTCTCTCTCTCTCTCTCTCTCTCTCTTTCTCTCTCCTATTTCTTTCTCGTTCCATTTTTTGCTACCTATCTTTCATTCTTCCTTTATTTCATTCTTTCATCCATGTTTCTTGCTTTCATTTAGTGTTCACAGCCCTTTCTTTCTTTCTTTTTCTGTCTTTCTTTCTTTCTTTCTCACTGAGCATATGACTCTTCCCTTCACATTTTCTCTCTCTCTACCTCCCTTTCTCTACCTCTCTTAGTCAGTTTCTTTGTCTACCTCTTTCTTTTTTCTCTCCATCTTTCCCTCTGTAGTGTTCTGTGTTCACACTGAACTTCAAACTGCATCACATCATATCCACTCTCTCTCTCTCTCTCTCTCTCTCTCTCTCTCTCTCACACACACACACATACACCTGTACCTGTACATTCATCTCTGTTTGTTTCTGCCAAAGATTAAAAATCCCATAAACAAACCTAATCACATCTACATGAGCTCATTCGCATCCAAGTTTCAATACGAGAGCTTTCTATTGACTTATCCGTAATTGCTGCTACATTCATAATCAGTCCTCTGCAGCTCCTGACAAGTGTTCGTCATGTCATACTGAGCGCTCGCTAACCCAAGTGTTGTGAATAATTCAGCGCCGAGCCAAGTGCTCCTGCTGCCACTTTGTTCTGTCAATATTAATTGAGTTTTTTCCACCAACCGGTTCTGTGCCAGGGTCCATCGCCCCGAGACACCGGCCATGAGAACAGGAGCGAGGTATGAATACGGAGCAGTGATTAGTTAAGTTTTAGCAATCTGACATTGTCTCTCTCTCTCAGAAGAATCAGTAGCATCTGTCGTAAATCAGAGGCCACAGGAGACGTGTGTACGAGTGTATATATGTGCAGATGTGGGTGTCATTGAGTTCTAATTTGAAAATTCTAACATAAATATTACAATATTTACTGATTTTTTCTTTACAGTTAAGCCACTATTGAAGGGGGTCTTAAAGGTTTGCCAGTTAGTCATTCATATTTCTTCCTACAAGTTTGATGTCATGCTAATTCTTACAGAGTTGTAGTCACAGTTCTCCAGTAAAGGCCCAGTACTTCTTAATCCCAATCTTGTGGACCCAATGCTTGGCTTATCGCTCACTTAGCACACTGAGATGAGGGAAGGTCTTGAAAAATCTAAATCTCTAGGATTGGGATTAAGAAACACTGGTGTAATGGTTCACTAAGAAGGTATAAATAGTGTAAATCCATAATAATTTGAACAGTGTTGCTGCAATACAGTAGCTTTTTGGCCACTGCGAGGGTGTTTTCACACTTAGCCCAAAACATTTGTGTCTAAATCAGTTTATGGGGCTCATAACTGCAAGTCATTACAAACATAAAACAGGAAGTAATGTGGCAAGTTCCACCAATCATGTTACTTTGCATGTAATGTTGAGAACACATGAAGCAGAGTGCAGCACGGTTCTTTGAAAACAAGCCCCAGACCACTGTTTTTTTCAAGAGGGATCAGTTGGCTGGAAACAGCTTTTCAATGTACAAACACTTCAGTACACCAGAAGACTTAGAGGATGTAATATACCTTTCAAATGCACCTTAATGGGGAATACACTTTTAAAGTTTGCATCTGTCTAGTACCATTTTTTAAATTCAGTGCATGGCGCTTGTTATTGTAGCTACATATAGCCGGCTGTGTCTTGACGCAGGGTCACACTGGCCCTTGGCAAGGTGCCTGACGTCAAATCATCGCTTTCTTGCTCTCTTAATCAAGTCAGCATCTTGAGGATGAGTGCATTATCTGCTCCTGAGCACCTCCTCTTTAACCTGCCCCATGTAACTGGATCTAATGAAAAAATAAAGGACTGTCAGAAAGCATTAGGTGAAAGTGTACAGTTCATCCTTTCGCCAGATTGCTGATGCTGGTGATCTGGATTCTATTTGAACTCATTTCTGGATCCAAATATATGATGTGTATTATGGCTATGTAATGTAGGAAAGAGTGTATGGTGTTATACTGTTGTAGTACATTCAAAAACAAAAATTTGGAAACAATTTGGAAGCAGTGAATGAAGGTGTAAATATGTGTATGTGAGAGGCCCTACAATGAACTAGCATCCAATCCACTGTGTATCCCTGCCTTGCACCCAGGTGAATAGCTCAGTATACACTTTTGTCAAAACAGTCAAATTGTCTATTGAAGATAAATGAATGAATTTGGAAACAAAATGGAAACTGAGATCATGGTTCTAAATCATTCTTCTGTTTAAAACAAAGACTTTCTCAGTACTTAAAAAAAAGTGTTATGAGCTCAGTTTGTGAAAACTTTCATGGCACTGAAGCAGAAATATGAAAATCCCAAAGCTGATAAAAACGTGATTTATTTTCTGTGTCCTCTGTGTCTATGTTTATGTTTAGATACTGTATATCGATATATAAAGCCAAAACATTTATTCGTAAAACTTTTTTCCATCATTCTTTTTCATATCCTTTATCGATAGACCACATTTTCCACCTCAGCCAAGCTAAAAATATTTATTGCAATATTTTTGGCTTTTCATTTATTTGTTAGTTTGTTTTTTGTTCTTTGTTTTGTTTGTTTTGTGGGTTTTTTTATTTTATTTTCCTTTCAGGTTTTTTCCATTCCGGTTTCTTATACACATTTTTAAACTTTGCATAAAAGTGATGGAATACAACAGTGGAAATCGGTACCCGAATACTAAAATACCTTTTCTGTCTACCAGTAAAAAATGAAAGCTAGTTTATTAGGAGCTAACTAACCTGCGAGCTAAGTTAGTCGACATTGCTGATATTGTGCTATTTGGAATGACAATAAAAATGCCAGGATCTAGGAATACACATAGTCAATGTTGGGCATTAAAAACATGTTAAACAATTTATTATTCAACACAAGTTATTAGTAACGGAGAAGAATTACATGATCATGGGAACTTTAAGGGGTACTGTGTGAAAAGTTTTGGCACATTGTACATCCATCCATCCATCTTCAACTGCTTACTCCTTTTCAGGGTCACAGGGAACCTGGAGACTATCCCAGGGAGCATCAGGCACAAGGCAGGGTACACCCTGGACAAGGGCACACAATCACACACACTCCCATTCATACACTACAGACACACCAATCAGCCTACCATGCATGTCTTTGAACTGGGGGAGGAAACCGGAATACCGTTTACCATTTCCTCTCCCAGTAAACTGGGAGAGGAAACCCCACAGCACGGGGAGAACATGCAAACCCTGCGCACACATGGCCCTGGCAGGACTCAAACCCCAGACCCTGGAGGTGTGAGGCAAACATGCTAACCACTAAGCCACCATGCACCCCACATTAATTGTTTATATAAAAGTCTTCCAAAGCTATATGCCTTGAGCATCACCCCCAGAGAAGACAGGAGATGATGGATGCATTTTTTTATTTTTTATTATCTTCTCCTCTCTGTTTGTGTAGACATCATTCGGCGTCTCAGTGTCAAACATCAAATTAGCATTGATTTATGAGGACTACTTATTCATACATGTTATAATGAGGCTGCTCAACAAGACGACACAAGTTATTGACAGGCTATTTATTATGGCAACAACTGTTTACTTTGGAAAACAGTTTAAAAATGCTGAAAGATGCAGGAATGGCCCACTTGTCTGCTCTTGCCCTGTACTCAGATAGATATACAGTCATGTGAAAAAATAATTACACCCCACAGAAATTGTTGACTTTTTTTGACATAGTTGGACAAGCAAACATTTGATCATCTTTGAAACATTAATATTAATATAGTTATTAATAAAGTTGATATACTCACACAAAACTACAAGGAAAATGAGCTTTTTCAATCATTTATTCAACAGAAATATCAATAGATGTGATATTTATCTGTGGAAAAAGTAAGTACACCCTTAGACTCAGAAGCTAGTATTGCTCCCTTTAGCAGAAATAACTTCTTGTAGTTGTTTTGCATAATTGTCCACCAGGCTTGCTGTAGTTTTTGACCACTCTTCCATGCAATATTCTTTTAGTTGCAAGATGTTTGAGGGTTTTCTTGCATGTACTGCCTGTTTCAAATAAACCCACAACATTTCAAATCCGGGCTTTGACTAAGCCATTCCGTAACCCTCTTTCTTCTTTTTGAGCCATTCTTTGGTGGATTCGCTAGTGTGCTTAGGATCATTATCCTGTTGAAAGGCCCACTTTCAGTTCAACTTCAACTTTTGGAAAGATGGCCTCACATTATCTTCAAGCGCTCTTCGATATGATGCAGAATTCATAGTTGAATCAATGAATGCAAGCTGTCCAGTTACTGAGGCAAAGAAGCAATCCCAAACTATAACATTTCCACTACCGTGCTTCACAGTTGGTATGAGGTGGTTCTCTTGAAAAGCTGTCTTTGGTCTGAGTCAAACATGTCTACTGTTATTGTGGCAAAACAACTCTATCTTTGATTCGTCTGTCCAGAGCACATTATTCCAAAATGCCTGGTCTTTGCCTATATTCTCATTGGCAAACTGTGGTCTTGCAAAGGCTTTATCCTGACACGCCTCCCATGCAGGTCAAATTTGTGCAATCTCTTTCTGATTGTAGAAGCATGCACTTTGACACCAACAGCTGAAGACTTACTAGCAGATCCTGTGATGAAACTTTAGGGTTCTTGGAGACTTCTTTTTGCATCAGACGGTCTGTTCTTGGGCTAAATTTGCTGGGACAGCCAGTCCTGGACTAATTGGCAGTTGTTTGAAATCTGCGCCATTTATAGATTATTTTCCTTACAGTGGAGTGATGTATTTAAAATAAATTGGAGACCTTTTTAAATCCACATCCACAACCTTTTTTTCTGAATGCCTTTCAGAACTCTTTAGATATTGGCATGATGACACCACACACCTCAATAGCAAAGGGCACACCAGACACTAGATATGAGAGGGGTATAAATAAGACAGGTTCCGCCTGCATTCCCTAAGCAAGCTCTAATCACTGGCACACAATCCTGAACACCTGATTCTAATTTTATGGATTTGAAGGTGTGATAAATGTATGGGTGTTCTTTTTTTTCCATGGGACTGATCTGTTTTTTGTTCATATAAATTGTGAAAATGACTACAAAATGTCAGTTTTATGTGTCATTTGATAGAATGTATCACCTTCATTAATAGGCACTGTTTCAAAGAGGATCAAATGTTTGCTTGCCAAAATATGTTAAAAAAAGGCAACAAGTTCCATGGGGTGTACTTATTTTTCAGATGAGTGTATTTCGATTTTATATATATACTGTATTTGACATCAAACGCAAACACTGACATTTGCCACACCTTGTGTCTTACAGAAGTTCAGAAGCATAAATCGAATGCTTGGCATTTTTGATTGTTGCCGATGCTTCACCTAAATTATCTTCAAGTACTCTTCTTTTTCATGAGGAAAAAAAGATCTATTATACTTACATTTTCTGACCTAAGTTGAAACTGACGCTGCTGGGCATCTGTGAAGATTTTCATAAGGTCCCGACCAACATTTTGTCAATCAGTAAAATATTCTTAAGGGCTTGGTGGGTTTATTTGATGGATGGTGAGATGTTATTTAGGAATAGTCTTGCACTGCATAATACTGCTGGAGAATAGAATAAAATTACACACTCCACAAAGTGCAGCTGCATGTGTTGTCTTTTTTTTTTTTTTTTTTTGACTTATCTGTGGCCGTTGGGGCAAACACATCAAATGAATTCTGGAAAGATTTTGACCAAAACTGTGTTTTCTTGCCAGTAATATACTTTGACATATCTACTTTAAGAAAGAGTAAATATATTGTACCAACATTACTTAGAAATGTTTTATTTTGCTTACTTTCTAACCTTGCCTTGGCTTTCTGCATGAAACAATTACGTTGTGTAAGGAGCAAATGCAGCGAGATGTGGGATTTCCTCATGAGTGTGATTTCCTCATGTATCTGACCAAGTTTGGGGGCAGTTGCCTAAGCAATTCAGTTTGCAGTAATGTACTGGCTGACAAAATGTCCCTGATGTCATCATTATCAAAACAAGGAAACACTCTGTACAGGTGACAGTTTTAAAACTTTAAATGTCCTGGTAAACACATTAACAACTCCAATTTTTTATTGACAAAACGGACTGAACGAATCAGTAAATGATTCAGCATCATTGTAGGCGTGAACAGAGATCATTAGAATGAAGACAACAATGAGGTGTGTTGGCACAAGTCACTTCTACCTTACTGTACCTAGGCAAGTACAGTGTGCATGCAGGACATTTCAGGTTTGAGACTTTTTTTTTTTAAAGTGCAGTTTCCCTCTCTTTTTGGTTGAATATCTCTGGTGGGGGAAATGATATGAACCTGAAATTCTGACAGAAATAAGTCCTCTATAGTAGCATTCTGCTGTAAAAATTGTGAGTTTCAGGTTGGAGGTAAACTCTGCAGGACAGTGCACCTCCTGCGCCAAATTTCAAGAACTTGCCTGACCTATCATGTTGGTACAGGTGTACAGCTGGTATGCGTGAATAGATTTTATCCAGATATAGCTACAGTGTTCAGTTCAGTGTTTTACAAATGAACAGTATCATAAACAGAGCTATGGTGTTGTTTCCCCTGTGACAAAAGTCAGTAACAAGCCACTCACTGCTTTTATCATAGGAGAAACCACAGGAGGTTAAAGGGAAATATATTAATCTTACTTTGTTAGACATCAAAAAAACTACATGTCAAAGTTACTACACCAGATCAGCACTTGATCTGATATTTTCATTTGCAGGCATTGGCCATGACATAGACAACAGGCCACACCCCTTGACAACAAATATAAACATTAATTTAGTGTTCTGTATTGAACTACTTATTGATTTTTTTTTTTGCATAAATTACACAATAATGCAGAAATTCCACAAAAATCAAAACTTCCTTGGGAGGAAGCACAGATCTTTGAAAATGTGTTCATTTCCACACTTGCTTGACAGAATGAGATGCACTTGCAATACATGTATGAATAGATACACTTATTACAATGGATGTAGTGTATAAGACTGAATCATATTTAAAAACAAAATATCGTGCCTTTTGAACACAATGAATCTTTGTACTCTTGCTGGCATGTTTTGCTGGAATTGATTCAGTGTTTACCTGTAAGAGAGATGGATTTGTCATATTCCTGTGTAGGGCTGTCACAGGTACATAGCTAGACTTATTATAATTGGGCTTGCTACAGTATATCCAAGTACAATATCACAATGTCCAATAACAAACTGTTACTGTGGGGAAAACACTAGTTTTTCATTGCTGCACTTCTATGTGAATTTGGTAGTGAAAATAATTTACCATGGCTTTTGTGCTTTGTTGTATCACCATGTCCTTCAAGAGCATGGTGCAGTTTTCTCAAAAGAGCTCACGCACACTGCAGGGTTTAGGACAATCCAAGCTGAGACCAAGCATGACATTTGACAAATTAGTGAATCTTACAGCTTCAAATACCCTATGTGTACTCCAGGTGCTCATCAGCCACAGAGCACAAAGCATAACAATTTCATCTAGACTCAGAACCAGTGTGTGACCAGTATGCATATGTGCATACAAGATAGTTTTGTTACTAAAAAGCGGTTCCGATCAAAGGCATGTGTGCTGTGTGTATAGAGACTATGCAACAAAGTCTGACATTAACACCACAACCTGCCAAGTAAGAGATAGTAGCCGATAAGGAAGACCAGCAGGTGTTTTCTCACTTATATCATGGCTACCTCTCAGTGTTTTGGTGGGAAAATTTTTTGAGGTTTTGCTTACTCATACCTGAATCATATGAACATAGGAAACTCACTGTCTTTTTTTTTGGCTAAAGTTCTAGTATCATTATACACTTGTTATTATGGCTACATCTTTAAGAGTGGTATAATTTTTGTCACTTTAAATTAAAACTACATGCTCTGTAGCTCTGTATCAGTCGTTTCTTTTTGGTAAACATTGTGTATTTTTTCTTATTTTCATTTAGTGATGCAATAGCAAAGCTTGAATATATACCTAGTGGCTCGCTGCAGAAAATTTGAACCCTGCCCATTCCTATGTTAGTGAATGAGGTATTTTAGGTTACATTAACATAAATTATTTTCAGGAATAGTGTTCTATTGTTTTTACAAATTCACTTGACCTTGATATCTTCCCCCAATGTTTTTCCTTATGATAAATGCCAGTTCTGTAGCAAAACCATGTCCTGTTCTGCTGTAAACTGTTCTAACAGGCTCTTCATGGCAAATTCTTTTCAGTTTTTCTGGTATGTTGCTCATTTTGATGTCTAAGCTGTAGCTCATTTTACTGATATTAAATTAACAAGCCAATGTGAGTGAACAAAGTGATGGCATAAACCATGGTGGCTAATGATATTTTGTAATATAATAATAATAATCTATCATTTATTGTATGTCCTTTGCTAACACTGGAAGTAGTTTTTTTAAGGTTAGCCATTCACTCCTTTTTAAATGAACTGCACTGACAAAAACGAGCACAAATGTATAAAATGAGTATAAAAGCACTTTTTCATTCAGATGGGTCACTTATTACAGATGTCAGAGCTAGATAAAAAAATCATGGAGAGCAGCATTTTCCTCCCTAAAAATAGGATGTGTTGAGTGTAAATGTTGACTGCTGTTTACCAGGTTAGCAGTTTAGAAATCTTTTACTGAGAATGGTAAAATCAATATAGATTCAAAAATTATACAACTACAATTGAGCATTTTATATATTTATTAATAACCTACATTTATTAATAACCATGGTGCTACATAAAACAAGACACTAACCACATGAGACAACAAAACTAAATAAGTTTTTTACATAAAGTGCAAATGTATGCTAACAACACAGTACAGTACTGGTAAAACAGGACAATAGTGACAGTGTAGTGCCGACCACTACACAGTTTTAGTGTCCAATATAAAAGATAGATGCCAAAGAATAACAATACAATTTTAATATGAGATGACGTAGCTTCTTCAGCAGATCATCATGCATGTTGATTGTTGCATGATTTCTGTATTTTAGCAGTGTCTGGTGATGGTAAACATAAACACCGGTTGCTCTGATGTCCATGTGCTGTAAAATATCAGGCTACGAAACAAAAATAGCATCATTTTGGATCCAGAAAGGGCGCTGTGTGCTATTGCATCGCCGCCATCTTGGATCAGATGGAGGAACGTTTTTTCATTTCACTGTGTACTGTACCAGCTTTATGTGGTTGAAGTGACAATAAAGCCACTTGAACTCTGTACTTTAAACTTTGAGTTGCCGATGCGCCATCTTAAGTTGCAATTCAGGTAATAGCATGCACACACACATCAAATAAAATGGGTAGGTGAGAGAAGGACCCATTCTCTGTCTGGCCTTATCTACTTTGTGGACTCTGGCTCCAATTTCTTCACAAGATTAAACTCCAAATTTCAACCCAAAAAGGCTTTAAGAATACACAATGGGAGAGAATGTCCCCACTGGATGTTTCTTGTTTTTCACACCTTTCTGTGTAAGCTTTAGAGACTGTTATGTGTGAAAATACCAGGAGTTTCTGAAATATGCAAGCCAGTCCATCTGGCTCCAATAACCATGGCATGGTCAAAGTCAGTGAGATCACTTTTATTTCTCATTCTGATGTGTACATGAAGCTTACATGAAGCTCCTAACCTGCATCTGCATGATTTATTTAGAAGTAAAAACAACAACAACAACAACAATAACAAAAAATTCCAAAACTACAGAGGTACCGACCTCTATGTCTTCACAGCTCACTATGGCCATGAACACCAAACACACTACCATGTCAGGGTCACTGCTACAGAATAAATCACGACCCAATTAATATCTGCTCAGTGGTGCTCCTGTGGTGTTCATTTTCCCATCCTCTTCTCTGGAAAATCTTTCTTTCCAATGGTAAGAGCTGTGGTGGAGTCTCTTTGATATTACAAATCTGTGTTGTGCTGGAAAACCTCCTTTTTTGATTATAGATTTAGCTGGTTCAGGAATTTACTATCCCTCAGAGCACATACACGATACACACATGATCATGAAAGCGTGACAAAAGCACATCTAACAAGTCTTGCCTCCAGACATGTGTGAATAGACACTCAGATTTCAACAGGTGAAAGGTATAAGATTGGGACATATTTAATAGCAGGTGATGTAGAAGTCATGCAATCCCAAAGCACAGTGCTGAAGGGTGATAAAAATGATTTCTGGTTGTTAGGGTTTTTATAATATGACACTGCGGTATTGTATTTTCTTTCACTGTGACATGCATGCGTTAAAATTAAATGAGCTAGCGCTTATATCCTGGGCACAATGTGCATCGCAGTTGTGGTTAATGTCCCAGTACCTAAAGGTTCAAGCACAAGCAGAAAATGATAGTTATTCACCTGCCTATTAACACCTCCAACATGATTAATGCAAAAGTCAATGCTTGACTGAAGCTGTGACAGGTAATCATCGCTCAATGTGTTTTCCAAACGCTGACTAAGCACAATCAGAGTCTGTGTCTCTCTATTGGGCTTGTGAGTCAGTAAGAGCTTAACGTTTAGAGGTTTTTACCTAATAGCTGCCAAGATCCTGTTCTTTCTTATAATATACAGCCTTCATCATGGTCTCTTTCTTTCTCTCTTTCTCGCTCCTTCTTTGTCCACGTCAACATATAAAAAGCACCACTATGGCTGAATATTTAAGAGCCAGCAGCAGCACAAGGGCTGATTAAAAGTATCACTCAGGACCTCAAAGAGGGTGCGACAGGAGCATACAGGAGCACTTGTGGTCTGTTTCTTGTTGCTTTCTATTTCTCCTCCTCTTAATCCTCCCCCACCCCCACACACACACATTTCCACACCCGTTAAAGAAAGGGTTGAGTCTGAGTAGTGGTGTATTTTTAGGCTTGTGGAAACCTAAAAATGTCTAAATCAAAGTGATAGTCTGCTTTCCTGGGCATTCTTAGACATTTATTTAGGAGGTTGTTGATTTTAATGTTTACAGCTTGTGAATGAGCAAAATCAAACAATGAGTGACAATTATTGGGGTCCAAACAAAAAAAGAAGTTACAGAAGACAGAGGTGGCATGTTATTTTGGAGAGAAAAAAAAACAAAACTCTGTTTCACATCAGCTTAAGACATTACAAACAAGATCTTGAATCTGCAGGGAGTTAGTTAAATTAAATGAATTAATTAGAGCATAAGCCCCAGGCTAGCAGCCTTCATGTAAAAAAAGATGGTTTTAAAATTGTCTTGTGCTAACTAAGTAAGCTATGCTTGTATATTACTGCCAAAATGAGGACTTGTGCATGTTCAGACAGCAGCTTTATACACAATAGTTATTGCCAAAATGAATAATCCTCTTGTGAAAAGGTGTCATCATAGATGCCATCATGTCTAAAATACCTGCAATTTTCAAATAAATATTGTAACTTTAGTATTATAAGGTTCTGTCTTGTATTCATTTTTAACCAAGATAAAACCATCTAATACTAAGGTCACAATATATACAATATATTCCAAATTACTTCATCTCAGCCCTTTGATAGTGTCTGATTACTTCAGAAATTGCAATTATACGACAATAGTATCTTTTCATACATGTTTCTGTGTCCAGGTTCATTTGGGATTTTTTACAACAATGTCCAAATAAAATACTTTAGCTCTTAAATGGTTTTTAATTAATATTGTACTTATAGATGCATGTATTTGGAGCAGTAAACAGGTACAGATACAGACAGTGAAATTGCAGTACATTCCTAGTACAAGGCCAAAGCAAACTTTCTTGGTCACTGCCAGACAAAGAAAGTATTTAAAGACAAAATGTAATACTACAATTGATCCAAAAGGAAATAAAATAAAGCAAGCACTAAAACTTTATTTAAAAAAAAAAAAAAGACAATACAGTTAAACATTTTATTTTAGTTTCCAGATTTGTGTACATACTGTTCTGGTTTCCACTGATTGCATCCTGCTGTAGAAAAAAACTCTTTATACATGTGAGAAACTAAAAAATTAGACAAGTTACAACCACAGCCTGTAAGTGACATTTTATTTCCAAATTATAACCTGCCTGACGAGTATGTCTTGTTTGGTACAGACAAGCAGTACAGGTTCAGAGTTGCCAAAATGTTATGAACAAAGCCTCATTGTGCTCATTTGCCTAATTTGTTTTGTTTGCTTTTTTTCCTGGAGATTTTATGTGGGGAAAAAGCTGAAAGTGTTGCTACATTCAGTTGCAAGCAAAATTATTCAACCCCCATTGCAAATCAGGTTTATTGTCAAAATTTACAGACTTTCAGCTGTTTGCAATGAACAAATCAAACAAAAGCAATTGAAATTGTTCAACACAACGAAATCTTCAAGTGGTTTCCACAAATCCTGACCCAAAACGAATGAAGCCCTTGATTAGTTTCGTCAGGTGTGCTTGAGATAACACCTATTTTGCATATTTGTGCTGTTGTGAGAGATTCTATTCAGGGGGTTGAATCATTTTGAGACTGGAGAAGTCATTATAAGTTGCATTTTCAGTTGATTTTGGGGAAACCACTTGAAGCATTTGTTGTGTTGAACTATTTCAATTGCTTTTGTTTGATTTCTTCTTTGCAAACAGCTGAAAGTCTGTAAATTTTGACAATAAACCTGGCTTGCAATGGGGGTTGAATAATTTTGATTGCAACTATGTCCTATGCTAGCTGTCGAATTAGCTTTTTACAGTACACGTCAAATCTGCTGACATGCAGACCAATTTCATTGTCAGCCCAAAATGGAGCTGCATATTATCCCACTGCATGATGTACTGCTTAAATACACATGTAGGAAGTGACAGAGCAGTGTCTGGGATTGCAAAGGGAGCTCTCTTGTGCACAGAGCTAATGTTACTGCCTTCATTACAGGATCAGAGGGGCTCATTAGATAGCCCCGTTAGAGCCTTTATATTTCCCATTCCTCGGCTCACTTTGTATCTGCGCAGGCCATAAAACTGAATATATGCATATGGGGGGAGGCCATGTGCATTTTAAATCACACTTTTAACCGGATGCTTATCGCCAGACCACAGACAAGTACACGCATATACACAGTAAAACCCGAGCTCATGCTGTCTCATTTGCGGCCTGTGGTAGACAGCATGGCATAACGTGCTAGGCTTACTCGTTAATTTCCTGATGATGGGAGCCAGTTACACAGTGCAGACTCCCAAAATCAATTAGAAAGTGCTTTTGTGACGTTTTATGGGACACTCCCGGTCGTTTCTATTAAAACATAAAGCCAGTGGACGAACAAAACTTGCCCTCAGGGAGACTTCAGAGGAAACGGGGTCAGAGGTCATAAAGTCAGAGCAACAAGACAGCGGGACGTCTAAGACACCAGGCCTTCTCGGCAATGAAACCTCTCTATGGAGGAGAAAAAGGGAGCGAGAGACATTCAGAGCACTAATGAGCAGACGAGGCGGTTGAATGAAAGGTCACTATGAAAGACGAGGCTGGAAGAGGAAGGTGGTACAACTGAAGACAGACAGAAAAGAGGAGTTTTTTTTCCTGGATCCTGTAGGGCTGGATAATAAATGTTTTAACATAGTAATAACAATTTTTGCTTGCACAATTAAACATTAAACATAATCGACTACAATTACTGGTGAGCTTAGCTAAATCCCAAGCTTATCCGTTATAAACCTGTCTATTTGGGCACTTAATTTGTCAACTTAAGTTTAAACATTACATCAGTTTTTATGCAGGGAATTTAGTGTTTATTGTGAATTGAGTTATGCACATGCTCATGGTGATTTTCTGGGCTCCTGATTATCAGATTATGCAAAATTAGAAACTCATTTTTCACAGGTGCTTAACTTGAATTTCAGATCACAAAATCCATTTTACAATTAAACACAAAGCCCATTTAATTTAGGCCACACTCACTTTGGGTCTAATTCTGAATACAGATACAAATATTTCGAGTTCCAGACAGATACAGATAGCGTCACTGCTTTACACTCCTACACGGACCAAGCAATCATTTGCTACAACTCACTTTAAGTTAGTTGATTTCATAATTCTATTGTAAGGACCAACAGGACGTATAGTAATATGTAATATAAGATGCAGTCTCCTCCAGGCTCCTTCAGACAATCATTTAATTGAATAATTGAAAAGAAGGATCAGGTCTGCTCCAGGAGCTTACACAAACTTCATTTCCCAGAATCCTCAGCCAAACAACTTAGCACATGACCCGTCATATGATCTGCAACCACTTCTAGATCCCCAATCACCACCACCTGTTCCCAATAAGCACATTTTCTTTAAATAACCTGAACTTCAGTGTCTCTTTGCAATGCCTTGCAAAGATATTTATCCTGGTGGGTTTATGTTTGTGTGCATGCTAGTTTGGTGTTAACCCTGTCTGTTTTTGTTGATTGATTTCCTTTGTCACCATAGAAACATTTTTGAAGTGTCAAAAGAATGGGGTTATATTTTAAAAAAAACCTAAAAAAAAAACCCCCAGAAACTTTATTCAGTGTAAGGCATTTAACAAGGAAAAGGAGGAAAAAGAAACAGCTGGAACATTAAGGCCTAATGACTAGTTAATGTCTGAGAAAATCTGTGATGGCACCAGCTCAATAAAAACTCATGTCGTAAATAGTGATAAATAGTAGGAATTATTTGGTGACGAGATTTACTTAATTTTTTTTATCTGGTCACAGAGATTGTTGGCTTAAAAAGAATAAAAACCTGATTGCACATGCACGCAAAACAAGTTTAGCAATACACAGTTTAACAATAAATTATATATATTTTTTCTTTTCTTGTTATAAACAAGCACACTGTTTTATATTTTTGTTTAATCACTGATTGATTTTGCAAGGTGAAAGTTGCACTATATTTTTTACTATAAACCAGAAGGGAAATTTTTATGCTCCTGCTTCATCGTTTCATATCCTCTCTTCAAATGGAAACCACGTAATAACGTTCTTTACATAAAATAGCAAACTCTGTTTATGGAAAGCGTAGGGTATTAATATCTATCTATCTATCTATCTATCTATCTATCTATCTATCTATCTATCTATCTATCTAACCGTCCATCCATCCATCTATCTATGACTTTCCTACTTTCACCCCATATTTGAAAACACAGCTATAGCAGCTATGTAATGTCATATCTTGCTGTAGACAGGCATGCAAGAAGTTACAAATTCTCAGCACTATTGTTGGCCTATTGTTTAGGTTTAGGCTATACTTTCTTGAAATCTCCCTGGAATGTTTCAGAAAATTATGTTTTCGTTCTGGAACCAATTGGAGTGGTTTTGTTTGTGTATTTTATTATGTTCAATTAAAAAATTTTCAGTTTTAATTTTTGCTTCCTGTAATGTTTTAAATCCATGCACATCATTATATCTGTGCTAAGAAATTATCTAATGAAATGGGTGTGTTGTTATTGATGGCGAAACATATTTCAGTATTAAAAATGGGCAAAAATATGTTTAGACTCTGAGCATTAATACGATCTCTGGGCAGTTGAACATGAATGTCGGTCTGTCGCAAGGGCACTTTTTTTTTTGCTAGCGGCCTCTACAGTCTGTAGAAATGCCTCTGGCGTGAACAGATATTTTATTAAAGAAGCTGGAATGTGAGGAGAAATTCACTTAGTATTACAAAAAAAACTGTTATTATTTAAAATGATTGACTCCACATTTAAAATGTGGAAGAATATTTGAACTATTTTATTACTAAATGGGCTCAGTTTTCATATTCTGATGATCATTTTGGTGCAGCTCAAAGATCTACGAGATGCTGTGTGCTGTTGGACATTTATTTATTTGTTTATTTATTTATTGCTGTTGTTGCATGTGACAGATCCATTGATTTTGGCTCTCCTTCCAGTTACTTTATTCCCATGCTCTCTTCCTCCTTTACTTCCACATGCTTTAGATTGACTTGTTATGACACCATCTTGTGTTGTACACAATCACACAGCTGCTCTCCTGCACGGTGTGTAAACCAACGCCTCGGGTTAGTGGACCTCCGTCTGAGCTTAAAACCTCTCTGGATTAGAAAAAAAGAAGAGAAAAATGATGAAGGCTTTGTAGATTGCCCTTCACATGAACTTCCTCTTGACATGTGCTTGCCTTTGTGTGAATTTGTGTGTGTGTGTGTGTGTGTGTGTGTGTGTGTGTGTGTGTCTGACTGAAGTGTGTCCAGGTATGTTGTAAGAAGTCAGTCCAGATAATGTGAGGGTGGTTTTATCCGTCTTGTCAACACTCATGAGGATTACTAATCCATTAATCCACTTCCTCGGCCAGGTCCTCCACACTTTCTCGAACTGGAATTGTTACAGGCTCAGTTGAAAGGAAAGTTTAGCGGAAAATCTAATTTGTGCATTTTTTCCCCCTTGTAGTTTTAGGCCTCCTAGGAAAAAAGTCTTGTAGTGTAATTATGTTTACTGGCATAGCATGAAGTTATCAGGATAACTATTTCTGAATTAATTATCTCTGTATACCAAAATACCATGAGGTACATGCTGAGTATTGTTATTTAGAAACACTGCCCATATTTGGGTGGATGTTAATTTGTTCCTAAAGACACACATTCCTTTTTGGATTTCTGTTATTTCATATGAGTAGCCTGATGATGGAGCTCTGCTCTGCAGGGACAGACATGTCTCTGAGTCCCCCCTCCAGACGGTCACTCTGTCTGATTAAATAGCCAATAACTCTGCTGCATTTGTATTGGTGGTCTGAGTCTAACTGCCACTGCCAGCTCAACCCGAAGAGCTTCGCTGTCTCATTGTCCACGCAGAGCGCCACTGAAAATGGCGAGACAGCCAGTCTGCCATTTTGTCTTTCTGTCTATTCGTCTGTCTGACCGTCTTGCTGACAAATAGACTGTCGTAAAGGATTTTTGTGACCGACAGGTGATTTTTTTCCTATTAATCAGACAGTGATCTAGTGTGTCTGGACACCTGACAGATGCATCATTCACTCAGGAAGCCAGTGAATGGCCCGAGACTGACACTGTGACACAAGAAGAGCTGCTTCATCTTGATTTATTCTCGTCTCGCTCAGAAATATTACAGCCACACCTTGAGCCAGGAGAAAATATGATGTCTTTTGGTATAGGCTCTCTCTCTCTCTCTCTCTCTCTCTCTCTCTCTCTCTCTCTCTCTCTCTCTCTCTCATGGCACATCTGTGAGTCTTTTGTAAGTTGTCACATTGCAGCTGATAAAATGTACAATGCTCAAATCTGTGTCACAGTCCTAATGGCCTGTGAGCATGTATCTGTCTCTGCAATATAGAGAGACTGAAAGAGTGTGTGTGTGTGTGTGTGTGTGTGTGTGTGTCTGGTCTGCTGTATTGATATGCAGGCCACACTGCTGCAGTGCTCGCGGACTGAAATGAGGAAGCTCTGGCGCGGAGGACTGGGATGAGATGTTTTAATGAGATTGTGGTCTCTTTAGCGGCCATGCAGCGCAGTACTGAATGTGATCTCAGGCTCCGTTTATTAGTTTATGCACACCCGTGCGCCTACTAATGTGTTCACTGCTCCCATGCAGTGCTGCGGCGCCGCAGCGGGGCTGATTTAAACAAATCACCCTCATGATAGAGAGAGACAAAAAAACCCTTGTGATAACAAAAAGAAGACAATAAACAAAAGGAGGGCAGGACAACGAGACTGGCTGACTGTCTTTACACGAGATATCTGCATGCAGTGTGATTTGCCTACAAAGGTCATTGTGTTGATTGTGTACAAAATAGGACATCACACTGCAATAGATCGAGATATTTTTACAATAATATTATGCATTATATTAGGTGAAATTAGGTGTTATGGGATTGTTTTTGTTTTGTTTTTGGTTACTCATCTCATTATCATCACATTATTTTTAAAATCATATAGTATCATGTAGTATTCTGGAAAAACACAAATTTTTGTAATAGCCAAAAAAATTTGTGCTCCATATCTTTTTACTTCTGCCATATTTAGGTTTGTTGATCACGTGGCTGGCAAACAGAAGTGCTGATTTTTTTTTTTTAGAGCATCTAAATCTTACCGTCCAGTCTTCTACTTCCTCTTACCACTAAAGTACTAGTAATTAAGGTAATCTAGCAGGAGCACATGGTGACAGAGCTGAGCTGTGGGTCTGTAATTTAATGGAAATGTAAATCTTTTTTAATATAATCTTCATGAAATCCATTTAACTCTCTGATGTGATAAATCACACTGACAGACACACAACCACCCAAGCCTCCCCTTCTAACTTTCCATGATCATTCAACTCCCTGACTGATTATAGTTATAATACATAGCGATGGTTTCATAGTATTTTAACTTGCTGAATAAATTACTTTAATGATGCCTGAGACTTTAAGTAGTTGTGGGTTTTCTGCTATAGTGTTAACTGCAGTATTTTCGCATCATTCTGTTGTTTAGCTAACCTATTTTTTTGGCTTGGATGAGAGCGTTGGCTTTAGCTAAACCAAACATTACTTAATGCTGTAAACTCTGCTTCATGTGAAATAGATTTTTATTCAATTTGTTATACAGTTTGTAAAATTTTATTTTATGGGTTTTTTTTGCCAGCTGGTTGTTGCTAAAATCACAAAGTCACACTTGTAATCAAAATAGATAACAGTGAACCATTTAGCCAGAAAGCTCATTAATCTTAAGACTTGAGTGAGATTTGGATGGTCAAATGGAACAATTATTAAGTGAGTGTTTTCAAACCAGGTAATAAGATGCTGGTGTTTTTTGTGTGTGTGTGTTTATTAAAGACTATATTGTATCCGGTGTCATTGCCAGAAAATATATTTTGCATATCTTTTTTTTTTTTCCTACAAATTGTAGTTTGTAGAAAAATATTTTCAGAAAAGCATATTATAAGTAAGGATGACAGTTATAGAAAAATAATATGGTCTTGTTTATTCTTACCAGCCTGAATTATTTTTCTATAACAGTATGTGCAGAGTTTTATTCCTCTTATGCCACAGCAGTTTACAAACAGTGATAACAAAAAAAAGAGACAATAGACAAAAGGAGAGTAGGACAAAGAGACTGAAGTGTCTTTACACAAAATATTTGCATTCAGTGAGATTTTGCTAAAATAAAAAGTCAGTGTTAAGTATTACAAAAATATAATATAAAGTATTAAAATGATTATAGTTTTTATTTAAAAAATCATATATTTTAATTATTTTTTTACAATAGAAAAACTTGATCATATTAACAATTATTTATTTTTCTTTGAGAAATAACAACATGCATTCCATTAATATAACCTACAGGTCCTGTGAATCTATTGTTACTGTACAACCCCTGGTAAAAATGATCAATCGATGAATCACCGCACTTAGAGGATGCTCACCTGGCATTTTTTCTTCATAGCAAATAAACACAAATAAACAGATATGACAAAACAATTTTTGTTTAATAGCTGGAGCCAAAATGTTCAGCTATTAAACAAAAATTGTGGTTAGCACGTTCGCCTCACATCTCCAGGGTCCGAGGTTCGATTCCCGACTGCGGGGGTTTCCTCTGGGTACTCCGGTTTCCTCCCCCAGTCCAAAGACATGCATGGTAGGCTGATTGGCATGTCTAAAGTGTCCGTAGTGTATGAATGGGTGTGTGAGTGTGTATGTGATTGTGCCCTGTGATGGACTTGGCATCCTGTCCAGGGTGTACCCTGCCCTGTGCCCGATGTTCCCTGGGATAGGCTCCAGGTTCCCCCGTGACCCTGAAGAAGGAGTAAGCGGTAGAAGATGGATGGATATTTTGTTCCAGATCAAGTAGAGGAAAGAATTATGGAATCACCTTGTAATTTGCATTTGTGAAACAAATACAAGCACAAGTCTGTAAATGCAAATTAGTCTGCAGTTTAAAGAGAGTGCTTACAGACCTAAACCTTGGACTTTTTGAAAGGAAACCTGGCCCCAACAAGAGAGTTCTCAGATGAAAAAATGGAAAGGATTTAAAAGAAGCCAAGTGAATATCCTCTAAGTGTGGTGATTCCATCATTTTTGCCAGTGGTTGTAGAAATGATGGCTTGTTAGAAAGAGCACATTGATATAAATCAATGATTGAAATGACAGCCGACTCAGAGCTGTTACAGTCTACTGTCAGAGCTGCTGTTATAGAAAATGAATCAACCCCTTTTGATCAGTCAGACTCGAGAATACAAGAATGCTTTGTAATTTATCACAATATCAAAGTATTGCTTAAATGTGTTGCATAGTTTAAAAAGTCCTGTGCTTTTAAGAGTTATTTTGGTTTAGCCCATTCTGAACATTTATATCCATCTCTATTTTCTCTTAAGAAAAACAGACAGGTGCACTCTGGGGGAAATTATCTTAATGTATCTCTCGTCATTTAGCAGAAGACATGCAGTATGTTTGTAGAACAGCTCTTGGGGCATTTTTCCCCCCCTTTGCTCCCTGTGCTAAAGTGTAGATAAATAAAATGGTGCACATTTTGCCCTCTCACTCTAGCAGTCTATGAAAAATGCATGGCAGTGAACACGTCTCTTGCTTTCCCTCCCCAGGCCCTATGGTAGGCCAGACTCTGATGTGAAATTTGCTCACAAAATGTCAGGCAGGTCCAGAGAGGCAGATGCTGTCAGGATGATCTCAGTGACCTACCGCAAATAGCATGTATGTATGTGTGTTTTGGTGTGTGTGTGTGTGTGTGTGTGTGTGTGTGTGTCTGTGTGTGTATGTGTGTGTATGTGTGTGTATGTGTGTGTATGTGTGTGTATGTGTGTGTATGTGTATATGCCGGAGAGGGAGACTCATATGGACAGTGAAAATATAGTATGATAGATAACCACATCTGCCATCTGATCTCCTCAGACTGAACTCGCTCAGCCCTGGGCACTGGAATGTAAATTGGGGTTTATGCATATGTATATGTGCATAAAGTATGTCTGTGAAGGGTCTGACAGATGAAATTCCCCAGAAATGTCACTTTGGGTTCTGAGGTCCTCCTATGCAAGAAAATGGCAAAATCACAGATGTTACAATGATATGATGCAATGTAGCTCCAATAGGTTTCAGTATTCATTTATTATTAGTTCTGTTTAGAGACTTGAATCAGAGCATCAATCCTGTGAAGGAGACATGGCTTCTACACTTCAGAATCTGTGAGAGAGGTGTAGTCCCTGTGCTTCATTTACATTTAAGGAGGCATGGCCTCTGTGCTTCAGTCCCAGTGAAGGAGGTGTAATCTTGCCTTTTAGACTCTAAAAATATTACACGGGCATAGCACAATTAGTAAATATATGGAATACAAAACCTTTTTGTGAAAAACAAAAATTTGTTATTAGGCAATAACATACTATTAACTTTGTTTTGGAGCTGTAGAATCTGATAAATTCTGACAAACGTGATGCTTTATTACTGACTATTGAGTTACGCTCCAGAGACTGAATGTGTATCATTTGACTGTTTTGGCAGGTGAGCATCTGCGAGTATGTCCTCAAGGCTATACCTGTTGCACAAGTGCCATGGAGGAGACGCTGTCCAACCTGAGCCGCAGAGAGTTCGAGGGCTTGGTGAGAGAGGCGGGACGCTCCATTCAGGCTTCCCTAAATGCCCAGTACAGGAGCTTTGACAGTGAGTAGCACACAATGTAATTTGACCCCCCCCCCCCCCCCCCCCCCCTAAAAAGCTGGGATATGTGAAAAAAAATAATTATACAGTGCTGTAATGTAAATGTGACAAAATAAGTAACACACACACAATACACACTGGCTCTGAGAACCAACTGGGGGCAGCAGAGAGGCTGAGGAGGTATGAGAGGGCTCTGGACTGACACTGATCTTTATATATTCTATAACCAAAGCTTTCATCTGTTTTAGCTTAGTGTTTTTATGCTTAGCACCTGGTTAAATGAACAGTAAAAGGTAAAATGTGAGCACTTTGAAGCACACACTCTCCCCTGCTTTGCATCACACTAAGTGCAGATTAAAGTGGGGACGGAAATGTTTCTTCTCTCTCCCACCATGTGGCTTTTCATGGTCTTCTCCAACAGTGACCCATTAAAATGTGATCAGCTATGATAGACTGACCGTATCGTATCCGGCTGTAATGATCAGAAACCTAGCAGGAGCCTTTATGGTGAGGAGCTTTCATGTTGCAGAAAGCCAGGCTCTCTGTAATATTATGTATATTTTATACATGCATGTACTTTAATGGGTGATTATAGTCTGTTGGGGAGGCAGTGTTCTGTTCTGGGTTATTGAGTGAACACTACACCCTACCAAATCTAAACAAACTGTAGCTAGCTAGTTAAATCTTGTGATTTGCGATTATATTTTTCCAATAATGGATGATTTCTCATCATAACCTTCTTATTCTATGTTCACACTAGTGAATAACAAACTTTTATATGTACACACCACTGCAACAGTGGGAAACAACTCAGAAGTTTCATGTGAGTTGAGATTTTCTTAACTTTATGTAAATTAGGTTTGATGCTATAAAGTGACAACTCCAAACGACTGGCTTGAATGATTCCTCAGACCAATTGGATGGTGCATATGGTATGACATTTTTTTACTTTCCCGACTTACAACTTTAGCTCCTTTCTGCACTTTGTTCCTATGTACTGCTTGACTCGGGGAAGAAAATGGAAGAAGATTATAACAGTGGTTTCATCTTATAATGTCATATATGACATCTTATTAAGTGTGTATAAAGATGTTACAAAAAAAATAAAAATATTAGAAGGAAATAGCAAATATTGTTGGTGCCTCTGGAGAAAGTTTGTAGCTAGTACAATGCAATTCAATATTATTTGCAGTGCTTTTAACAATGGACATTGTCACAAAGTAGCTTTGTGACACCACCTGCCTAATATTCTGTAGGTCTCCCTTGTGCCTGGACTTAACAAGATCGCTGAAGGTGTGCTGTGGTATCTGGCACCAAGACATTAGCAGCAGATCCTTTAAGTCCTATAAGTAACGAGGCGGGCCCTCGATGCATCGGACTTGTTTGTCCAGCACAATCCACAGATGCTCTATCAGATTAAGATCTGGGGAATTTGGAGGCCAAGTCAACACCTTGAACTCATTGTCATGTTCCTCAAACCATTCCTGAACAATTGTTGCAATATGGCAGGCTGCATTATCCCGCTGAAAGGATAGGGAATACTGTTGCCTTGAAGAGGAGTACTTGGTCTGCAACAATGTTTAGGTAGGTGGTACGTGTTAAAGTAACATCCACATGAATGCCAGGAGCCAAGATTTCCCAGCAGAACATTGCTCAGAGCATCACACTCCTCCGCCAGCTTGAATGCAGGGTTAGCTTGGTCTGACCAGCTAACAGTTGCCAAAACACAGGACAAGCTCTGTGCTAGCTGGTAAGTGCTGGTAGAAAGGAAACAGTTTCTGAATTACTACTTCTAATGTTACATTATAGACAAGATATTTTAAGAAAATATAAACACTAAGGCAATTAGAATATCTTAAACATTTATTTATCTATTTAGTCAAATAATAAGGAATCTGGCAAAGATGGCCTACCAGCAGGTTTATCTGTGTAATTTAGCATATACATAATACTTTTTTTTTCATTTACCAAATTTATTTCAGCCTAAAAACTCACAGTATTTTTCAAATACCACATTACTCATCCTCCCAAAGCTAAACTACTGAAATGTTGTCTGAGTCTCAGACAGAAAACAAGTTTTTGCTTTGATCTGTTCAAAGCAAGTATGGCAGCTCGGATCCAGCGCTTGCTGTTTCTCCTGCGGGATTGTGTTTGAGCTGGAGGACAAAGTGCAAATATTTTCATCTGCTCCCAAGACACACATGTGTGTTTACCATGAACACTTTAAAAACTTTCCAAGGAGTGACAGTTTGATTTTTGAAGTATTTATGTGAGCAGTGTGAGTCAGAGAAAATATTCTATGTTATGTTTGATCAAAGATTCATACAATACACTTGAACATTTCATCATACGATTTATTTGAAGACTGTCAACAGAAGCCATTTAAAACACATGCATAAACATTACCCTGAACTGTTTATTATTCAGTTATTCATCTTACTACTCTGGAATGTATGTAGTTATATGTGTGAGCAATGTACGTCTGGACCAGCCGACATCTCCTGGGGAGTTTTAGAGATTTATTAACATTTGTTTATACCACAGCTTGTTGAATTCTTGAGTCTGATTTCATCAGAGGTTCTTAGTTAGTTTTCTGTAGCAGCAGGTCTGATAATAGTGCAAGCTACAAATCACAGCATTATATGAATGCACTTATTCTAATACATTATGGTTTCTATAGTAACAACTCATTCACAGGGACTTGCATGGCAGATGATCTACATAATCTACGTAATAAACATATATTTTTTAAAGTTGTTATTTAATCAATATGTATTCAACCTAGAGGTGTAATGATTAGACGATTTTGGTTTTGGATATTAGCAGATTTTGGATATTAGCAGACACAAGTTCTGATGGCTCCTTTTCGAAAAAAGCACCAGATGGAGCCCTTAAAATGATCTGAAACCTCCAGAGATCAGATTAGCTGAATTTCAAGTCAGCCTGCTTCTTCAGCTAACTTCATTTCAGTGCAACACATTACAAATCTCCAGAGAAATGTGGACTGAATAAAAAAGATGTCCTGAGAATTTGATTTAATACAATCTCAGAGCTCTGTAAATTGAATTGACCCTGAGCCTGGTGACCTTGGGGTTCTGTCTGAAGTGCTCGCTGACTCCATTTTCTAACTTCTTTTAAACAGCGTACTTTCTGGAATGCCTGGACAGGTCTGAGAGCTGGATGGAGGAATCATTTGTTAAGGCTCTGGGATCTCTATACGGACCCAATGCTGTGGTTTTCCGTGACCTCTATGTTGATTTGCGCCGATATTACCGTGGCACGTCGCTGAATATAGAGGAGGCGTTGGATGAGTTCTGGATGCGCCTTCTGGAGCGCCTGCTGAAGGCCTCCGAGCCGTCCCTTGTCTCTGATGATTTCCTTGAGTGTGCGTCCAAACAGACGGAGACCCTGCATCCATTCGGGGACGCTCCACGAGAGCTCAGGGTCCGACTGGTGCGCGTGTTGGTCGCTGCTCGTGCCTTCGTGCAGGGTCTCAACGTGGCTGGAGAGGTTGTGAGGAAGGTTTCTCAGGTATGGTGGGTAATTTTTTTCCATAGATAATGATCATTCTGATGATATATTCTGTTTTGCTTTATCATGTGTTTTCAAATTACTGTCACAATTATCCTTCCAAAGACATAACACCATAAAGGCCATACCTATAGAAATGTCATAGAAACCAGAAATGTTGCTTATAACTATTGATTACTAATGGTCTGTCCTTATGAACTAGAAAGAAAATATTTATTACATGGAATGGTGATGAATTATTGTATTTTATAGAGATTACAGGTCATGCCAGAGCAAGAGCTTTTTATGATAAAGAGTCAGAATCAGGGTTTCCAGGTCTGAGTAACAAGAGCACCACAATGGACAATAAAGCAACTCCAACAGGAAAATTCAGATTCTTCCCCTAAAAGACTTTATACGGGTACGCAGCTTTTAAACCCAAATAACCCAAATCATGATTATCATTGCTAAGTGTATCAAAATGTTCATATCATTATTAAAGGAGCGGTTTGTAATATTTAGAGTCATCTGGTGCCCACAAGGTGAGTTGAAATCACAATGAAAGGGGAAACATGCAGCTGAGTGGGACGTGAAACCAAATTTCACTCTGTAAATAAATGTAAATGGAGCCTTCTGTAATCTAATTGGTCAGATGTTGATTCACTTTCTTTAACAGCAGCTCTGACAAGAGTGCTTGTTCCAGTATGAAATTATTTCTGTAGTAACTGCTTATATTTTTTGTACACATACATACATACATACATACATACAGATTTGGTGGGTTCTTCACATAAAAAAATTGTTATTATGAGCAAAGAAAAATGTATAATCCTTGATATGGTGGCATTTTCTATGAGGAAATTATTATTATTTTTTTACTTTTGTTGACGTTCTACAAGATTACATGGACAATAAAGTATCAAATGTTGTGAATAATGAACAAAAGTTGTAATTGTTGGTGAATTATTGTGGTATAAGAGGAATAAAAAAAACTTAATAATCAACTTTGGGATGGTAACTAATATTTTCCTATAACAGCACAACACACAGGATTTTGCTTAATATATAGTTTAATATAAATTCTCAAATAGTATAATGGCCATTTCTGCAGTCTTCAGCTCAAGCCAATCATCCTGAGCTATATTGACATGTAATTAAAAAACTATCATTAAAAACTGCACAGTTTAAACATAGGTTTAGTTGCCAAAGCAGACGAACCACTCAATAATTAGTGTTAGTGTAGATATTTAAAACTCAGGATCCATGCTACAGTATGATCTAAAAACATCATTAAAAATTAATTGGCGTCCTGGGACTACTTAGCTCGATTATCTGACAACCCACCTGGGATTAGGCGTGTTAGTTGTACAACTTTTTTTTGTCTAGATAAAAAAAGGCACTGAAATTAAAACCCTTCAAGGCGAATGCACCAATGTGCCGTGCGCCTGATAGAGCTCTCCAGGAAAAGTCCTCAAGTCCTCTTAGGCCGTCCTTCCTTCTCTGAACCAGAGCTCATAGCTCCCTTGATGAATGAGAGCAGGCCGCAATGCGACAGCTCTCTCTGCTTTAAGAGACTAGCGACAAAGCAGCCATGCCAGTCTCTAGAGATTCCGGCTGCACGATCCTCCTTCACACTGATGAGGTGGGGGTGTTTCAGCACACGATGGTGCATATGCTCTAATAATGAAGCCAACACTATTGAAGCTCTTCAACTGGCCTTCAAACCGTTTCTAATTATGAATCCTCTGCATTAGTTTTGGCGTGTGGCCATTCACAGTTACGCATCAGTTCTGTTTTTACAGCAGGCACATCATTTTATTGTCTTTTTTATGGTGAACTATATAATATGATATTACTCATTAACATGTGCTCTGCTACTCTTCATCTGTTTTCTTAACTCTGGATTTTTATCTGTCTTCTGAATATGTGCTGCTTTAGGCGTTTGCAGTTTACTGTGCTGTGACAATTGTATATTTCATTAAAAGTAAATCAGAGTGTATTGTTTGCTTTACATTTTTATCTATTCACTTGCCAGATGCATTACCTGAAGCTATTTACGACTAGCAGGTAGACACGGCAAACATATATGACAGTATTTGAAGATGATGCAAAATATTTTTTATCACAATATTTCATTTGGTTCAAAGTGAACTTGAAACATATGTATCCACGCCAGAATGTTTACATCGTGTTCTTATTAAAAAATATTTAAAAACAAACTTGTTTAACAAGAAAAGTACTAAATCATAGGTTTAAGAATTCTGTGGAAGGAACACACCATGTTCGCAAAGAGCTGAAAGCGATAGAGGGGTGGATTTTTTTTAAAGATACATTTAAAAAACATAATGCCCTGAATGTGAGGTATAAATAAAAAGAAAATAGGAAAAAGAAAGGAAAAACATAAACTGATAACTCTGAGTTCATAAGTTGTAGTACAGTGTTGATGTTTTTCAATATGACTCCCACAATGGCATCTGGTTAGCAGTCACTGCTAAGTGTAAGTGTAAGTGGGGTCAATTCATATCAAGTGGTCCAATACAGGTTGCTTGATCATTTTTAATTTTCCAATTTTTTAAAAATGATTTCCTCTATGTATTCACATTACAAAACCACCATATATTTATTTATTTTATTTTATTTTATTTTACTTGGTTTAACTATAATGGCCATCTTCATGTCATGGCACACAACAAATTTTTGTTATACAGCTGTTTACGGTAACCTCAATATCTTGGCTCAGGATGGTCTTAGCTCCTTAGAACAAAAACTGATCTCTAGAGCACATTATATGTATAAATATGTTTCAAATTCTTGTTCCTTGTTCTTCCAATTTAAGATTGATCACAGTTCCAATTTTAGGTACAATTTATAATGGGAACGGTTGGAGTCTGTAATTTTTTTAGGGGGTGCCTAGGCAAGTATAGTGTGCATGCAGAACATTTCAGGTTTGAGACTTCTTTTTTTATGGGGGCAAGAAAGTGCAATTAAAAAAATCCTTCCATTTTTTCAGTTTAATATCTCAGGTTGGAGACCAGATATGAACAGATATGAAATTTTCACAGAAATAAGTCCTCTGTGGTAGCATTCAGCTGGAAAAATTTTGAGTTTGAGATTCCACTGGTTACATGGATAGGGCTAGTGGAAATTTTGGGAAAAGCCTACTTTATTCATGCATTTTGAGAAATGAACAGATGTAAGGCTTAGTTTTCTTATCAGGGTAACATACAACACTCTCCCCTGCCACTGAACCTGCACCAGTGTTTTGGCCAGGAAGAATGCTGCCACCTCTGCAGCAGTCCAAATGCAAGTCCCCAGCACTTCTTGTCAGGCTGCAAGATGGCTCTCTCCCAAGGGTGCTACAGGAGGCGACATGATAAAGACTGGAGCATATTGGCCGAGGTGCTGGAGGGGCGCAGACAGGTCATGAGTAGAGGTCATCCTCCACCAGGGTGTCAGCACATCCAATTCATCAGAAAATGTTGGGGCAATACAAGCGCCACACCAAGAGTTCAATCAAGGTTAGTTCCTTCAACCAGGACTGGAGAATGAGAGTCGATCTTGGCAGGAAGCTCCGGTTCCCTAGTGAGATCACCAACACAAGTTTCCAACCTAATATAGTAATGTAGTCCAGCGGCACCAAGGCAGTGCTCCTCCTCCTCATCTGTCACATGGGAAGAGGGAGTAGAAGCTGAAATACTCAGATCTTGCCACTGAGTGCAAGGAGGCTGACTGGAGAACCAACATCTACCCAATAGAAGTGGGATGCCATTTTTGGAACATCAACTGTTCACCTCCTGAGGGATATGGGAGTAACTGGTGCAACCAGCAGAAGGCCCTGAAAGACCTGGCTGAAGAAGCCAAGAAGGGCAGCATTTGGCTTTGGGTGAGGAGAAAGGAGTAGTGTTGGGGTAGTAACACCTAGACCAAGGTTTAGTTGCAGGGGGTGGCCACACTTATCACCTAAGAAAGTATCAGTGTGGAATAAAAATATATTGTACTTTCATACACACTTTGAACAAGGAATCTGACAGATATTAAAATGCTTTCACGGCTGAGTCATCAGGCGTTTCTTGAAGTCTGTAAGTGACTCGGTAGAGCTATTGAGTTTTATTTCATTAGACTCTACATTAGCTGTTACATTTACAGCTGCTATTCCTTCAGGATGCCATATAAAATTTATGACAGTCAAATGGAATGAGGTAAATATGATGCACATAAACTCAAGACAAACTTTATGACTGTGAAGAAGCTTAACAAAAACAAAGAAACAATTACAGTACAAAAATGTAATATAAGTGTGTCCTGCCTAATTAACAGATCAATGTGCTTACATGATTGTAATGATATATAGCATGTCATTAGAATGAAGATGATGATGATGCTGATAACATCGAGTGTGTGTGCGTTTGTGTTAAGGTTCCTCTGAGCCCTGAGTGTAACCGTGCCATCATGAAGCTGGTGTACTGTCCGCACTGCCGCGGTCTCAGCTCGGCCAAACCCTGTGCCAATTACTGCAAGAATGTCATGAAGGGTTGCCTGGCTAATCAGGCCGACCTGGATGCGGAGTGGCAGAATCTCATCGGTAACACACACACACACACACACACACACAGAGTATAAATTGCCCTACACTTCTGGTGCAGTTCCCAACAGCAGCTATTAACTAAAGCTCCACACATTGTGTATTGTGTTTAAATCATGAAAATGCTGCACATCTCAGTGGTTCTGCTTCATTACTGTCATTAAGGTACTGTGTATTACAGTTTTAAAACCAATTCATGTGGTTGAGACTTTATTGCATAATTGAGACAAATTTGCATCAATTTTACAGAGAAAACATGACTGACATGACAATAACCATTACATGTTTATTTGAACACTTGACTTCCTCACATTTGTATATCACTACATTAGTGTAAAGTTGATTTTTGCTTAGGCAAGACACTACAGGTGACACTGTTTTAAAAAATAATATATACTGCAAGCAATCTTTGGCAGTTGATTAGTGATATTCATACAAGTATTTTTGTATAGGAACTTATACATAAAAAATGCATTGACTATTCAAATGAGGCTTTGTGTAATTAAATATGCCTACATTTGCATGCATTTTAAAAGCAAAACCTAGGTTTTGGATTATGTTTTCATCTAACTTCTACAGAAAAGTTTGTTGGAAAATTGTTTATACCATGCACTATAAAAATGATCAATCTTGTTTTTCAAGTCATTTTTAAGTAAACATAAATTCAACAATTTATCAACTTTTTGAGAAAAAGATTCTAAATGCCCGACAGAAAATGACTGATTTTGACAAAAACCAGCTTAAAAATAAATATGATTTCATGTTTCCACTCTAGTTAGTGTGGTTTATAAGGTTATAAAATAATTAAACACGTATATCATAAAGACCCATAGTGTGCTTTTTATATCAGGAAACAAGATTTTTAGAGATATATGACATGAAGTGCTTGTGAAGTGAGTGGAGCTTACAGAATTCATCACGTTTGCTAACTTTCAGATAATGCTGTGGTTGTGAATGGACAGAAATAGTCCAATAAACATATTACTGCTAAGTTTTGACATTATTACTGCAGTTTAAGTATAGACATGTTATAGAAATGTCATAAAAATCTGAAAAATGATTAGCACTATTAGCCTAATTAGGCAATGGTGGCTCAGTTGTTAAGGCGCTGGGTCACTGATCAGAAGGTTGGGAGCTCCACCCACAACAATAACAAGCTGCCACTGTTGGGCCATTGAGCAAGGCCCTTAACCGTATCATGGCAGACCCTGCGCTCTGACCCAAGCTTCCTAACAAGCTGGGACATATTAAAAAACGAATTTCACTGTGCTGTAATGTATATGTCACAAATAAAGCTTTCTTCTTCTTCTTTTTCTAATTAGACCAAAGTAGTCACTGCATAGCATAACTTTCCCCAGTATCTACTAATCTGTTGTGTATATTTTAAAGTGAACTCACAAGCTCTGAATATTGTCTTGTATTATTATCTTTAATGGTTTTCCACTGTGTGGAAACTGTGTATTACTGTATCTGCTACACCTCACTTAAACCTAACCAGCCTATTTTAGTTCTTAAAATGCATTTTGTGTGAAGAATACATATAAAGTACAAGTGAAATGTCCTGAGAGTGAAAACGTTTTCCTCAATAAAAACAAAAACCAAGACCTTTGTAAGCAAATGTATGAATCTGCCAGTCTGTAGACAAGTTATACACAACCCCTTGTACAGTAAAAAAACAACTCTTTTTCTCTGTCCCTGCTAAGATACTATGCTGCAGGTGGCTGCAAGCTTCGGCTCTGAGCCCAGCATGGACGTGGTGCTACAGAGTATCCCTGTGCGCATCTCCGAGGCTGTGCTGCACATGCAGGAGAACATGGCGATCTACACCAATAAGGTCAACAATTCACATATTTGTGGCTTGCTAAAAACGTTATCTGATGTCTTGCAGTCGGTTTGAACATATGTGTGTGTGTGTATGTCAGGTTTTCCAGGCATGTGGAGGGCGTGGAGAGGAAGGCACCCAGAGCTCAGTGTCTGATGAGCCCAAAAAGAAGGGAAAGAGTGTAACAGCACTGGAGTACAAAGCCAGCCCCACAGCGGTTGTCAGACTGGAAGTGCAGGTGAGTGTGTGTCTTGTGGAACACGATTACTCTTGTATCTGTCAATATCCTGACACCAGTGTGTGTATGTGTGTGTGGTCTGCAGGTTTCTGATGTATCTAGTAAACTGAAGGAGATGCAGCTGTACTGGATTCAGCTCCCCTCGGCTCTGTGCGACAGTAAAGCAGCATCCGGTTCTGCTAGCGATGACGACTGTTGGAACGGCATGGCCAAAGCACGGTATGATGCATTTATTTCTTCTTAGTGCTGGGGGGTGATCTGGAACCATTCCATGATTTTCCACCACAAGTGAGCCAGGTCTTGATCCCCACCAGGAGATCTCCACAGCCATGCATTCTAGTAATATAATGCAACCGTGTGCTTCAGTGATGATCAGACAACTGTTATATATTCATGTTTATTTGATGAAGTACTATGTTAACCAGTTATCCAGGTAACATTACTTTATAATACTGTATTAGCTCCTGCATGTGTGGATTTTGCACATTCTCCTCATGTTTCCTCCAGGTACTTGTGTTTCCTCCCCGAGTCCAAAGACGTACTGTAGGCTGGTTGGCATTGCCCCAGTTGTTCATAGTATGTGAATAGGTGTGTGAATGTGTTTGCTATCGTGCCCTGCGATGAGTTGACCCCCACCTCCCACATTTTTTTTGAGTTTAAAAAGTGGTATAAGAGCTTTACTCATATCAGAAGATTCAACTGCTGTAGCGATTATGTTGCATTTGTTTAGTTAATTCCCATTGAAAGCACAACAGTTCAGAATCAATTCCTGCAGGCCAGTAACAGCCTCAACACAAGCTTGTCCCGTTTTACACTTCATATCAATGCATCGATTTTTCTGTAGGGTCCTTGCACTGCCACAGTACTGCCCCTTATTGACTAGACCTCAGACGTGATTAATTGCATCTGATGAGTTTGTTTGTGGATGAGACCAAATGCCATCATCAATAATCGCTTTGAAGGTGTGTGAATTACTGAATCACTGCACTCATGGATCATTGTGCATACTTTGACAAAAGTAAGAAAAATGAAAGTGTCAATACTAGGGGTGTGCAGTGTCCCACCCAAGGCCAGACAAGGACAGTGAACAGAACTGTTTCCTATGACAATGCTGAATGTTTTGGATTTATGAATGCACATTCATGGATGCTATTTATATGACTTAGGCCTGGTAGTCTCATAATTATCTTATGATCCTCATTTATTTTATGAACACAATCGAACTACTCAACAACTTAGCAAAGTAGGCAATTGTGTGTTTTTTACCCATAAAACCTAAACCATTTACACTGAGCTAAAATGGAGATTTGATAGTCGTTCAAAGGTCCACTTATCAATGCTTATGACCAAGAAATATATAATTGTTATGTTAGGATTTCTTTCTTACACATACACACTTTAAAGGGGCTTTAAATGCGCCAGTTTAATCTGTAATGTGTCTCCCTGTGATGGTTGTTGCCAGGATTAGATTATGTGATCCCCTGGGCTATGCAGGGGTGAAATTGCAGTAAAAGATGAACATTTATGTGCTCACTAGCTGCCACATTAGGTCATGTCCAGAATTTAAGGGCTTTAAGGGTGCTTTCACATACGCAGCGTTGAGTCCGTTTGAAAGGAACTCTGGAGCATTCTCCCTCATGGTTTGGTTATTTAGGCAGGTGAGAACACCGCAATCACAGTAATTCTGCAGTGTGAAACTTTCCCCACATAGATACCATGGGTAGTATTACAGATGAATCCCACGATATTTGTAGCGAGCTACTATGATGTGTGGTGATGGATTGTGTTTTTGCAGGTACCTCCCCCAGCTCATGGGAGATGGTCTGGCCAATCAGGTAAATAATCCTGAGGTGGACATTGACATCACCAAGCCTGACATGACAATACGACAGCAGATCATGCAGCTGAAGATAATTTCTAATCGCCTGAAAAATGCCCTTGATGGCAACGATGTGGATTTTCAGGACACAAGTAAGTGGCACAAGAACCATTAGGGAAAGGGACTAAATGGGGATAACAGGATGAGGGCATAATTAACTCTCAGATTAGGTTATGAATAGAAGAAAGGTGTTTTTCTTAAGTCATGTTTGCCCTCTAGCAGGTGCTATGCCTTATACAGTGAAACAAGATACTAATTCTACCATGTTCACTCGTTAGTGATTTTACATTGAAATGCCACTCAAATTTTGGCACTAATACAAGAAGTGAAATTACATTGTTTTAGGAAAATAATCCACCTCAGGGTGCACCGATGCAAAGTGGAGAGAAGTAATGACCCCAAAATGGATTATTTTCCTATAACAACACATTCCAACATGTTTTATTCCCCTTACACCACAGCTGTTTGAAGTGAATTTTAAATTTAGAATGAATGTCATGCTTTTTATAGTTACATTTAATGTTGTGGAATGTCCACAAGACAAGTTCGTTCTTGCAGTTATAGCAGCTATAAACCAGCCTCTCTTTGTTTAATAAGCCAATAAAACTCAATCAATGATTATATTTTTCATTGTTAAATATCAATACTTTTGTTTATTTTTTTGTTACAAAAAATCTGTTCATCAGTCTTACATTACATAGCTCATTCACAATACAAGTCCATGTGAATTAGATGTTACTACAGAAACAATAATGTATTAGAACAGATGTGTCCTTACACTCTGCTTATTAAATAGCTATTCATAATTAAAATACCCCCCTCATTTTTTAAAATTTTTTATTATTTTTGTAATTTAGTAACCACATTGAAAACAATGGGAAACAGATGAGAGAGAAATGAATGGCAGCTATGAAAAAGAGGATTCTCTGCAAGAATGAGAACTACCTGACATCTGAAAAATGCCATCAGATCTTTTCATAACCATTTTGTCTTCCCATTATGCCTCTAGGTGATGATGTCAGTGGTTCAGGCAGTGGCATGTGCAGCGAGCAGCTCTGTGTCCGAAGTGCGCCGCCGGTCTTTGGGCCTAAACTGGACAGACCCAAACTGGACGCCTACAGCCCAGAGGACAAACAAGTGAAAGGTGACGGGAGTCGAATTATACCATCTGCCTTCCTAATTGTGGTGCTGATTGTGATCAATCTGCGGTTCAGACGGTAATACAAATGCATTCCTGCTACCAAACTGGACCTGGGGGGGGGGGGGGTTGGGGGGGGGTTAGTAGGGCAGTGGAGAAAAACTGGCAAGTTAGTGAGCTGACGAGATTGCCAAATGAAAAATCATGTGGCTGATTGGACCTTTTATCTCTGAGAGACTGAGGGAATTATGTCTTTTTTGTATGTAAGTTTTACAGATGATTTTGTCTTTCTCTGTACCTTTGAATGTTTAAAAAAAAAAAAAAAAAAAGTAACAACTTCTTGGCGGAGATGGGTTTTTTTGCAATGGGGCACATGACTCAAAAACCTCTTAAGCAAGCTGTGCAAGCAGTGAGTCTGTGCTTCATTTCATTTTACAATGCTAATTTATAAACAACTTCCTTTTTTCAGCACTTCACGATTAAAAAAAAAAAACTAAAAAAAAAAACTAAGCAAAACAAAAAGAAGATCTACATGTTTGGATGCATGGACATGCATTTAAGGAAAGATCAAATATCTGTCCCAGAATATGAAATGATTAGGCAAGATAAAATGAACTAAATTCATTGTCCTGCTTCATTGGACCAGACGGTCATGGGCTCTTCCTGTATTGTCATTCTACTTTAAGCTCCTGTTGCTGGGTGACGTGAATTAAAAACAATAAATATCTGTCAACGTTGGTGTAAAGCTGGTGTTTGTTTCATTTCATCAGAATTTTTTTAGTAGCACAGTAATGTGTGATAGTTCTGGATATGTGCAGCACAATGGAATCACTGATGCCTGTGGATAATTGAAGAGGCTGAAATATTTCGTGAAATAGATGTGCACAGTTTAACTGAACTGAAATAATTAGGTCAAGAATGAATCTCACTTTATGAGTAGAACTGTATGGAAATGAATGAGACAGTACAACACTCTTCTTGGTAAAATATCACCATCTTTTCTACATTAACAGAAAAAGTTATGATCCACTATTAGATACTTTGATGTTGAAATATAACAATTCAACTTGCTTTTTATTCTTAAACACCTAGTGTAATTCTTAACACCTAGATTAATTCTAAGCAGAGGACATTTGTGATGAATTGTACTACTATGTTTTAATGTCAATAGCTTATGGGGAAAGTGATCAATATTTTTTGGTCAGTTACTGATGAGTCTGTGAATACAATGGATGAGTATTACAAAATCAAGTATCACTGAAGTATAACTCCAATATAATTTAAAACCCTGATCCCTGTTAATCAATACTTTTAGGAGGAATTGAATGTTAGAGCGAGGTCTGTTGGAAGCAGGGTGCTAGATAAGCAGGATCCGGACTTGGGTGACTGTTAAAATACAAAAGTTAATGGCAACATTGAAAATCTCCCCCCTAAAGTTGTGTTGCGTCTTCTTTCACCTACACAATCAAATAAAACTGTAATTTTCGTCAGGCTGATGCGTGAATGTGTGTGATGCTGCTTTGCTTGAGTTTGGTTTATCCAAATTGAAATTCAGATTGTTTCCCTTCCTCAAGCTTTTGCTTGAAAGAAGGCACCGCTGGTCATCAGACACGGGACTACACTCAGGACGTCCACTTCCTGTGGAGAGAAAAGAGAGTGAAGAATTCATTGTGCCTGGAGGTGAAATGCATTACTGGTGTCATTAGTCTAGAAATATGAATGTCAAAAAAAAACAACTAATGGTTGTTTCTCTACATATTGACTATCCTGAGATCTCCAAGAGTTGCAGAATGTTTGAAGTCTTTCTTTACACTGTGCTTTAACACATAATACACACAGGGTTAATAGTCCTAGCAGCTTTCAAAGGTTACCCTACCCTTAATGTGCTTAAAAGCCTCTTCCTTATTCTCGAGTGTTTCAGATGACTCATCATCTGTTTTTATAAGTGAGTCATTGTCAACAGGAGTTTGTTCTGTAGGTGCAGCTTAGATGAAACGATATACAACTATATCTAAAAAACGTCTTCAGGACAGAAAAGTTGTGCTTTGCAGTTTCTCGGTCATGTGCTGCATTTTTTGCGTAACACTAAATTGAACAATAAAGAAGTACAACATGGTGTCCATTAATAAATTAAATAATCATAATAGTTGGGAAATGGCTGTGGTATAAGAGAAATAAAAAAAACATTATAGGATGTGCTGTTATAGGAAAATAAACTTGGGGTGGTAACAGTAAGTCCACACTGGGCCAGACAACACATTTTTCTGATTATTTTCCAATAACAGCAGGCCACCAAGAGATTTATATCTTATTTTCTGATCACATGGCTTGACAAGATATTGGAAATCACTATTGTTGAACTAGGCACTAGAGATGTACTTAGAATACACACTCCCATAATACTTTGTGTGAAGTTTTGAGAAATTTGTACTTTGGCTGGTAGTAAACTTGTAGTGGTTGTTTTTACCATTCATGGTCCTATGTCCTTTTGTTGGAAGAATGAGACCGAGAAACAATTCTGGTAATAGCCGTGTTATACAACTCAGTAACTCAATAAGAGGTAAAGTGAACTGAAAGATAATGTGCAAGAATCACATTATCCAACCAACCTGGCACTCGGAGACACTCCTCCTTATGACGTTCATTCCAGGCCTTCAGCTTACACGGCTTACTGCAGTAGAACACTTCTTGGCAGCGGCTACAGGGCGTCAACGACACCCATGCCGAACGGCCGCATTGGTAACAGTACTTAATCAAGGGTTTCCTAAAATACACACACGCAAACACACTCTGTAAAGTCTTACCCCGGCATGTACAGTAAATGCATCAGCTGACTATGCTTTTTCAGTTTACAGAGTTAAACATGGTCTTACCTCACAGTCTTAGCTTCATGTTTGATCCGTGATCTATAGAAAAAGAGCACATATAATGTTGTGTATTTTAGCTCATGATGGCAGTGTAACACACTGGGAGTAAAGCTCTATCCGCCCTTTTCCACACACATGAGCTCACAGATGCCCATGATTTGCTAGTGTCACTCTGATTGGAGACAGGATAGGTAGAATATGCCACTCCCACCCAGACAGCATGGCCAATTTGCTCTCTTGGTCTCCTGGGCGTGACTCATTAATTCAAATCCTCCAACAGAGTGACAGGGCGAACTCTTTTTTGTCGCACCACTCAGGAGCCCATAATTAATCTCCTTAATGTGTCTTGCTTGTCTGTGCATGTGTGTGTGTAGCACCTCTTTTGAACCATAGACTCGTTTACAGATTCTCTTTGCTCCTCTGTAGTTATATGCACGCTTGTTCTATCTGCAGGGGGTATGGCTCCTGTTCCAGTAAAGACAAACTTGTCTGTGGGACTAACACCTGCAGCCAACACACACACACACGCGCACACACACACACACACACACACACACACACACACACACACACACACTTGAATCAGTCCTGACTTTTTACCCACGTTTGCTACTATAAGTATTATGTTTGTGTTGAGTTTCATCTGCATCATCTGTGCTCTTTTAAATCTATAGTCACAGTGCTACATCCATGAAAAGTGATATAAATAAAAGTAATTTTTTGTGCAAAGAAACAAGTCCATCTTTCAGATGTTTTGAAGCACCAATCTCCAGTGTGGGAAGTAGCCCGAGTCTCTTACTTACTGTGTATGCCTCGGCTCTTCTCATTTTCCAAACGCTGTTTCTCCATGCTGGTGGCAGCCTGTCTCATCAACTCTGCCATCATGGTGATGAGCTGACGGCGGGCGTTGTAGGCCTCCCTCTCTTGCGGTTTTAGTGCGTGGTAAGGAATGTGTGCGACTCGCCAGTCCTGCATAGAATAAAGTTAAAAGACCTACTTGTGAAAGTATACACTATGTGAATTAGTTGATACTAGGATTGTTACAGTGTCATGATGTATGATTTGATGGTTACCTCACCGAGGACTTCAAAATACAGATTAAAATTCATTTCCATCTATTAAGATCTACCTGTTAATGTCTGTTTTGTCTGTCAATAGCCTACATTTTTTTACATCCAAAATTACACTAGAGCATGTCCGTTTCTTAGCACAATGACACGATTGCAGCAAAGACCCTTTGGCTGTGATCAATTGGGTACTACCGTGAAGATGTTACTCTGCTACATCTCTTATCCTTCCTAGCATGTTCCTAACTTTATCATACATGATGGCTATCAAACACACAGAAATAAAGGCTAATTTCATGTTATGGAAGTGACATTTGCCCTCACACAGGCTCACAGCAGGGACAAGCTTAGTATCATTGAGTCAGTTTGTATATGTTGTCATTTACCCACTTGAGGACAATGCAGACAAATCTCATGTACTGATTAACATGTTTCAAATATACAACAATTTTCAGCACTATGGATGTGACATCAAACAGAAACTTTTGTGGGAGACAACACATCTACTACAATCTACATCTACCATCGTAGAAAGCATCATACGTATAACATGAAAAAGACTATATTTCCATGAGAAGGTTGTGGAATTGTCCTAAACAAAACAACTATCCATTTTTGGCTAAACAGCATTGCACACTGCCATGCTAGTTAGATATTTTGTTTTGGCTCAGCACGCCACTTTTCCTTGCAGCCACTCTCTCTCTTTATAACAGCATGATAAATACTGACAATGGGCCTCATTTATCAAGCTCAATTGGAACATATTTATTTGTAAATCGTTCATATGAGCATTTACACAAAAAAATGTGGTTTTTGGTAAGACTAGCTAATATACACCTTGGCTTCAAATTGTAAATTGATTGGCTTCAAATCAGATAAAATCGCAATGAGTTACTGCACTCATATATACAAGTTATGCAGCCAAGATTAAATTGCATGTGTATTTTTAGTTACACACAAATGTAATTAAACTTTTGTGAAATAGGAACAGTAATTCAATTAAGTATGCAACTGGATAAAAGGAGGATAAGTTCAGGTGGTGTATGAGTTAGTTCTGTTTGCATTGTCATCTTTTAACGTGCAACACTTTATAACGGCCTGCACTAAGTGACCAAACCGATATGTCTCAAGCTGCAACATGTACTCCCAAGTGTGCTGTTGACCATTTGCTTCCTGTGGACACATGACCTGTGATGTGCTTGGTGTGAGTACATCAGCAGGTTAAATTAAATATTTTTTCCTCCTCGGTTTTCAAGCTGTTTTCTTGTCATCTCACTGAATTCACATCTAATTCATGTTTTATAAAATTAGCATTTCATATTCACCTTGTTAAACATATAACAAGCATAATCCACTGCTGTTCCTATAGTGCTCCTACTCCTTTCGCCAACCACCACAGGCATCAGGATATTGGCACCAGCCTTTATCAGCTTCTCAACCTGAATGACAAAAGAAAACATTTTTAAAAATTAGTTTGACAGTGCTTACTGTGCACCAGCTGAAGGTTTATTTGTATGGATTGTTAATGATTATGATTATGTTAATCATATACACCATGTCATACTGTAACAGAGTACCAGTTTGATTCTATTGCGCAGACGAGGCCCAGGGTTGTAGTGGATATTGGCGGCAGCACACAGTGCACTGCCCACTTGGCAGGAGAGGGGCAGGTTAGGATCAGCTCCAGCAGCCAGAAGCTCGTCCACAGCCTGATGCACAAGAATCAGAACCAAAACTGTATCAAATCCAAAAGTAAACAATGAAGCTGGCCGAGTATGAATTCAGTCCGTCATATGCTCAGTTTTTGTCAGGATTAAAAATGTGTTGTAGTTGTACAGTTTGTAATATGGCTAATCATTTCATCTCACTTTATTTAGAAAGCACAATTAAAACAACCACAGTTGACCAATGTGCTGTAAAATGTTCTAAAAAGAATTATAAATACACCAAAACTAAAATAATAATAATAATAATAATAATAATAATAATAATAATAATAATAAAACGGGTGAATGAAAACAAAACAACAAAGGACATCAAGTTATGGGCTAGAGTGAAGAGATACATTTTTAACTTTGATTTAAAAATATGTACTGTTGGTGCAGTTCTAACATGGATCGGTCAACTGTTCCAAGCTCGATCACTTATAAATTTTAACTTTGACTTATAGTTAACAAACTCTGGTTGGCGGACCTAAGAGTTCTCACTGGATGTTGTTCACACAAGAAGTCAGAAAGGTAAGAGGGGGCGAGGCCATTTAAAGACAAGCAGAAGCACTTTAAAATCAATTCTAAAGCCGACTGGGAGCCAATGTAAAGACGTTAAAACAGTGTTTGTGAACGCCGGTTAAAAGTCTTACAGATGCATTTTGGACCATTTGTAATCATGATTGTGTTTCATTACATCCATGAATAGTTTTCATCAAAGGTGACTCACAAGGTCGTTGCCACTGGCGATGGCCAGGGAGAGGGGAGAATGGCCACTCCACAGATGGTCGGTGCTTGCTTTGTGGGAGAGAAGAATAGAGACCACTTCTCTGGCATTCTGCAAAACCGGACATTCATTTACACAACGTGTATTAATACTTGAACCAAAGCACAAATTATAGAAGTTAAACAGCCAGGTCACTTACACATAACCTTAAATGATCAGTAAATCTGTTTATTTACACGGTTATTTAAACTAATGTTCAAATACAAATGAATGACTATTACCTATAATTACCTGTTAAATAGCCAAGTTTGTTACTTTTCCTGTGATGCTTCCATCACATGCAAGGAATAACAATTAAGCATCATAACTACATTTAGTTCCATGGCTTATGCTGTACTTGCATCGCCTTATTTTATGAAAATACAGTCTCAGATCATTTCCATACAGCATGAGTGGATGATCCAGCATTATACACTTACTGCATAATCCGTGTCTCTTTGGCAAGCCATGTGAAGTGGAGTCCTTCCCCCTTCCTTAGGAGACTCTAAGGTGGTTGGATAAATGGTTGGGAGTTCAGATCCCAGGGACTTGTTTCCACCACTCGCCTGCTCCTCTTTTGAGGTCTGTGTGAAGATTTTCACTTTTTTCAGATATGAGCATTATCATGAATATAATTATTATTATACCAGGACATTGTTGAATTCTTAAATCTGATTGGTCAAAGGTGTTGATTAATTTTCTGTAACAGCAGCTCAGACAGTAGTAAGATTTATATTAATGCACTCATTTAAATACATTCAAATTTATATTGTAATAATTTACAGAGGAATGTAAAAAGTGTGTATTTATTTATTTATTTATTTATTTATTTAACTTATTTATCAGTTATTTAGTGTCAGGCTTTCTAACAACTGGAGGCAAAGCTGTAACCAAGTTTTTGATATGGGAAAGTCTTCAGGACAGAAGAGTTTACGCTTTCTGGTTTGTTGGTAATATGGCAAGCTGCGTTTGTTTATTTATTTTTTTTTGTCTTAACTTGTAAAGACAGAAAAAAAAGAGAAACGCTGGTATGTGGTCAAAAGTATGTGGACACCTGGCTATCACACCCTTGTATGCTTTTTTAGCATCCCATTCTAGAGTTAGTCCCTCCTTTGCTGTTATAATAGACTTCACTCTTCTGGGAAGGCTTTCCACTATATTTTTGAGCGTGGCTGTGGGGACTTCCCCATCCAGCCACAAGATCATTAGTGAAGTCAGGTCTTGATGTCATGTGAGGAGGCCTAGAGTGCAGTCAGTGTTTTAATTCATCCCAAAGGTGTTCAGTGGGATTAAGGTCAAGGGCTCTGTACGGGCCACTAGAGTTCTTCCACACCAACTTTGGAAAAACATATCATTATTGACATAGCTTCTGAAATAGGTTTGGACCCTTAGATCCAGTAAAAGAAAATCTTAAACCTACAGCATGCAAATACATTCTATATATTGTTAGAATTAGGGGAAGGCTCGCATATGGGTGTGATTAAATGGTGTATATGAGGATTAAAACACTTCAGAACGAGCTGTTATTGGCTGTGCCAGTTATTCCACTTTGCGAGGGGCTTCATCACCCCACCCCATTTTTGATTATTTTCCTATTGCATCATACCCAGTAATATTTTATTACTTACTTAATAACTGATTAGCATAAATCAAATTGATTAGTGCCTGATTTATACTAAATGCAATCATAACAAGAATGTACATAATTCAGATCAAACAGAATAGGAGAAAAAGGTTTTTCCAATCTCATATTCTCTGTAATAGTTCAATAGCTTTCCCTTTAGTTCTCGTTATTCAACATGCACCACTTGACACTGAAGGAGCATCGAGGTACCAAATTACTGGAATTAATTTGATACTGCTAATTTGGATATTATAATTCCAGCAGCACTACTAATTAACCTGCTGCTGGAGTTGTTGTATGGCGTTACAGGAAAAGTAGTCGGTGAGACATAATGTGGCAGCAGACATTAAAATTCATTATCATTGAGGTGCCTAATTCATTTCTTCATTACTGGCAAGGGCTTTGAACTTCGAACTGATCGTAACTGCTACGCAGTGTGACACCGTGTGGCTTATTGGTGCACGAGTTAATTAAACCAGGCTCAGCAAGATTTTACACATAGCCAGGATAACCAGCCTCACATGCCCCAATGTGGTGTGTTTTTGTTCTTTAATGTTGTATTTGAATCAGAAACCAAACTGGTGCCAATCGGTGTGTTATTTTGTAAATCCTGCAACCACATAAAAGACACTTGCGCACCAAGAAGAGTGGTTAGCAATATGAATTTTCATTTCTTGGGACAGTATATGCACAAATGCTGTTAGTTATTTGTTTATAATCCTTCATGAAAATTTTTGCATTCGTGGGCATCACATTACTTCAGTAAAAACTAATCTTAAAAAGCAGACATCCATATGTCTGGTGCTCAATCCAGTCAAATCATGTTATTGACTAAAACAGAAAAAGCCACCTTCTTTGTAGCGTCGTGAAGTTTAACCTTGTCCAGATCGTACACTTCGCTGGCGTCCTGTGCTTTCACATCAGGGTCTGCAACAGCATGCAGGAGCAGCTCTGTGATTTTGGGACCCTCTGGGCCAGTTAGTCCAGCTGCTATATGGAGCGGGTACAGGCCCTTTTGCTATACAAACCATAAACAGGACAACCGTAACAGGAGGCAAACAATGTATAAAGTTTTGAATTTATTTATGACATGGAGTTAACACAGACATAGTGCACTAGAGGTCAGGATAAATTAAGGGGTGAATACATTTAGCTTGCAGGTACAAGAAGTTTGCCGAACTGGACTGTAGAAGTTAGCTTTCCTTTTAAGTTTAACTCTGACCTACATCTAACACACCTGATCCAGCTGATCGAGGTATACAACATTTTTTGAATAGGCAGGTGTGTTAGCTCTTTGTGACTGAGACTCTGAGTGAAGGTGAAGTCTCACCTCAGCTGTTAAGTGTAGGTCTGTGCGAGCGCCACACTCCAGCAGCCTCTGCACAGCTTCAACGTGGCCTGCTTTTATGGCCAGGAAAATGACGGGCATCGGAATGCTGGACACGTTTGGGTCCGCTCCTCGCTCCAGCAGTAGCTTCATGGTGGCCCAGTGGGTCTCATTTCTGTCTCACAAACACCACGCAAGAAAATCACTCATTAAAGTAAATGTACTAAATTTGCACACATTAAGCTTCATTTATCATTCACTTGATAAAGTTGTGTAAATGTTTTGAGCCAAATCGAACTAGATTTACACCCACATGATTTGAAAAAGTTTTGGTAAGAAAGATTTTCTTTGCACTTGTATGCGTTAGTTGCCAATCAGTCCTAAAATTTTCCAAGCCCATTCACAGAACAGCTGATTTACATTTAGAGATGCCGACACAACAAAAACATCAGAGCGCTGAAAACGAAAACGATGACTAAACGGTAATAGAGCGCCCGCCAAGCGTGGTATGCGGTAAAACATCCAGTAAAGCAGCTCAGCAATTGCAGCTCACCAGCTACCACAGACACAAACAAAAACTTCCTTTTATTATAGGGAGTCATTACTTGAATGGATGTGCCTTCTTTAAAATTCATTAATATGAAATGATCAATTTAACCATTTATTTTATTTAATTACACTTGTAATTATGAAGGAAATGTCAAAAATTCATCACCGATTATGCAGTTATACAATGAGGTTCACATCAGTGTGTCACTAATCCAGGTGCTCTCAGGAGACAAAATGTTTTTGTATTTTTTTTCAAACTAACTGGATTTTCATGCATACTAAATTTCTGTGTAAAAGCTCCTGCAAACAATTTTAAATAAATCTATCTGTATCCAGCTTGACTAATGAAGCCCAATGTACAAACACATCTTAAAGCCTCTGAGAGACGGTGACTCACTCAGTTTTCATGAATGCCATCCTCTGAACTGTCTCTTGGGTTTCTATGGATGACACTTGACCAGTTTCACACAGAACCTCAGCCGACTGCTGCATGATGTCCTCTGTTGTGTTGATGTGGAAGCTAGCCACAGAACTAGCCAATTCAAAGCCAGGGTCTTTTCCTAGGCTCCTGTTTCTGTAGGCTTTTTTCTCTTTCTCAGTAGAAAGGACATTTTCAACCTCATCATCACGTTGGCGCCAAGCAGATATGTCTACTGGGATTCTTCCATTCAGGGGCTCTGGTTCCTCCAACAGTTCAGCCTTTACTACTCTGCCCTGTCCATTTTGCATCTGCTGAAGAACCTCATCTTCTTTACTGGGGGTTTTAATTTCCTCAGCGTGTTCGAGAGTTTCAGGCTCCTGAGCTGTGCTGAACTCTTCAGGCTTCACCTGGTTAGTTTGTCTATCTATGACTGGCAGTTCTTTATCAACCTCATATTTTGTACTTTCCTTAGCAGCAGCCCCATGTGGGCTGTTTGCCAGGGTTGAGGACAAACTGATCTGCAGAATAAGCCAGAGGACACTATTAAAAAGAAATGTACATCACCACAATGACAAATACATTCCATTTTACCTATACATAATGTTTCTTATTTATGGCCCACACTACAGTGCATTAGCAATTCTAACATCTCATTCAACTTGATCAAGCCATTCATGAGTGTGTGCTTTCGCATGAAAAACCAAACAATAAAAACGGGGAGACTCCAGTTTATGTTATTGATCACATTACTGTATACAACTGGGGTCCCCACACTAGGGATCACTTGATTATACAAATGTGGTCATGAGAGAAACTAAAAAGGATAACCTGTTTTGTTTTATTCATTTATTTTACAGATTAACATTACAAATATTTTACAGCTATTTCAATTATTTGAAATTGAGTTTAATCCACATTTATATTAAGTGTGTATATGAGATTTTAGTCTTTTTATCGCTATCTTGAGACACTGCACTGGCATTGGTGTTGAGCAATAAAAATTGCCAAATTTCTCTGTCCATCTATTGCCACTAGTTCCTACAAAACATTGAGTGACTGATGCAGTGGAGCAGCTGAAGTCAAGAAAACAAACACAAAAATGTGCAGAAATATTTACTGCACATGGATTTACAAATGTGATGATAAATAAAAAGGAGAAACCAAAATGTCAAGGCTTGCAATTCCCAATATCCATTTGGGGTTGTTTTCACAAAAAGTTTGTAAACTCCTCATATAGTGTACAGGCACTAATTAAGATCACCTCTGGTTCTGTGGTGACATCCTGAGAAGTCTTTTCAGCCACTGTCTCTTGTAGAGACTGGAGTGGGTAATAAAGAACACCGCACACAGCTAGAGCAGACATCCCTTCATCATTCAGCTTATTCACATTGGCCCCACGGTCCAGCAGCAAGTTGATCACATCAACATGACAATTGACCTGTGGAACAATAGAAATAATATTACTTTTTAGCTAATACATTTACACAATGTATGTGAAAAGAGGGAATATCAAAAAGAATATGAAATTTGGGCTGCTGAAATATACAATACAGAAGCCATCACTCTTTTAAATTCTTGTGGAACAATCAGAAAAGAGAAATGCGAGTGCTGCCATCTGCTGGAAACAAAATCTTTGGCATGGAATGTATTTATCAGGTGGTATCCTTATCAAAGTCACCTGAAAGTTGTTTTAATAAGAAATGTCACCAATATTTTTTATACCACAACGCTGTTGAATGCTCGAGTCTGATTGGTAATAATAATAATAATAATAATAATAATAATAATAAAATCTTAGATTTATATAGCGCTTTTCTAGCCACTCAAAGCGCTTTACATTGCTCTACACACCACCAGTGTTTAGCATCCACCTGGATATGATGTGACGGCAGCCATAGTGCACCAGAATGCCCACCACACACCAGCTATTAGTGGAGAGGAGAGGAGAGTGATGTAGCCAATTCCAAGATGGGGATTATTAGGGGGCCGTAATAGATAAGGGTCAATGGGAGAATTTGCCAGGATTATACCCTACTCAGTACGAGAACTTTACTGGGATTTTTAATGACCACAGAGATTTAAGACCTCTGCTTAACGTCTCATTTTAAAGACACAGGTGATCAGACCTATTTCCTCAGAAGGTGTTGATAAATTTCTACCAACAGCTTTGCCATAGTGCAGCTACAAATAACAGGTTTATATTAATGTGCTCGCTCTTATGTTACTGTTCCTATAGTAACGACTAACATGGACTTGTATGGCGAACACTCCACATAAACAGGTTAAAAAATTCATGGAATTGTTTATATGATGAGGTTTTCTATGAGAAGATGATTATGTAGTACTTTTGGAAGGAGTCTCCAGCATTACTGCTTTTGTAAAGCTCAGAGGTAAAAGCTCTAATTTTAGGTTTTCTGACTTCTGGACAGAGGACTTTGCACTTATTTGATTTCCTGGGAATGTGAACATAAAATAAAGAAACTGGTGAAAGGATGATGTTTATATGATGTAGGATACTATATGTTATGTTATAACCATTTCTTTGATGTTCCACAACATTAAATGTAACTATAATCAGATTTTAAATAAATAAATAAATAGATAGATAGATAGATAGATAAATAAATAATAAAAAAAAGCTCAGCCTATCATTTATTATTAAATAAAGAATTGTAATGGCAAATTACAATTTGCCATTAAAGAAAAAAAAAAAAAACGAAAAAAAAACACCAAATGTTCTTACACACCACGTAAGTGCAGAATTTTACTCAAGAAATCCACTGTATGTTCCAAACCACATCCTATTCACTTTATAGTGCACTAGTCTGTAATGTTCTATAACCATTCCTGAACACAATGCACTTCAGTAGGTGCTTGTTCAAATGATATAGCCTAGGCGATATAGAACAATGTTCTTTGCAGATTATTGGGAAAAGGGTATGTGGGACCAGATTATATGAATATGACAATTACCACCCTCCATAAGAAAATCCATTAAATCCAACTGCACAATAACTAACAACAAGTTGTACCGTAGCTGCGATGAGTGCAGTGTGTCCGGTCACATCCCCTACGTCCGGGTGAACTGTTCCATCTCTGAGGATGCTCTGGACATTCTGGAGGTCACCAAGCAATGCCTCTCTAATAAGCTTCTCTGACCTGAGCTCCAGGGGACCCTTGGATCCAAAGCGATCCCGGTTCATAGCCAGGACAGAAGAAACATCCCAGTCCAACTCTTCTACCTCAAATCTGCAGGGAAGAGAAATAGGATACATGTTATGGGTTACTTCAAGCACTATATATTCCTAAAATCAGCATCCTGCATGACATATTCCAAGATCTGATTTGCACAGCCACTCTGGTCTCTGTATGGGTAATAGTTTAGTCATAATGCTGACATTTCACAGCTGCACTGGACCTGTGTGTGTGGATGTGAGCCTCCATTCTCTGCTGAAGAGGTAGTCCGTTAGGGAACAAAGGCATGCTGATATTGCTTCTGTTAAAGAAGTGCAAGTCGAGTTCCTGACGCAGGCGCCGGGGTATAGGCAGGTGGTCTGAGTCAGTGGAGTAGCGCTCAATGCCTGAGGGTAGGATGAACTGCTCATCCTCCAGATGAGAGGAGTCGCCCAGCAGATGTGTGTCAACTGTGAAGAAGTGCTGACTTTCCATACAAGACCCCATTGTGAAGGAAGGCAGAGACTGGATCTAGAAAAAATACATACATAAGTGACAATAGGAACTAACTTGTTTTATGGATGTTCCACAAGATTAAATGTAACTACAAACTGATTAAAAAATATGAGGTTACTCTTTAATAAATAAATAAATGACAATCATTGGCAAATTGCTGTGGTATAAAAGGACTGAAACACTTCTGCTTCAGTTCAGGCTGCATCGCACCACCGGTGTTGATTGTTTTATTATAACAGCTCATCCTCATGTGTTTTATTCCTTACATAACTGAAATATACATTCATATAACTGCATTGAATGGTAACAGACCCTCAGGTGTGACAGTGTTACCAAAGTAAAGAACAGTCCTCATTAACCACTCCTGACTTCTTAGAGGTTTGTATGGAAGAAGTCGTTGAACAGTGCAATTCCTATGCCCCTCATTACCTGTGTAAGGTTTTGCTGTGGGACTCGGGCCATGTGTTCTGGGAAGTCCATTAAGGTGAAGCCTCCCTTAACAGTTGTGCAGAGTCTCAGTAGCCACTGGCGGTACCACAGACCCACATCCTGTCGGCCATCAGGATATGACATTACTCCCGGTCCAAAACGCTCATTAGCATGGTACAGACCCTAGGAACACAGGTGTAAACCTTGAATACCAACAACAGCTCTCATAGCACTTCTTCACTGACACAAGGCCTGGGCTGCTCTATAAACACAGTTTCTAATAAGTAATGAATTGAACACTTGGGGATGTGCTTTTCAAGGAAAATAATCAATGACGTGTTGTGGCGTCAGTCATAAACTGACATTATGAACTATTCAAAGATGTATTTACAACACATTCAAGCGACTGAAAGACACACGTAGATGGATACAAATGAGAGCCATTATTACTGTAGCAATATAAAGTGAATGTAAAATGAATAAATGTAAAAGTGTAAATTGTAAACAGCATACATGCATATTAGACTGTGAATTCATTTGGTTGGAGAATTGAATTAGCTGGGCTACTGTGTGTATGTAAATGCTGCTTTGGTCTCACCAGGCTGTGAATTTTACCTCAAAAATGATTCCATCAGGGAAAAGATGAACGCCATATCCCTCTTTACGATTGAGATAAAATTTTCCCATGAACTGAGAGCCATCCGGCCAAAAGTAGGTTCCTCTGCCATGGCGATAATCCTTGTAGAAGGAGCCTTCATAACACTTAAATAATGAAATATGAAAAAGGTGTGATGTTCTAGATAAATCATTTCCAATTACAGTAACATCATACTTTCTATAAATTTATAGTTTCATTAAACACTGTAAAACACCTTCAAAACAAGTCCTTTCCTGTCACCACTTATATTAGAGCTGCTACAATATAAACTGTCACTCTCCACCAGCCTCTCTGTTTTTCCCTCTCAAGGTTAATCATACAAAAAAAACTCACAGCTTTATAGTTGGAAAACTTAAAATTACAGCTTTCCGCCTGACTGTTACGAAGCACTGACACCGGAGACTCCAATAAATGATAAACATATCACAGAATACTTCACCATATCAATGATTACACACATTTTCACCAAACTTCACCATATCAATGATTACACACATTTCAAAATTCATTCATATGGGGTGTTTGCCACAAAAGTCCCTGCTACTATAGAAATGATATTAGATCATGAGCATTATGAGCAATATATGTGACTTTGCACACTGAAAAAACCTTGATCGGCACCTGCAGAACCATGACCTGAGGCTATGAGGCAAATTTCATGACAGTGTCACTTGCTCACTCTTGAATCCCTTTGCCTAAAAATATGGCTCTACTTTATTAGGCAACTACATTATTGTGATTGTTGGGTAACAATTGTGAATCTGCGACTGTGTGGCTCAGATCGTCTGAGTGCTTGGCCCCAGTGGCTCAGAGCTGTAAGTTTAACCAGCCAAACAGAGTGATGAGTGATTAACCACACTAGAGTTAAATAGTTACGGTTACCTCTCCGTTAGGCCAGGTGAAAATTCCGTTGCCGTGTTTTAGTCCATTTAGGAACTCTCCCTCATATCTGGATCCGTCTGTCCATTCCTGCACTCCCGGGCCGTTCCTCACACACAACCCGCCCTTCATCTCCTCCGACACTCCGCTTCCCTTTAAGGGCATTCTACACGGAGGAGTTACCAAAACATCTGACTGAAAATCTAACGCCAGACCACCACCACCACCACACGCCGAGTGTTCCTTCTGTAAGCGAGCTGCTAACCTGGTTTCCTTTAATTGTGCTAGAAATCTCTAGAGCTCCAAACAGAAATGCGGGAGGGTTCAGGAAGGGAAGGAGCTCGAGCAGACGGACATTAAACCGTGAGTTAGACTCATGGAGTCAGGAGCAGAAAAGGCTCGATAAGAAATCCACTGTTTAAGCGACCTTTGCGTTGCTTAGTTACAGTGCCGCGGGACTTAGCAAATTAGAATGCCCGCGTCGAACACTCGAACACGCACACTCACACACACACACACACACACACTCTCTCTCTCTCTCTCTCTCTCTCACACACACACTCTCTCTCTCTCTCTCACACACACACACACTCTCTCTCCCTCTCACACACACTCTCTCTCTCTCTCTCTCTCACACACACACACACACTCTCTCTCTCTCTCTCTCTCTCTCTCTCTCACACACACACACACATACACACTCACTCTCTCTCTCTCTCTCTCTCTCTCTCACACACACTCACTCACTCTCTCTCTCTCTCACACACACACTCTCTCTCTCTCTCACACACATACACTCTCTCACACACACACTCACACATACACACACTCTCTTTCTCTCTCACACATACACGCTCTCTTTCTCTCTTTCTTTGTCTCTCAAAAGTCATTCCTCCTCTCTTTCTGTCAGTGATTTTATATCTGTCTCGTCCTCTTTTAAGCTTTTCTATCTCTCTTATAGTTTTTTTTTTTCTTTTGTTTATTTCTTTAACTCAGTTAATTAATTCATTTAGTCATTTATTTATGGCCTTTCCCCATATATTCATTTCTTTAATTTTTTCTTCATTAGTTCATGCAATTAATTTGTCAATTCTTTATTTGTTCTCCATTCTTTCATTCATTCATCCATCAATTAATTTCCCCATTCTTTTTCTCCATTCTTTTCTATTTTGTTTTCTTTCATTCAGTCATGCATTCCTTTATCCATCCAATCCATTAATTAATTTCATTGTTTTGTTCTTCTCTCTTAATTCATTATTTCTTCATACTCATATTCATTGTTTCTTTCTCATGTCCGCCATGAACATTTACACATGAACACTCTCAAACTGGTAAGCTTTATATGAGCTTTAGAAAAAGAAATCATTGAGCTTTAAAAAAAATATATTTTAAAAAATATATCCTTCCATTACATTCAGTTTATCTTAGCTGCAGTGTTGCAGTGTTTCTTCCTTTCTCTGCCAGTCTCTCTCCTGTCACACAAGCTCATAATCTTTATTTAATAACTGAGAGGTTTGCCCTCAGGTAATCTGCCATGAGGTCAACTATTGTTATAATTGTGTGACTCTGTTCTCCCAGAGCGAGTATACATTACAGTGCAGTTGTCTGATAGCTCCAGTGGGGTTGCATCCTCCAGCAGAGAGGCCAACACATGATCCACCACTTCACCGCACCTTTAACTGAGGGTGAATGACTGATGGGGGGCGTAGTTACATTTAGGTCTGGAACGGGAAGAAAGATATGATAAGTGTATTCTTTTTGCATTTATTGATATCACTACTACTACTACTACACTCTAAAAACTGCTGGTTTAAAAAATAACCCAACCTTAATCCCACTGCGAGGTAACAATGGGACAGAACACCCGCTGGGTTGGTTTGACCAAAGTGCAGTGTTTTACCATTTATTTCATTTGATCCAACCTTGTGGGTAAAATTAACTCTCTTGCTGGGTTAAATATTACCTATACTTTTATTATTTCCAAAGTATTACCTATAACTATAGGTTATTTCCTGTCTCATTGCCTTGCTACTTTTATATTTACCACCACCACCAGCAACAACAGCATCAACAATAATAATAACAACAATAACAATAAAAATAGCAATAAGAAAGGAATGTAATGCTATAATTATTGTTGTTCTGTAATACGATAGTACAAAAAGAGGCCATTGTAAATGTGATTTTAATGAGTTTTCAAATTTTTCCCCAAACAATTTATGACTGGATGTAAGTGTCTGAACACACATTTCCACACATCCAACACCCACCTCCCCCACTAACCTCTCCCATAGTTAAAACCACAGTTTTTTATAGTACAACATCTTTGCAGAACTGTGTAAAACATTTAGTTTTACACAGAACTGTGTAAAACACTGTAATCTTATCCATCACACCATACCACCAGGGTGGCACCTGAACACTGAAAAATTCATTCATGCCACATGACAATCTATCCAAACATTTAGAGTCATTAAGAACTATCTTCAGCCACAAGAACAAGAAGGAGTCCTGCAACAGATGGCCATTTAACATCCATCCATCCATCTTCTATGCCACTTAGCCTTCTTTTAGGGTCACGGGGAACCTGAAGCCTATCCCAGGGATCAGGAAATAGAGTAACCGGAGGAAACCCCCGCAGCACGGGGAAAACATGCAAACTCTGCACACATAGGGCCACGGTGGGAATCGAAACCCTGACCCTGGAGGTGTGAGGCGAACGTGCTAACCACTAAGCCAACATGTGCCCCGCCAGTTGACATATGTCCATCGCGTGCTGGATAGACCGCATGCTGGAGAAATTCCCAGGTGGGAAGACACTGCTTAGTGTAATTAACATCAAACACAAAGAAAGCCTTAAAAGAAACATCAACAGCCTCCAGCAAAGAGTCTGGCACATTGCTGTCTCATTCCCATGGCACAAAATGTGCAGGAATGTTTGACTGGTCTCTGCATTTTGCAAATATCCCACCATGCTGGTCCCCACCTGTTAATTACACCAGTGGTTTTCAAAGTGGAGGCTGCGGCTCCCTTGGGGGCCGCCAGGGGGCGCCCTGGGGGCCTCAACAATTTGGTGTGAAAAATAAATAAATACATGATTTTCTCTTTCTCACTCTCACACAACCACACACACACAAACAATACATTCCTAATGTAATGTAATGTAAAGATGTAAGATGTAATTATAATAAAAAAAGGGGCATATATTCAGAAGTCTGTATTTTTAATGTGTTTTAAAGATATCTTGCAAAAGGGGGGCCTCGGACAAATGTTAATGCCATTTGGTGGGCCTTGCCCTGGAAAAGTTTGGGAACCCCTGAATTACACAACACTCACTTAAAAACTGACATTTACAACCTTGCAACCCATTTGACCCAGCATGAGCAACCCAACAATGTGTTTACAGAAACAACCCAGTACTTTTTTGAGTGTACTACTAGTACTACTACTACTACTAGTACTACTACTACTACTACTACTACTAGTAGTAGTAGTAGTAGTAGTAGTAGTAATAATAATTATAATAATAATAAGCATAATTATTTACATGTTGCCTTTGTCAGACTAAAAAATAGGAAATACAGCACACCTCAAACTGTTTTATTCCTCTTGTACCATTGCAATTTGCAGACCATTAAAGTTTTTCATTTATTAATGAATGACACTTCATGCTTTTTAACTATTTATAGTTACAAATGTTGAGGAAAGTCTGTGAAACAAGATAGTTCCTGTTATCACTTATGTTATATAAACATAAACAGTCGTTCCTTCACTTTAAGACAAAAAATGCAGCTTGACATGTTACTCAGAAACCAGAAAGTCTTCGGTCATGAAGATTTTCACATGTCTGAAAACGTACTGTTACAAAGTGCTGATACTGGAGACTGTTAAAAAATATATATAGAAAACATATTTAGAATCCTTTTACTGTAGATTCCATGGAGTGTCCACTATACAATCATCCTGAGTAAGTTGATACTATAGAAACAATATATATTAGAAAAAGCGCATTAATATAGGCCTGTAATTTGCAGCTGTTAGCAGAGGTGCTGTTATAGAAAATCAATCTTTGCCTTCTGACCAATCAGAATTGAACATTCAACAACCGTGTATATGAATATTATTCCAGATGTATACATCATTCCAGGAGTGTGGCAAAACAATAAAATATAATACATTCTAAATAAATGGCTGTGGTGAAAAACTATTAGTGTTGTTAATCTTTTAATTTGTTCTTTTGGATTATGTTCAATAGCCAGGAGCAAACGGAGGTGGATTTAGGTATTCCAATGGGATTGTACCAGAAACACCATGCACCTCTTGGTGGTCCCTGTTTGCATCTATCTGCAATGCTGCAGGTTCAGTTGTGACTTCAGATTCATTGATTTCCATGTACGTGTGCTCCTCTGAATGGTTCTTCTTCTTCTTGAAGATCTTCTTGCACTGATTTATGTTTATGCGGGTGAACTTCAACTCTGCCAGACTCTTTTGCGGTACTTTGTCTTTAGATGTTCTCTGGTTGCAGGCTGTTGGTAAACCTGTAGTTTGCTCTCCTCCAGTGGTGGTTTTAGCATGTGCAGAGCACCATTTGGTCGTAATCTCTGGTAGAGTGGGGATGAATTTTGGTCTGCACTGTGGTGCAGGGTTTAGAGGAGATCCCTGAAATACACAAACAAGACTGTGTGATCACGTAATATACCTAGAGTACCAGGGAAGATAGTGTAAAAATGTCAAATATATCAAATGAAATCTTATATTAACAACACAGCAACAAAAAGAAAGAAATCTGAGTGATCTGAGAAATATACTTGTGGGTATGGTCAAAATATATTTGTTATCTGTAAAGAAAAAAAGGAAACCTCTTTGGGCCTCTTTCCTACCACTGGTAGGAAATTAACACTAATTAGTTTTTGACAGTTATTCTGCTTTTTCTTGTTGTTCAGTTCTAAAAGTTAATGAGTACCAGCCAGTTTCTAGAGACTAATAAACATTAGGTTACTAGTCGTTGTGGGTGGGGCCAAGTAAAATGTCCCCTAGAAACAGTTTAGAAGTCAGATGCACAAAACTATGTGCTAGTATTACTGTGGCTCTCCTAAGACATTGCATGAGCAGCAGCTTAAAAAGATGCACCAGCTGTTTTTATTTGAAAGCATAGTTCACATTAACCTTGTAGACTGGTGAGACCTAATTAGTGAGTGAAATGGCTATATTTGGAGAAAATTGACTGAAAATCAAAATAACAAACAATGATACCATTCGTTACATATAGGTTGTGCAGTACAGTTAGCTGTACTAGTCAGTTTGCTCTTCCCTACATAAATGAACCCTATTTAGAAAAGGCCACAAGACAGCTACAGGTAATCTTGTACTAGTATCATGATAATATCACAAACCATAACAATGTACAATAATGTGATATGAAATCTGGAACAATTACCCTGGCTGTAGCGATCTGTACCCACATTACAATCATTTGCCATTACACTGCCAAGCATGTGTTAATCGCTTACCACACTGTCCAAGCTGAGAGATCTAAGCTCATGCTCTAGGCTGGGATAGAGCCTCAGAGGGCTTACTGAAACGTCCGATGAGATGCTCAGGTTCTGGTTTGGAATTGGGGGACGTGCTGGCAGGGCAGGAGGCATGTCTTCTGAGATATTCTTTCCAACCTGCATGGACATGTTTGTAGAGGCGATGATTTTAATCAGTGCACAAGTTTATTTACAATATGGCTGCACAGATTCAGAATTCGGCTAGAGTAGTTCAGCAATGGTAACTGAATGGATTGAGCGTCACTGTAACTACAAAGTCTGGAGTAGGTGTGCCCTCTGTAGTTGTTAGCCTAATAAAGCAAGCATGGCCTCTAAGCCTGTCAGTTCCAGTAAAAGAGGTGTGGCCTCTCTGTCTGTCAGTCCCAGTAAAGAGGTGTGGCCTCTCTGTCTGTCAGTTCCAGTAAAAGAAATGTGGCCTCTCTGCCTGTCAACGTCAATGAAGGAGGCATGGCCTTTATATCTGTCAGTTCCACTACAGAATGCATGGCCTATCTGCCTGTCAACCTCAGTGAAGGAGGCGCAGCCCCTCTGCCAGTCGGTCTCACTGAAGGAGGCGTGGCCTCTGTGCTGGTCAGTCTCACTGAAATAGATGTGGCCTCTGGACATTTCCGTCCACATTGTGAACTATGACCTTCATACTGTTTCTTTTGAAATAGCTGTAAAAACTGAGATTAAATGTGTATCATTTGAGGCATTCTGAAAAGAAGAATTACTACTGAATTTTTAATATGACTCAGCTTTCATTTTACCAAATTAAAAATTGCTTTGTGTTAATTTGTAATTTTTAACTTTCTGTGTTTTGATTTCATTCTTCTGTTTCTGCAAGTCTGCAATGCTGCAAATGACCTCTTGGGATTTTAATAAATTAAATAAAAATAGTTTTGCTTGTTATTAATAATATGGAGTGAAATAGGATCTGACCTGATCGCAGGCTACGGTGAGCAGCTCATTGTAGGGACGAATTGGAGTTTTGCGGTGGAAGTCTACCAGATTATAGAGAGAGCAATGCCGCACATTCTCACCTACAATCTCATACTGGTTTCCTGGAAGAATGTCGATCATAAAGTGTCTGCAGAGATCCTCAGCTCTAAACATGAAAACAAAAAGATCAGTATTAGGCATGTGGTTAAAGGTTGCTTCATTTAATAGAGGCCATGATTGTAATAAAAGTAACTGACTCACTGGCTCATAAAGTAAGTGACTCACCTGTAGGACAGGGTGTATCCTATTCTGCTCTCACTGACACGAATCAGGAAGTAGCCTGGAGGTTTGGTCATTAGCATCTCCTCAGTCTGCCTGTGAAACATGACACAGCTGATTTGCATTTAAATATTAAATAGTTCTAAATATAGAGCTTGTGATGTTTTACTCTGGATCTTCTTAAATAATAAGTTTGGTCAAAAATAAAATGTACACAATGTTCACCTTTTGCCTAAATATCATCATCAGCCAAGACATGTCATGTTTCTGAAGTTTGCTTCTTTTGTTTGGTGATGATTTACACAGTAGTTGCCAATCAAGTACTCATTGTGTAACTGAATTGACTACTCATTATGCATCTGATTGGCAAATTTATTTTCTTTAGCCTGACTCAAAATTTAAATGCATACCTTTGAGTTATTTTCCATTACAATGTGAATCAGTGGCAAGACTATATTAGACATTGAATTGTGTAATATGATAAATAAATTAATAAAGGAATAAAGGAATATATTCTGTTTACATATTGGTATTGTTGTTATATATTGTTATAACGTAAGTGAGAAAAGGAACTAAGTTGTTTCCTGGATGTTCCACAACATAAAATTTACTAATTCAGTTTTCAGATCCAGTCAAATTCAGTTTGCAAAATCCACATCTGATAAAATTCCAGTTAAACATCCGGGCTACCCAGGGATAGGCAAAAAATTCTGAAGTTAACTTAGTTAAGATTGGTTGAAGTTAAGATTGGTCAAATCTGAGCACTGGAATAAGCAACCTCAATCCTTTTTTTTATATCTGAAAACTGACTGAATCTGAATTTATAAATGTTGAAAACCTATTTGAATACAGTTGCTTGATTTTTTTAATGTGTATCTCTGAACAGCAAATTAAAATTACACATACAATTCAAAACAAGCAAATACAGATGTGTTGTTTTAAAATTAATATATTTGAATGAGACGATTTTAATGATGATTTTAAATTCATTGCTTTTAACAGTCAGATATTTATATCTCTTCACTGCTTAATTGAGCTTTAAATAAGACATAATATTTTTTAGGCAGTGATTAACTAGAGCCATGGTTCTCAAACTGGGGTCTTGGGGTCCATGAAACATAACCACTTTTATCAAATTAACAATAAATAAGGTCAAATAGATTAGAATGACAATTTAATAAAAATGAGGTTCTACGAGTTGAAAATTCAGAGATAAAACTCTCTGGCTCCAATATAAAGCCAAAATATTATTTAACATGTAATTAATGTGTCAAATTTTTTCAAAAATGGTTTGTTTGCAGAAAAAAAACTGTATTGATGGGGTTTGTTTTTCTTCAGTTTAAATGGTCTCTGATTACACTGAGCTACAGCATTTAATCGGGCCGCAAACTTTTGAGCTTGCTAATAGTGATTACTGCTGTAATTGTTAATAGAAATAGGAAAGCAACATTAATTGAATGAGGTTTTTTATACATACACATAAAAAACTCTTGAAATAAAATGTACCCTACGGCATTTAAGGAAAAGAATATGAATGATATTGAAAACTGTGCTAATGTTTGTACTGTATGCTTATCATAGTATTTCACTACTTCTCATTCAGTTTAATCTGAGACGCTGTTCATGTAAATGCACATGGTGTACCTGTGATCTGTATCAGTGTGAATAACAGTAGCAGTGTTTCTGAGCCTTACTTCCTGGATATGGTGCCATGAAACCATTTCGGGGTGACGCCATCCTTCACAATGTGGTTCTTCTGGTACTCAGTGAACCAGGAGGTTAGGTGGACTGTGTTGGGTGTTACTGCTTCAGCCATGATTCCGCTTAATGCCTGTGCCCTAATTTAAAATACAACAACAACAACAAGGTAATGCATAATCATGTGTATATATAATGTGTCATGTGTCTCTGGTTTCAGGTTGTACTCACCTCAATGTCACCTGGATTTAAGTTGCATAGAGAAAACAAATACAGATAATCATGAATAGAGTGAAGTGAAGATAATAGTGCAGTGACATGACGTGTGTATGAATACAAAGGGGAAAGAAAGAAAGAAAGAAAGAAAGAAAGAAAGAAAGAAAGAAGTCAAACAGGTTTTCTTAGTTCATTTGAATACATTTTGAATATGTAAGTCAAACTAAGATACTTAAATAATTCTGTTATGAATAGCAGAATGAATACAGTTACAGTGTAAAAAAACTAGTTTTCCCTTCTCAAAAGACTAGTGAGTCGAGGTAAATGACTTTGTAGAGTATTTGCTTTAATCTCTGAAGTTACACTCGAACTTAAACACATAATATAGTTTCTTGCTTCAAAGCAAACAAGCAAATTTACTGTATTAAACATGAACCACTCGTAAATGTATAAAAGAAAGAAATCTTCTATATGGTATAATTGTGAAAAATACTATTGTGTAGATAATTACACAGAACTTACACAGAAATGGTTTAGATTATGATTAATCTTCAACTCATTCCAAGTACTGAACTATCTAAAGGAAGGAAACAAGCAAAACACATGAAGAAGCAAAACAACTTTGATGGGCCTGCCTCCCCCACCAACAAATCTAATCCTTATTTTTACTAATCTGTATCCCTTGATATAAACTTCAAACAAGAAGGAAGCTATTGAAGAAAAATGATTTCACTATTGCAATATTTAACCTTGACCCTGTTTAGATCAAAATCCTACGAACATTCAACCACGAGTTCCAAAACATAACGCAAAATCCAAAACACGAACAAATAACTGAATAGAAACGCATTTGATTCTCAACAATCTAAACCAAACAGCAGGAGACGTGGAAAAACATTTTTAGATGGTTAAAAGTTCACCTTTATGTATATAACATTCAGAAATGCATTCTCTGTGTTACTCCTGATAGCTTTCTTTATCCACTATTATAGACTTTATAGGCTATTTGCTGAATGAATTCAATGATGTCACTCCTAATGGTATTTAAGTTCATAATCAGCAGTGTTGCCGCAGAAAGAATGCGATTTCATGTTATATACTTTATTAGTCAGACTCGATTTGATTTGATCGTTCCTCAGAAAACAGATTTGAAAAATATGTGTAACTGTTGATATGGTGAATTTTTCTGTCAGAAGATGGAATGCGGTATTGTGTTTGGAAAGCAATCAACTTTGGGGAGATACAGTAACAGTAACTCTTGTTTTCCTGGCAGTTAGTACTGATCTCACCCGGCAGTTAGTACTGATCTCACCTGGCAGTTACTGTAGTACTGATCTCACCTGGCAGTTAGCACTGATCTCACCTGGCAGTTAGTACTGATCTCACCTGGCAGTTACTGTAGTATTGATCTCACCTGGCAGTTACTGTTGTACTGATCTCACCTGGCAATTAGTACTGATCTCACCTGGCAGTTACTGTAGTATTGTTCTCACCTGGCAGTTACTGTTGTACTGATCTCAACTGGCAGTTACTGTAGTACTGATCTCACCTGGCATTTTTAAGCACTTGCTCACAATTCAGCTTTCTTCCAGCAATCGTTTGATTCATTACTGTACTCCATACAACATGTTCATATGATATTAATAGGGTAAGATCATTCCTCTATTATAATTCAGTGCGTGTCCTAGAAGACGTTAAGAACAAGTCGAGAGCGCGTACCTGCTTTTAAACACACCTGTTCGAGTGCTTGAGCTTCTCACACCGACATCACACGCGACACTTCATAGATCACTTCATCACATCCCGGATCTACTGCTACGGAAGTTCGTTAGTTACCGTCAACACTTAGAAGCGCGAGAGAGTACGCGGGAGTCGTTCGTCTTCTGCGTCCTCGCGCGCAATTTCCGGAAACAGGACAGCGCGAGGATTAACGAGATTCGCGGTTCGCTTTACAGTAGGGTATATACTGTACACCTCATAACTGTCCGGAAGTGTTTCTCTCGCACACCCACGCACGCACGCTGTTGAATTCTCTATTCTGATTGGTCAGAAGAGTCATTCTGATTCATTTACTAAACCATCAGCTGTGATAACCGTGCAGCTGCAAACACAAGTTTTTATTAAATATGTAATTATATTTAAATTAATGCACTCAACCTTATACTAGTAACAGCTCGTTCACAGGGACTTGAACAGATGAACAAATTATTTAACAAATAAAAACGTACAGCCTAATCGTGACATTTTCTGTAAGGAGACGTTTATTTAACTTTTATGGTCAAACACACTGCAATACTATAATAGACAGGCTACAAATATTTAACTAATGTGTAATCATTTGGATAGCCTATGGCACAGAGTTGCTTGGTCAGATGTTGATTAATTTTCTAGCTCTGAAAGTAGTTCCTGCTGTACAGTAAGTCAAATCACAGGTCTATATTAACGCACTTGTTCTAATACTTTTAATCTGTCTATTGTAATAGCTCATTTGCAGGGACTTGTATGGAGTATAATCTACATAACATACGATCCCTTTCAAAGGGAATTTAGCATTGCGTGAGCTTCCGTCTGTGGGAAGCACCCAGTAACTGGGCGGGTATGTGAAGTTTGTGTATCATCATGCCTATTTATAGGCCTGCCGTGATCAGGTGACGTGGCATGATATAAAAGCGATACAAAACCAGTGCCTTTTTAACTTTGAAAAATTAAAATCTAAAATAAGTTTAATCTTTTTTTTTTTTTTTTTTTTTTTTTAATATATATACATATATATATATATATATATATATATATATATATATATATATATATATATATATATATATCCATGAACTGAAGACAGCTTAAAATGACAAGATTTTTTTTGTATTGTGCCTAGTATTGTGCCATCTCAGGCTGTGTCATTTTTTTTATTTTTTATTTTATGACTATTTATCTACCTCATGTTTTGATATTTTTGTCATCCCTGTTACAGACACAAGTCTTAGTATATACTATAGTTTAAATTAGAACTAACCTATGTAATAGTTTTCACATATATGAGCAGTACTTTATTCCCTATTTTCACTGGGATTGCTTCAAATTTTGGATTTTCCCCCCCAATCTTATATTTGTCATTCAGATGACCAAGAACATCTTAATTTTGGAGGGTGATCACATGTCAATTAAGAAAAATATATATTTTTTTTTTTACAAGAGAGCTATTAAAAGAAGGGCTTTGTCCAAAATACAGTATAGTTAAAGTTACAATGGCAAAACCTGGAAGGCCATTCCAAATATCATTTTCACATTTTTATGAAATTAATGACAGCAACAGGATTGACATCATAGTAACAGGACTGACCAGAGTAACAGGATTCTGAGGCTCTCACAAGGGAGGTATCCAGCATGAAATCTACCACTTGCTTGCTGGATCCAGTTCCTACAAATTTATTCAAATTGTGCTTCGCTGTGTGGTGCCCTACTATCCTCAGCATTATAAATGAATCACTGGAGACTGGGGTCATTCCAGCAGTACTAAAGACTGCTGCTCTTATACCTGTACTAAAGAGAGAAAATGTTTCTGTGGATGAATTTAACAATTTTCGTCCCATCTCAAATCTTCCGTTTTTGGCAAAAATACTTGAGCGTGTTGTTGCCTCTCAACTCTGTACTTATCTTACAACCAATAAGCTTTTGAACCCCTTCAGTCAGGTTTTTGTAAATTTCACAGCACTGAAACAGCATTGGTCAAAGTCACCAATGACTTGTTGATGGCCTCTGATTCTGGAGCTACCTCACTTCTTATTCTTCTTGACCTTAGAGCCACCTTCGATACTGTGGATCATGGTCTTTTACTTACCCGCCTTGAAAGTGTTTTTGGTGTGTCCGGGACAGTTTTAAACTGGTTTAAATCCTATTTTACTTACCGTTCCCAGTTTATTTCTATGTGTGGCTTTAGGTCTGACACTTGCTCGGTGCTCACTGGTGTTCCTCAGGGTTCAGTTCTAGGCCCTATACTCTTCAATATTTATCTATCTCCACTTGGGCATCTGCTGCGATCGCTTGGCCTCCATTATCACTTTTATGCTGACGATACCCAAATCTACATTCACTCTAAATCTGGTGAAAACATTGATGCTTGTTATCTTTCTGACTGTATTTCTGAGATGAAAACATGGATGAACAATAACTTTCTGTGCCTGAACAGCGGGAAAACTGAGGTTATGCTAATAGGTTCCCGTCATCAAATTCGCAGAGTGGCTCCACTGTCTCTGTTTGTTGATGGCTCTGTTTTAGAGACCCAAAGTACGATGAGGAACCTTGGTGTAATTTTTGACCCCAGCCTCACTTTTGATTTTTTTGTTCAGGGCACTGTGAAGGCATCCTTTTTTCATCTCAGAAATATAGCCAGACTACGCCCAATGCTAAACTTATCTGTCGCTGAAAAGTTGATTAATTCATTTGTTGTCACACGACTGGATTACTGTAATGCCATTTTAGCCGGAGTTTCTAAAACCGCAATAAACAAACTACAATATGTTCAGAACTCTGCCACCCGGATCCTGACGGGAACCAGGAAATGTGACTATATTACTCCTGTTTTGAAGTTCTTACACTGGCTCCCGGTCAGGTTCCGTGGCGATTTCAAGATCACGATGTTGACATACAAGGCATTACATGGATTGGCTCCGCAATACTTATCTGGTTTATTAATCCCTTACACCCCAAATCGCAGACTACGCTCCTCACAGTGTAATCTGTTAACTGTTCCACAAACACACCTAACATCTATGGGTGACAGGGCTTTTTCTGTCTATGCTCCTTCACTTTGGAACTCTCTTCCTCCTGAACTCAGGGAAGCCCAGACTTTTGGCATTTTTAAAGCTCTTCTCAAGACACACTTTTTTAAACTTGCATTCGACTGCTGATGTCTTTTTAGATTGTTTTATAATTATTTTTATTATTAATGTTGTTGTTTTTGTTCTTATTAACTTTTATTTGTTTTATTTTTCTGTGGACTGTGATTTTATGTACAGCGCTTTGAGAAGCTGCTTTAAAGGCGCTTTATAAAATAAAGTTTATTATTATTATTATTATTATTATTATTATTATTAACAGGGATGACAGGACAAACATTCTTCGGTATACACTGCACATATTTGTTTACATAATATTGTAAAGTTTTACCTTCTTAAATTGCATTATATTGTTTTGCACTTGCTTGGCATAGTTATATTAGTAAAACACATTACATTTCTAAGAGATCTAATGTTTTACGGGTATTGTAATTAGACACATGAATCCATCTGTTTGTCTGTGTGAGTATGTCCCCTCACAAAACTTAAAATATACTGATCTGGTTCAATTATTATGCAAGGAAGATGATTAGATCTGGGTCTTCCTATGATCATCTGAAAACAGACCAAGATCTTGATGCTGAAATTTGGGTTCATGTTCTTGTGAAGTTGCAAGATTGGGGCAAGGGTCTGCTGTCACCTTACTGCTCTTGTTTGTAACTGCCCTTACATAAATGCATTATTGACAATGAGTTATGGAAAAAAATAGTTTTATTGAGGCTGATCATCTTGTCCTGGTCATTAACAAGTTAAAAAACAAATGGCAGCATTAAAAACAAACAACAACAGCCAGCACATAGAAGGAGCCAACATTTCACCAAATAAGTAAAAAAAAAAAAAAAAAAAAAAAAAAAAATCACAAAACTTACAATGTAACCATTTCAAAACTTACAATATAATCATTATATTTTGTAGCAATTAAAACAAACTGACAATAGTCATTCAAAACAGACTGAGAACAGCCACACAAATGAAAGTGAAGGAGGTAAGAAATTTCAGCAAAGGCAATTTCGTTCAACAGCGAAATCATCAGAAATCAGAGACTCGTTTTATTGAGTAAGATCCAACCATATGTCTCTCTGGATCTCCATATGGCAGGCAGTGGGGCAGGGATGAAACACACTACATCATCATAAAGGTACCAGAGTACATCATACTGATTAAGCCAAAAGAATCTATTTAGACCTGCGCTATGCGCTGCGCATGCATTTCACCTGGGCATAGGAGTCATTGCCATCACAATCCCTGGATGAAGTCCATCATCGTATCTAACCACACACCACTTTCCAATGACCTCTGAACTGGTCCAGTCAACTGCACTGTGCTGGATTGGAGTTTGGTCACACAGAAAACTAACAAACTGGGAGCCTGGGCATTGACATTCAAGCCTCTTCATAGCTACAGACATGCAACTGACATCACGGCAGATCAGGCTCTTGTCAGTGTCACAACCTGATGTAGGTGCATTGTTGAGGGAACTGGTTGGATGTTCTGAGGCATGGCATGCATTGCCTTCTTTATATCTTCCTTCTCCACAAAAAAACAGCTTGATGGAGGTTTGTGCTCTGGACAGTGCTGAAAACAGAGACCTTGCATCTGGTATGTCATGGTCTTTGCTGATAAGGTGATCTGCTTGTCTCTTCAGTGCACCTCCTTCTCCATCAGGAGCCCCCTTGCCATGGTTGGCTTGAAAGAAATTCCACATGCCTGGTGTGAAGCCTCTATTGTCCAGTTCAGCACAGGCCTGAGATGTTCCCAAATACTCATATGCTACCCACACTAAATGATATAGGCATTAGCTCAATAATACACCTAGGATGACCTTTAAAAATGTTTGCATTTTACACAGATAAATGTTAAAAACAGTGTGGCTAAGGTGACACCTAATCGTTACAGTATGTAAAAACCTGTTACTCTAGAAATGTAACAGGGCTGACAGTAACAGGTTTGACTAGCTAATTTGCTAATTGCTAGCTAATAGGTCAAGGCCCCAAAATACATGTTGTACAATTTGAAAGGATATTACTTGTAGATATTGATTATATTAGGTTAAATAAATAATTGTTTAAATTTATACTTTAAAAATAACAGTTTTGACATCGCCCTCAGTCAAACCTCATAAATCATCAAACATAGAACATTATAGAAGAGAGAGAGAAACTTACATGTGTTGAGAGATGATGTATCTTCCTGGAAGTGATGTCACTGGAATGTCCCAAGTGTTCAGTCTTCTATGGTCAGAGAGCTCTCACAGGGCAACGAAAATCTGATGCGTTCCCTCCAACAGAATGTGGAAGAGTGAACGTTATTAAAAGTCCATCTGGCAGTGTGGAAACTACTACCAAATGTGTCTCCATGGGTTCTGTCTACCGTAGAAAAGGGTTACTGGGTCCACTTCAGAGCTTGACCCCCCAAGCCCCGAACCTCACCCCTCACCACAGTAGTCAGCACAGAGCAGAGCCCAATGTTAGCGCAGGAAGTAAGATGGACAAAGGGGCCATAGGACATGTACCCCATTCCCTGAGGGAGGGAGGTTTTTACAGATGTTATTTCCTGGTCCACAAAAAAGATGGGAGTATGCGGCCAATTTTAGATCTGCGTACCCTTCGGACTTACAGGTTCAAGATACTGATGCTCAAACATATCGCTCCACAGATTCAGTTTGAGGACTGGTTTGTGACAATAGATATAAAAGACACATATTTCGACATAGAAATATTGCACCCTCACAGGAAGTTCCTTAGGTTCACGTTTGGAGGCAACACGTACCAATATCAGGTTCTTCCCTTCGGTCTAGCTTTATCCTCTTGCACCTTCACAAAGTGCATGGATGCTGTTCTGGCTCCCTTGTGACTCCAGGGCATCCGTGTACTAAACTACCTGGTCGACTGGTTAATTTTAGCATAATCCAAGGAACTGGCGTTTCAACATCAAGATGTTGATCTTGCCCACATGAAGAGCTTGGGGCTTACGTTGAACCTCAAGAAAAGTATGCTTTCTCCAGTGCAGAGGACATCTTTTCTGGAGGTTATATGGGATTCTACTATGATAAGGGCGTTTCTATCCCTAACATGTGTTTTGTCAATCCTATCAACATTGATAAAGCTGGATCTGGGCATCCACTCCAGTCTCTATGAGAGACTGTTGGGGCTTATGGCAGCAGCAGCCAACGTCATACCATTGGGCCTATTGCACATGAGACCGTTTCAGTGGTGGCTGAAAAGTTGGGGGTTTCGTCTGAGGACCTTTTAGAGTAATTCAATTCAATTCAATTCAATTTTATTTGTATAGTGCTTTTTACAATAGACATTGTCTCAAAGTAGCTTTACAGAAATATCAACATGGTATACAGATATTAAAGGTGTGAATTTATCCCAACTGAGCAAGCCACTGAGTGGCGATGGTGGCAAGGAAAAACTCCCTAAGATGTTTTAAGAGGAAGAAACCTTGAGAGGAACCCAACTCAGAAGGGAACCCATCCTCATCTGGGTAACAACAGTTAGTGTGAAAAATTTCATTATGGATTTAAGTCTGTATGGCCTTAGGAGCAGCCATAGTCCCAGCAGTCTGGAATTAGAGAAGATTTGAGCTCCATCCAGAGGCAGAAAGGATGTGGATCTCTAGTATCTCCATAAATTCGTGTGGGGCTCGGTGAAAGGAGAGAGGGAGAAAAAAAGATTATTATGTCTGCGAAGTAGTAGAACAGAATCTAGTCAGGGTAGGCTTGAGTAAACAAATACGTTTTAAGCCTAGACTTAAACAGACTGTGTCTGAGTCCCGAACACTAATTGGAAGACTGTTCCATAACTGTGGGGCTCTATAAGCGAAAGCTCTCCCCCCTGCTGTAGCCTTCACTATTCGAGGTACCGTCAAATAGCCTGCATCAGTAATCAGTGTCATGCGGTGATGCCTGCATGCTCTGAGAATTTGGAGGTGTCCCAGGTTTCTAGCCTCGGGCCACACTCTAGGGGCATCTCCTTATTACAAGACAGTAATGACAGATGACTCCCTCATGGGCTGGGGTGTGGACTTAGATGGCTGTTCATCTTATGGTCTCTGGAGTGGCTCTAATCTGAAGTGGCATATAAATCGCCTTGTCATTCAGGGCATATTTCTGGCACTGAAATTCTTTCTTCCTCAATTGAGAGGTCACCATATGTTAGTTGTGACAGACAACACAGCAGTGGTCTCATATATCAAGTACCAGGGAGGGTTACATTTGTGCCCCCTGTTCAGGCAGGTGCAAGTAATTCTTCTCTGGCGAAGGGAAAGTTTTTATCATTGAGTGCAATGTACAGTCTGGGCAACTGGAATGTGGGGGCACACATCCTGTTGAGGCAGGGGCTGAGGCCCAGGGATTGGAGGCTCCATCCACAAGTGGTGGAGTCCATATGGTGGAGGTTTGGCCAAGCGGAAGTGGACGTGTTTGCCTCCAAGAAGACAACACACTGCCTGCTGTGGGTTGCCCTCACTCCTCCCGCATCATTGGGGCTGGATGCCATAGTGCAAATGTGGCAGAGGTGAAGTTTGTATGCTTTTTCCTGTTTGTACGCTTTTTCTGCCATGACTTTACCCCTGGACTAGCCAAGGCCTTCCTACATGCTAGGTGTATTATATTCCTAAAGTGCCTACGTCTGCTTCCTAGCTGGTAATGTTGCAGGCTTTCTGCCCTCCTCCATTCCTCACTCTGGAAAAAGAGAAATTACACATATTGTGTACAGTAAGGGCTCTCTGTACTTACGTCTTATGGCCACCACTCTGGCCAGTGGCGTAAGTCAGAGCAGCTGGTGGTGCACTTTGGCAGCAACTATAGGGGCGATACTGTGTCGAAGCAGTGTATCTCTAATTGGATAGTGGAAGCAATCTCTATCGATTATGAGGCACGTGGTCTCGCTACACCTCTGGCCATAAGGGCTCATTCGACTAGGGGGATTGCCTCCTCGAAGGCTTTGTCCAAAGGGCTACCCATACAGGATGTGTGTGCTGCGGTTGGGTGGTCTATGCTGCACATTTTCATTCGATATTACAGCCTGGATATACATTCCACCCCGGGCCTCGAATGTCTTGCAGTGACACTCGGGCTTGGATCTTTTGAACAGGCCGTACCCTCAGTATGATGGAATGGGTATTCTCATTCCCACAGCGTGAAACTCACGCAATGTTGAGTTCCCTTTGAAAGGGACTGTCTGGGTTACGCATGTAACCCTTTTCCCTGGGAAGAGAACGAGACGTTGCATAGCTTTGTCATACTGGGGCATGCCTGTAAATTGAGCCTTCGCTTCAAATAATAGGGGTTGAAGGCACGGTTCACCGGTGCCATTTTTATATCACACAACACACTTAATTGCCACATCACCTGATCACTGCAGGCCTATAAATTGGCATGATGTTACACAAGATTCAGATACCAGTAATGTGTGAGGATGCTTCCCACAGCATGAAGCTCATACAATGTTTCGTTCCCTTCTCAGGGAACAGGGTTACATGCATAGCCCAGATGTTTAGGGCTCCAGGGAATCAGGGGTCCCTATCAAATACCCAGAAATAATATATAACTTATACATTTTTTATCATATTTTGTCTTGTCAGGATATCACCATTAAAGTTTTAACGTTATTATTACATCTGCATGAATGTGGGCCCCCTAGAAAAAAAGGTTGAGTGCATTGAGAGAGAGAGAGAGACAGCAAAATAAGGTTTACAAAAGTGAAAGGGCGCATAGTTGATGTTTTCGGCCCCAAATCACTAAATACTCCACTGCGTATTATAATAAACAAAATTTTTAAATGGGCTCTTATTTAACAGAAAAAAAGCAGAGCTGTTTATTTAACTTTTATGGATAGAAAATTAATTGTCAGCACTCAGAGTTTAAGCTGTGAATTTAAGGTTTCCATTATCTTCAGGACAGAGGAGCTTTGTGGTTTCAAGCTGTGTGTTTTTTTTTTTTTTTTTGTCTTTTTAACTTCGAGAGAGAAAAAAGAGAGACCAGTGAGTGTTTATAGCTGCTATAACATAAGTAAGAACAGGAAATTGTTTCATGGATGTTTGACATTAAATATATTATAACAGATAAAAGTATAATAAACATATGACATGTTGTTCTTTAATAAATTGATAAGTGCAATCACTGGTAAATTGCTGTGGTATAAAAGAAATAAAACACTTTGGGACATGTTATAGGAAAATAATACATGATGGGATGTGTGATTTGGACTGAAGTGAATCTAAGTTACTTTTACCACCCAAAAGTTGATTATTGATCCAAATATTTCTGTGTACAGTAATTTGTCTGATAAAATGACAAATGTACACAGTGCTTACAGAAAAAAGGTGTACTTGTTTTTTTGTTTATTACTTTTTATATATTTCTTTCTGAAAAATAATAAATAATAAATAAAAAAAATCACACTTCATTTTACATTCAGAAGCACAAAAATAAGCTAATCACTAAGGAAAGTGTGTATAAAGTTGCAACTCTGTATATAATCCATGGTTTCATTTCCGACAAACAGAAACAAATGAGGCCTTAACATTTTCATAAAAATTTATTACATGCAAAGTGGAAAAATGTTTCAAGAAACACAGAAAGTGAATCAGATAAAAAGGAAAATAAATGAAATGTGATTTTGGTCCGCATGAAGAGTGGAATGTCTTCAGCTCAGCACTGAACTACAACACACGTATCAACACATCCATCCAGCAGTTTGATTTAAAGTTATCTTGTGTTTTCTGAGCTTATTGACAAAAAATAATTATTAAATGTATACAAAAAGGCATATTATAATGTTTTTGATCCATCTAGCATCCATTTTAATGGATTGTCATCAACTCAGGGCACAAATGGAAATTAAAAACACAATTTTTTAATAGTAATAGCAAAACAAAATTATTCAAATAACATGTTTATAAAAATTCGAGTGACCACTAGATGGCAAACTCAATCTATAATGTTTTGGGGAATTTTCATGTTTACACTAGGGATATTTTCAAATGTCTGCACAACTGTGTCAAATACAATGTAAACAAATGTGCATTTCACTTTTACCATCACTATTAAGCTAAGATTTGGGATATTCTCTAAGAGTAAAAAACAAACAAATTAAATTAATCCTCTGTGAGATTTGTATAGACAGACATGAGGAATGAATCTGTTTGTGGAATGTCACAAGATGAAACTCCTTTTTCCTACTTTTCATATGCTGTTCAACTCTTGCAGTGTCTGATCCAGAACTTGATGCATTCCAAGGTTTTCTTCTTTTGCACTTGCTAATTTTTCTACAAAAAGATAAGATAAAAAGTAGAATGAGCTCTTGGAATTGTTTTGTTCAACGTGTACTGCACTTGAGGAAAAAAAAATGACATGGTTTGCTTTTTCTCTGTGGCTGTTAGCCCTTTTCTGATTCAACATGATTCTGCAGCTGTAAAATTCATTTGCATGCATTAAGTGACGAATGTGGGTCCAACTGCAGTAAACCAACATGCACGTGGCTGTAGTTTCAACACATGCAGAAGAAACAATGAAAACACATTTAGGAGTGAGAGTGAAGACATACAGAGGGTGCGAACTCGAGATAAACTTGACCTCACCTGTTGACTTTCAAAACAAAACTGTTGACTTTTAAACAAATAATAACACCTAATCAAACATATTGTAATACTATAATAGCTATTAATATGTAACTAATATGTAATCATTTGTATTGTGTATGTGTGAGAGAGAGAAAGAGAGAGAGAGTATGTGTATAGTCATGTGCCCTGATGTTTCTGCAAAAACAAGAATGAATGAGAGCATGAATGAAAGCATGTTGGGAAATAGGAAAAGACAGTTTTTATTTTCCTTTGCATGGTATAACAGTAGTACAGCAGACATTAGCTAAGATATTTCAGCCAGCCAGAGACAGAGACAGAGAGAGAGAGAGAGAGAGAGAGAGAGAGAGAGAGAGAGAGACAGAGACAGAGAGAGACAGAGAGAGACGAGAAAGCAGCATCTACAGGGAGGTCATATCATTGAGGGCATGGTCCAGCTCCTCCGAGATGGCCTTGTATTTCAGCTTCTGTGCATATAACTCGTCTGGAGATCAGCAGGAAAAAAAGCAAGCACAGAATATTGCAAACAGAGAGAGAAGGAGAGAGAGAAAATGGATTTAGCAGATGAAGCAGAATATGTGTGTAAAAATCCAAAGGCACAGAAAGAACATGAAAATCAAGCTGCTGCTATCCTCTTAAAGAACTTGTGCAAATCCCACGAATGTGAGCAATGACCTGTGGGTAAAGTTTCCATCTAGCAAATATGCTCTCATATTGCTTCTGCACATATACGTCTGTGCAGTCGACAAATCTCAAGGCTCTCACAGGAAGCGGTGTTTCTCCTGACAGCAGACATTCTTTATTTCTCTCAGGATTATAGCAACGCTCGGCCTGTCTCAGCTGATTCCATAAATTCAGCAGAATAAATAGCCTTCAGGAGAAACGCTCCAACGTGCGGAAATACGAAACTCCCAGACCAGATTAAAACATAATGCTGCTATGTTGTATTGAAATGCTTTATGACTGGTGTAGACCGGCCTGTTCCTGGACTATGAAACCGTACCCATGCTGGATATCTGAACAAATAATTCTGAAGAGGAAAAGAGAAACGTGCATGTCAAGGCACCTTTAACTATTCAAGCCTCAGTTACAGCCAAAGCTGATACACTTTCAGATAAAATAAAATAAAAATCTTTTCTGTACGATTTTTTTAAAAAGCTGCTAAACTGCACTTTTCCTTGTTGGTGGGATGATACATTCAAGGGTATATATTCTGTACCCTATTTTGTAAAAAACTTTATTTTGATATTTTGTAAATTCTCCAGAAGATGTGAATATAGAGTACATCTAAAATTATTAATGGCACATAATTGGACCTTAAGGATCCCTGTTGTAGCATTAATTAGCTTTTTGGTACCAGGTAAAGAGTACAAAAAAATTTACTCTTAAGCGTACAACACCAGCAGCTGGGAAAGTACAGATTAGAACTTTTTTACTGAGAGCGTGTGGCTGTTGAAAGCCTGTATCAATAATTTTCCTTTAATTTCATTAAAGCTACATGATGAAAAATTTTACTGCGAGCTACTTGTGGAGTCACTGCTGTGTGTGGAGTTCTAATACACGTTACTCGGCCATCTACTGGTCATTTATGATTCGGCAACATTGATGGATCCACTCCGTTCAACCTCTGTTCTTAAGTTAGACCACCCAGCATTTAAAATATGAAAACGTAAGTTTTATTCTCTGAAATTCTATTTAGGTTTGATTCGAATTGCAGGTGGACGTAATGGTATGATCTTCTTCAACATGCTCCAATGGATTTCAAGTGCACTAAAATGGATACTTAAATATTACAGAAACCATTGGTGTATTGATATATTACTCAGTAAGGTAGTATGTGGTTTGGGACATGGTTAAAACCGGAAGATTTTTTAAATCTAGGATATTATTATATCTGCCACTGTTATAGAGTTTTACTTAGTGTTACAGAAATGTTATGAGAATGTCATATGTAAATCACATATACATACTCTAGAGATTAAAAGGTAATTTAGGAAAAGACATCACACTGCAACATACAGAGTATATTATTGATACTGCAGACTATGAAATGAAAATGTTCGTACCTTCCAGGTCATCAATGGATTTTTCCAGTTTAGCCACTGTTCTCTCTGCAAACTCTGCTCGGGTCTCGGCCTGATCAAACACAACAGGACACAGACAGATGATCAACTGAAACGCTTACACACACCATCACACCATCATCAGTCCCCATGTATCATTCACAATACACCAGCACTGTACCTCCTTCAGCTTGTCACTGAGAACCTTAATCTCCTCCTCGTACTTGTCTTCTTTTTCTGAGTACTGAAACAGAGAAGATGGTGATGCAGAAATGTATTAATTATTAACAACATCACCAGCACTTTTTCTGTATAAAATGCCATAATTTGATAGCCAAAAATACAAGTTGTCAAGCATAGTTGTAGATTTATTGTCTATTGTAAATGGAAAATGAATCCTTGCTCTTTTTTTAAGTAAATGTCAAAGACATAATTTTTTCTTATTTATTTCTTTTTATTCTTAAATTGTAGTTATCATATTGTTTTATTTAACAAAATTGTTATAATAATCCTGTTGCAAATACATTTACATTTGCATTATTTTGAAAAGAAAGATGGCTCATACTCAGTTTAAACACTTTATAATAGGGTGTTATCTTACTTTCTCTGCCTGAGCTTCTAGGGACTTGAGGTTGTTGGTTACATTCTTTAGCTCCTCCTCTAGATCGACAACTTTGCTGTAAGAAACCAAAAAGCAAACCACCGCATATCAGCCAACAATAAAATGAAAACATATTCTGATACCGACTGAGGGAAGACACTTGAGCACTTACCATTCAGACATCTCAGCTCTCTCTTCAGCTCGTTCCAGCTCACCTTCAAGTATCACAAGTTTACGGGCCACCTAATGCAGAAACAGTCCAGAAATCATTCTCTGGTTTTAAATGCCGTTAGCTAATGTAATGCAACACAGAATATCTACCTAGCTAGCTCGAGATTACTTAATTATTTGCATTAGCAAATAACTGAGCTGAGAATCTAGCACTGTAAAATAGCTTTATTTCTGTCTGTAGATTGCCAGGTGTTTAATGCAGCTGGATAACGTAATGTAACATAATAGGCAGAGCATCTCAATTGTTAGCTACCTTACTTAGTTATCTACTGTACTCATTTTAGTTAGCTTGGTGCCATCTAATCTGAGACACTAGTCATATTTGTGTTTGTATATTTTCAGAGGTTGTTCCCATGATTAAATCACGTTATTTAATTGTTTAGCTATTTTAATCAGCTTCCTCTTCGCTATAAGTGCTAACATTATTTAAACAGTTCAGCTATGTTTTAATTCAAGTTTAAAAGCTAACATTTATGTTTGTAGATTGCCAAAAGTCATTCCAGGATTAAATGTATTAATGCAACCAGACAGGAGAAGTATCTAACACACTAGCGAAGCTTCCTTAGTTAGCTTGAGTTCTATAAGAAGAAAGCCTTTATTTGTCACATATGTACATTATTGTGATTACAAGATTCTTTTCTTAGGAAGTTCCTTCTTAGGAAGCTGGGTTCAGAGCACAGGGTCAGCCATGACACAGCACCCCTAGAGCAGATAGGATTAAGCCCAAAGTATATTTCACTTTTTACACGTACACTAGGAACAGTGTACAGTACATGTGAAAATTGTGCTAAAAAAAATAAAAAGGTAAATAAAGAAATAAAAATCATTATTTCTTCAAAGATATAAAGCTCAGTGTCATATCTATATAGTTAATCTCCATGGTTTTGCTTGTGATGGTGAAATTCCACTGTGGAATGCAGGTTATTATCATCTACATGATCAAATGTAAATAATGCTCTTCACTCACTTCCTCATATTTTCGGTCAGCCTCCTCAGCAATATGCTTGGCTTCCTTTAGCTGCATCTCCTGTATCTCCATCTTCTCCTCGTCCTTCATTGCACGGTTCTCAATCACCTTCATGCCTCTGGTTGACACAGAAAACCAATGAAGATGATGTCAAAGACTTCAACATGTATAGCTAATGACTTTCAGTATCTTCCAAAGAGCCACTGTCTTCAAACCTTCAGTAATGTAAGGTTGGAAACCCAGTTATTTCAAGATATCAAACCTTCCTATATGTCACTGTGCTAAACTGGACCCAAAATAGTTTTTCAGTGATATCGATTAAAAAAACTGGAGTGTATGGGGAAATCATTTTTATGTAGAATGCTACAATACAGGGTTTTCCATTTTAAAAATGGAACCCAGTGACAAAACTAGAAGTGTTAAGTATCCAAAGAACCATAAATGTATTAATATTTAATATGGTAGAACTTCTATGAAAGAAGCCAGTTTTGTTACTGTCAGCAATATTATAAAATGCAATACAATATCCAGTCAACAACAACAGCTGTAATTCATCCTTGTGCCACTGAACAGTAGGAAAGCATGCGGCCCATCATGCCTTGGGGCACCCCTCTATCTCCTCACCTCTCGCTCTCATCTGCAGCTTTCTCAGCCTCCTCCAGTTTCTGCAGCGCCGTGCCCAGCCTCTCCTGTGCCCGGTCCAGCTCCTCCTCCACCAGCTGGATCCTGCGGTTCAGAGCTGCCACATCAGCTTCAGCCTGAAAACACAGCATCAGACGTCAGGGCTTGTGAAGAGACAATAATGTGTCATCCTAAGAGAACAACGTTTTACCCTACATTAACTGACTGATATGAATCTGCTGAAATGGGATCAACTGAATTTAATGATTTTTTCAGCGGATCTTGGCTAAAATCTTCTCTAAGTAAACTAGCAAGCAACAAGTTCAGTTGAGTTGAGTTTTGAACATTCATTGAGTTCATGACCAAGAGTTTAACTGTAAAACTGGTGGGATGGGGGGGGGTTCAAACAAAGGAGGTTTGAGTGATACATGCATTTAAATACTAAGTTTTAGTTTAACTTATTTGTAGCTAGCAAAGGTTTACCCAGATATTCTGGCTGGTGACAAAAATAACCAAAAAACACACAAAGCAGTCAGTTAGCTAGCTACCTTACTTATATAACCCAAGTAACTGTATTAATTATTAACATCATAAACTCTATGACCTGCATATGAAATGCATCATTTTGTACTAACTCCCCCTTCACTTCATGGTTCCCACTGTGACAAGCTCTATGTGCTTATGTTTTTGCTGCTGTTGTAGCCCTGTCTCCACTCCTGTCATTGGTTTGTTCCCCCAAGGTGTGCACCTATTCTGTGCTATTCCTTGATTAGTTTGTATATGTATCCCCTGGTGTTTCTTGTTGTGTCACAAAGTTCTGTCATACTTTTTAGTATTGGGTCCTAGACTCATTTTCCAAGTCCTGGTTTTGACATTTGCCTGTTTTAAGATTCTGATTATGGATCAACAGTAAAGCACAAACAAGTTCATGAACTTATATCCTGACTCTTACTGTATGTTACTCTTTTTACAGTCACCAGATCTTGTAGTGTAGGTGTTGCTACTTTAAGAGTTATTGTTAATAGGCATCTTAAAATCACATATTAACAGTTTTGAAACTACTTGATGGAATTCCCTCTTAAACTGAGTTTTTGTATGGGCTGTCCGATGTTTCTTCAATTCTCTATTAAATTCAGTTCCTACCTTCATTTACTTCCAATTCAACAGTGTTTGGTATGGAACAATGAACACATACAGTCTTTATAAACAACATATTATATATAATTTATATATACATTAACCTGTATCAGAACTGAAAAAAGCTAAACAGGTCACACCCACAGGAGCCAAAGTGTGAATGATATGCTCCTTGCCTGTGTGAATGCACTGTAAAGCATTGCCCTTCAAATCCTCCTCCTTCATATCTCATAGTATCATCAATAAACAAAAGAAAAACAAGGCTCTCTGTCCCTATTCTTATGTATAGGAAAGAGCAAACAAAAGAAATATTTACTCTCTCAACCAGCACAAGCCTCTGCGAGCCTGTCAAACAAAACTTCTCCTAGCAAAAAGGACACAACAGAGTCTCTGTGACAATTTTCTGTCTGCAGGCAGAACCAAGCCAACACAAACAATCAGACACTTTCTACACTGATCATTAGCATATAATTACACACAATATTACCACGGTTGAATTGTGCATGCACACTGCTGCACTGTTAGAAAGGTATGACAATCTGACAGCCAGATTATTACCAGCCATTGAAAAAGTATGAAAGAACATCTGAGAGAACATGGAAAAACTGGAGAAGACTTGTTTTTTTGGTGTTTATTTAATCCCTCCATAGGAGAGTTAGTTCAGCTTTGGGAGAAAAACTGGTATGCTGAACACTCTTCTGACCAAGACACAAAACTCCAGGACAGGCCCTGAAATCAAGATCTTTCAGCTTCCACAATTTTTTTTTTCCGACTATTACAAGGTGCTGATACTGAAGACTCCTTTCATAAATGTTACATTGTTAAATACACATCGATTCACAAAAAAACAAAATATATCAAGGAGTATATGCTTTCTGTTAAATTACAACACTTTTTAAAAATCTGTTGATTATTAGGCTTAGATTACGTAGCTTTTCCGCCGTGCAGGTGAATGATCTGTTAGTAAATAACAATAATGTAAATGATGATGAGCACATATAGTATCAATACTGTAATAAATAATGTCGCAATATATGTTTTTGTGATGTTGCGTGTATCATCTGTATTTTTAAAATAATTACAAATCTGTTTACTTCCAGGGTCATCACAGAGACATGAATCTCTCCTCTGAGCAGATATTTTATTGAAGCTGCCAAATTGTCACTTTACAGAAAGTATCCTGATTTAAAAATCTTTAATCTCACCTTTAATCTCATTTTGACTTATCTCAGAGAGGTAGCATCATTTTATGTTCATTATTATATGATATAGGTAGCGTTATTATATATTCAAATGTATTCTCCTTGTTGCTCTCTAGACTGCCACGATTTTGTGTCAAATGGATTTTTCCATTTGTGACTTCTCGTGTTAGTTTTACGTTTTATCTGGACGCAGGGTCAGAATAATTATGGCTGATTCTCAGTGAAAGGCTGGAAAAGCTTTCAAATGTGTAACGAAGCATTCAGAATGAGGGAGGATGAGGAAACTGGTGACAAAGAGAGGAGGAGACAAAAAAGCTCACAGGAAATAGATGCACTCTACATCCTCTACCCTTCACATCCACGTCCCTCCCTCCAGAACACTCCTTTCCTTAGTCACTGCATTCCCCACATGCCTGGGAATGCATGCCTTATATGGTAAAACACACATGCATTGGTGAATGACCGTAGTGGAGGGCCAGGAAGACATGAGAGGAATCAGTTGGGGGGGACTGTTAAATGGAGCCATGTGTGTCCGACACAATGTGAGCAAAAGAGATGAGACTGGGGAATAGTGATCGGGTTGTGGTGCACAGCAGAGCTGCAAGTTATGCTCTTAAAAAGTAGCTTTCTTGCAGCTTTTTTTTTACCACATACCCACAGTGACAGGGTCAAATGGACTCGCTGAACTCTTCAGTTATATCATTATTATAATATACTCCCATTTATACCACAGAAGCTCTGGCAGTATTGCCGTCAGCAGATAATAGGTTTATATTTATGTGCTTAATGCATTTCACAGACATTCCACAACATTAAATGTACCTATAAAGATAAAAATACTACGTGTCATTCTTTAATTCATCAAAATTGTAACCATTGGCAAATTGCAGTGGTGTAAAAAGAATATAACGCTTTGATATATATATATGCTGTTATATTGAAAACAATGAACTTTGTGGCGGTAATAAGAACTCACACTGTATTACACTGTACGGTTTTTAATTCTTTTCCTATAACATTTAGTGCAGTCCTGTCACGTCCACACACAGCATCGACTGTTTCTGTAAGTTTTCTAAATGTGTGATATTAATCCTAAAATATTATTTTTTGGAACAATTTCCAATTCCAACAACATTTTAAGACCACAGTCTATACTCTTTAAAGCTAAACTGATAGTCTCACAATTTCACTACATTTCAGTACAGTAAAAACTTTATTAACATGTTTTAATTCAATAAAAAACTACTAAACATGGTCTACATGGCTTCCTTTCACTCCCGATTTAATTGATCACCCAAGACCTATTTGGTGTCAGCCTTTAAACTTTAGGCCACGCCTACTATCCGATTCTGATGCTGGTGCAAAGTGACACCAAACTATGTGCTAAGGAAGAAAGTGATTGGAGCTATGACTGTTTTTAGCTGTGAGACCTCCTTTTGTTCATGTTTATAGACAACAGTGTGTCAAAAACTACTTCAGCAAGTCCAAGAACACCTTGAGAAGATTTAAGGTGACACATGTATGATTGTATGATTTAGACATGCACTCTGCACAATGCTAAACTGGAGGCAACATGTGCCCATTGCTTTCCTCATTTGATTCTTAGCAAATCTACATATTGTGTATCATAGAAATGCCTTAAAGTATTGTGATATGAACAAAAAACCACTTCGTATCGACTTGTGATATCGCCCACCTCCACTTGCTGTTAAGACTGATCTAAGAACTTTTTAAATGGGCAGAGCCTAATGTTTTAACAAGCACACATGACTGACACATCTCTGTCCATGACTCCCAACTACTACGCCAATAAAGCAGAATGTATATACATGTATGAACCATACAAATCGTCGACAAATAATGACAGAAAGCTACACTTAGCTTTCATTTGCTAGTTTGCACATTCTTGAAGAGTCTTCAGAAAAGCTGCATTGCAGGGACAAAGATCTCAGTGATGGTAGGATTTTTCTGAGGCTTTGGGGATCCTATGTAACATCCTCTCTCTTTCTCTCTCTCTCTCTCTCTCTCTCTATATATATATATATATATATATACATATATATATATATATATATATATATATATATATATATATATATATACAGAGAGACTGTGGCTACTGTAGCTACAAACAACAGCCCTGGTGGTGTACATGCTTACTCAAACTTATGTATGATTAGCCATAACTCACAGGTCACAGGATGAGCTCTGCTGTTCTGGTGAAGGGCATGTAAAAACTGGAAGGTCAGCAATTATTCATACTCTGGTATTTTGTGCCCAAAAAACAGTAACCTAATTAAATTGGGATTTTTCAGGAGCATAACCTGGCAATATTCACAAAGCAAGCTTTCTCACATCTCCATCCATGTAATGGACCTTCATTTAGGTCCAGGCCTACTTCCTGCCTATCTGCATGTTGATCTTAGTGCACAGGAAGCGCAGATGTGGAACAGGAATGACATCCTCATTCAGCTCCTCTGGGAACACCCCAGTCCAGAATGGGACAAAGGCATCTCAGTGGTGTGATATTCACCTCTAAGATCCCTTAATCATACTGTAACCCTGAAACCTTACCTCCAGATTTAAGGTAGTGAGGTTAAGCTTTCAGAGTAGATGCAGTTTTAATAAACAGAAATGAGTTTTCGATATCAGTCAGCGAGGATTATGAACATGAATATTAGGAATATGATAAATCCTCTCAGAAATGCTTCTAAGGTAGTTCAAGTTAGCCAACTGGCTAGAATTAATACTGAATATCTATGGAAATGACTTCCTCACACATAAATTCTGGCCTTTTTGTATTTACTGATTTTGTTAACCTGCTAACATAATCAGTAAATGCCAAATTGTATGAATGCCAAAAACATTATTCTGACAGGTACACCCACTCCGAGCTTCTGTCATTTCTATATAAGGACTCAAAACTCATCCACACTTTCATATGAAATCAAATTCAATGCTCAATTTGTGAATTTTATTTTTACATTGTAACAATTCCACCTTTGAGAACACTTTTGCTATACAACTGGGAAATATGGACACAGAGCATAGACTAGCCAGTGACTAGTGGCTAACAATGTAGCTAGCTAAAAGTCTTTTATGTGGACAGAGGAAAGTCAGAATGACAATGACGATCATAAATATCAAGATTATTAACAAAGAAGTGTTTGTAAATTTTTAAGAAAAGACTTGGAACAACTAAAATCACACTATAAATACACTTAGCATTAGCAAGCATCGAGTCACAACTTACAAACTTACAAATATCAGAAAATTCCACACAAGTGGACTATTTTTATTGGAACTTATAAAAAGAGAGTCACTCCATGATGAGTAGATCTCATAGCATAGTGATAGCCTGTGATCTCCAGCTTCCAACAACCAAATGGCTGCCTCATCCCTGTATGTGCACTACATGCCCAATAGGGAGGAACTTGGCACTCAGTTTTCTACTTCCTACATTAGTGTACTGCATGTCTAATGTGTGTCCATTTCTACTTTCAGCTTTTTACTTTTCACATACAAGTCTGCTAAATTTGATGCACTTACTGTAATGTACTATATGTCCAGTAGGGAGCCATTTGGCACCTAGCATCCTTGCAATTGAGACAGGATACAACTGAGTAGTTGAGGGGTTAAAGTCCTCGCTCAGGGACCCAACAGTGGCAGCTTGCTGATGCTGCGATTTAAACTCATGACCTTCCAATCATTAGGCCAGTCCCTCAACCAATGGTCCATCACTGTCATACAGGATACTACACCCTATATCGATATCAGAGCTGCTGCCGTGGTTAGCGCTCTACGAGATGATTAGCGCTATAGCGTTGACAGCAGTATTCGTACGAAAATGTAAGCAGAGCAGCTGGACTGACTAAAGGACTAAAGCCTCACTGCACTGCTCCCTTTAAGGAAGAGAGGAACTGAGAGTTAATTCTCACTGACACCACTATCAGCAGGTAATTGAATGGCATTGTGGGTATCCGTTAACCAAACTGAAAATAAGTCTAGATATTGATGAACGAAGTTTAAACAAAAAATAATAATAATACAAACTCAGTATTGGGCGCCATTGAAAATGACACATTAATGTAAATACTGATATGCAAGTTGTTCATTGTACAGGGTACTACATAATGTAGTGTACTACATGTCTGATAGTGTTCCATGTGGTTCTCTAGGAACTACCGAGCCTTGGAAATAATGGTTTGTCACAATATAGATGTTATGACTGTCTTTACCAGGATGTTATGATGAATTTAAACCAATCATCAGCCTTTTGGAAAGTCAGCAGTGCACAGTGCTATCATGAAGGAATGTATCTAGATGTGGAAGTGGAGGAGGGTGTCTTCCCTTTGTTCTGAAGCCAGTTTAACATAACATTTTTGAATATTTTGAATGTAATTCCTGAACATTTTTGAAAGACGGACAAAACTGCCACTGACTAGAAAGCAAATTCAGATTATTTAATCCAGCCATTGAAGGTCAGCAGCTCTTCGTCTCTATCCTGTAGGACAGAAGTCATAGTGGATATCCTATCTGCACAGTTCACAGGAAATAACGACACATGCACACCACTCATTCACCCTTACGTCCCATAAACACAGCTTCAGAAAGCTCTGGGAAGTTTTACATTTCTCTAACATGAGTCATAGTTATATGAAATATCAGATTTAAACATACACACAGAGTCTACACATAGTGAAAGGTTTGTTTTTGGCACACTGTGCAATGGCATCAAGACGTGGGCTGGACGGTTCCGTCCCAAACCGCACACTAGCCTAATAAACAGTGGACTAAAATCTTACTACACGTATGGTAACCGTGGAACCATATTCTGGTGTACTATTTTGACATACTGTGTAATACAGTACACTTTTTTTTATCAATATTTTGTTTTTTTTTTAAAAAGTTAAAAACTTCTTAGAACTTCTTTCAAAGCTGTGGAATCCTAACAGTGTTTCTCTTGATTCAAAGGGTGGCTTCCTAGTAGAACTTACAACGTTAGAACCATTGGGCTTGAGATTGGAAAAGAAGAGGAAAACAGAGTTTAAAGGAGCTCAGAGAAGGGAAAGAAGACAGGAAGTGGATGGCGTTTCCATCGCTCACGTTTTCTCGTTGCTGCCGTTCCAGCTCGAGCTCTCTCTGTAAACTCAGCGCGCGCTCCTCCGCGCCGTCCGCCTGCGCGTGAAGAGCCTGGATTTTTCTCTTTACCGCGTCCAAAGACATTACACCTGCCATTTTTAAATTATGTTTTGATAAAATAAAATTAAAAAACGAATAAAACGAACCTAATTGAGAAAATAAATAAGTCACAGTCTATAAAATTGCAATCCTTAAAAAGTCCGTTAAACTGAACTTGAATATGAGTGCAAGTGATAACTAATGTGTAAAAGTTGACAGGAATGAGACTTCTTCGTATGTCCTTCCCAGTTCCGTTCGAAGTATAAAAAAAAGTACAAAAATATATATTTTAAAAAAAAGGTAAGAGTCTGTTAGAATTCCGTTCCTGTCTCACTGGGTTTTCAGGAATGTAACGGATGACTACGCACGGAATCCAGCCATAAAAGAAGACCGGAAAGGAAAACCCTGCTGCCAAACGTCACTGTGAATGTCCAATAGAAACCTGTCATTCGTGAATATTTTAAACATGGGCGGGTCTAACAAGTCAGCTACTAACTGAAGTCCGGTTGTCGATTTAAATACTACTGACAGGTTGTTAATTTAATTTATCAGCCATATAAGTGAACCTGCTGTCACTACTTGTTAAATTTGACTGTTTTTAGGATAGTATTTATAATTTTCAAGTAAAATAATAGGACCAAGGAAGGGAATTTATGGCTGAGCATCATAACAGTGCTCTTTGGTGACTTCCTGATGTATAACACTCCCTGAGTGTATTTACATGCTCACAAATAATACATATTAAGATCTAATTTCAGAATTGTTCAAGATGTTATGTAAACAGCATGCTATTATATGCACTCAAAAAGGTTAGGGTACATCTTTAGTAACTTTATTATGTATCTTTGACTTTGCAAGTGAATTTAGTGTAATCAAGACATTTATAGTACAGAATTAGACCATAAGTATGATGTACTCACACTTCATTCACTTTTCTATGTCAAAGATACATAAATAAAAACTATAAAACAGTACATACCATTGAAGGTTACCCCAGTTACAATAGTCGAACTTTGCCAGATTAAAAAATTGAAATCTGGTTGATGAAGACATCCGCATCATAATGATACAGTTAATGCAGTATATTTTATTTTCTACCTCAGCACTCAGCAGTAATTGTAAACTCACACAAACAAAAAATTCTAATAAAGGTTTGCTATCAGAGTAACAGAGAGCATTTAAAAGAAACATGCCCAGAAAAAATACTTTATGTCCTTCATCCTTGCACCCTTCTTCTTTGGTAAGGAATAAAACAAGTTTGGGACATGATGTTATAGAAAAATAATCAAAAATAGTGTGATGTGACAGTGATTATTTTCCTATAACAGCATGTTCCAAAGTGTTTTACTCCTCTATGTCATGTCAGTTTGCCAACTATTGCAATTTTTATGTTATTACAGAATGACACTATTTACTTTTTATCCATTTATGGTTACATTTAATTATGTGGAACATCTGCAAAACAAGCTAGTTCCTGTTATCACTTATTATTATATTATTATATTATATTTATCATTATAGCAGCTATAAATTTTCATTCTCTCACCCGCCTCCCTATTTTTTGAAATTAATGACCTGAAGTTAACTATTCTTGAAGTTAATTACACAACAAAAAATCTATTTGTCACGTTGTAAAAAAACTGCAAAAATGTAAGCGGTCCTGAAGACTTTCCCATGTAATAAAACTTAAAATTACACAGCTTTACCTCTGACCGTTACAAAGCTCTGACACAGGAGACTCCATCCACAAATATTTGGCATATCAACAATCGCACACATTTTAATAAAATCTGTTTATCTAGATCAACCACTGTACCGGTCCAATAAAGTATTACAATAAAAGCAGTGATGTATTAGAACAAGTGCATTAATAGAAACCTCTGATTTGCATTTTTCACATTCTGACCAATTCAAATCGAGAACTCGACAGTACTGTTATGTTAAGAAAATTAAAAACTTAATTTGATGAGGTACAGTATCTCACAAAAGTGAGTACACCCCTCACATACAGATGCTCAATAGGGTTTAGGTCTGGAGACATGCTTGGCCAGTCAATCACCATCACCCTCAGCTTCTTTAGCAAGGCAGTGGTCGTCTTGGAAGTGTGTTTGGGGTCCTTATCATGCTGGAATACTTCATCCTGATCATGCTCTGCTTCAGTATGTCACAGTACATGTTGGCATTAATGGTTCCCTCAATGAACTGTAGCTCCCCAGTGCTGGCAGCATTCATGTAGCCCCAGACCATGACACCACGTCCCACCACCATGCTTGACTGTAGGCAAGACACACTTGGCTTTGTACTCCTCACCTGGTTGCCACCACACACGCTTGACACCATCTGAACCAATTAAGTTTATCTTGGTCTCATCAGACCACAGGACATGGTTCCAGTAATCCATGTCCTTAGTCTGCTTGTCTTCAGCAAACTGTTTGCGGCTTTCTTGTGCATCATCTTTAGAAGAGGCTTCCTTCTGGGATGACAGCCATGCAGACCAATTTGATGCAGTGTGCGACGTATGGTCTGAGCATTGATAGGCTGCCCCCACCCCTTCAACCTCCGCAGCAATGCTGGCAGCACTCATATGTCTATTTCCCAAGGACAACCTCTGTATATGATGCTGAGCACGTGCACTCAACTTCTTTGGTCGACCATGGCAAGCCCTGTTCTGAGTGGAACCTGTCCTGTTAAACCGGTGTATGGTCTTGGCCACCGTGCTGCAGTTCAGTTTCAGGGTCTTGGCACTCTTCTAATAGCCTAGGCCATCTTTATGTAGAGCAACAATTCTTTTTTCAGATCCTCAGAGAGTTCTTTTCAATGAGGTGCCATGTTGAACATCCAGTGACCAAGTCACATGACACCGGGTAGGGAAAATGGCTAATTGGGCCCAATTTGGACATTTTCACTTAGCGGTGTACTCACTTTTGTTGCCAGTGGTTTAGACGTTAATGGCTGTGTGTTGAGTTATTTTGAGGGGACAGCAAATTTACACTGTTACACAAGCTGTACACTCACTACTTTACATTGTAGCAAAGTGTAATTTCTTCAGTGTTGTCACTTGAAAAGATATAATCAAATATTTACAAAAATGTGAGGGGTGTACTCACTTTTGTGAGATACTGTATGTCTCAATGAAACAAACCACATTCTGAGGGGAAGATGAGATCCAGTGCAAGCTTTGGCTATATTATTTAATTAATTTATTTTTTATCACATTGCAGACTATGATGTTAACTCAAAGAAGTTGCACCTCTGGGTTTAACCTGAGTCAGGGGGCACTGATTTCATTACATACACGAGTGTGGCCTTTTTTCGTTTGTTTTGGCTGGATTCTTAGAATTCCAGGGCTGCTGCACTACACGTCCTCTATCGCACCCACTACTGCTCCTTAATCTTATCAGTAACAGGCGTGCCAAAAAAAAAAAAAGAGCCCTGCCCCCCCCGTGGGGTATTTCTTTCCTCTTTCCTCCTCTTTTCGGTTGGGAATTCAGATGTATAATTAGTTTATGGTTTTGCCTAATTCATGACATGTGGTGTGGTGGACTGAAACAGATTTCCAGGGCCAAGTTCCAAATAAAGAACTGGAAACAGCAGCATTTTCCGACTCTTTAAGCTTCCTTGCAGTGAGTTTACATTAGTAGAAAACTAGCACAGTTTGAGGCTCCAAAGGAGAGCTATAGCAATTATAGACCACAAGGGTATTTTCCTAATTGTGCTGTTTACTAATATAATCCTATGTATGCGTCATAATATAGCTGGTATACACTAGGACTTTGTGGCTTAAGTACTGGCAAAAACACAGAATTGGTTTGAGAAAGACACTTTAGAGAAATTCCAGGCTTCTCTCTTTAGTTACAGCAATTACTGACTGAACATTTCTGCTACAACCTTCAGCTAAACAGCGCAAATATAGACACTGAATACAAACAAGGTAAAATATATGAAACTGGATTTTGCAAACTGTCCTTGCTTGGTCTGCTTATGTTTTGAATCACTGAAGTGCAATCCTCATTTTTTCACATATTCATATGGTGAGACTCATTAAAGAAGACTTACTGCTCACATCTGCATTAATATATCCAGCCTTGCATGTGAGGATTAGCAAGAACACACTATGAGCTTCTGTAAACAGTCAGACTCATGATCAGGGCCAGCTGGTATAACTGTGTTCCTCTCTTTTTTTCAAGGGAAAATTAGATACAAATAAAAATAAGGTCTTATTTGCTGTTAAAGATAGCATAAAGTGGAATATCTTTTACGTTTGTGAAACCAAGAACAACAACACCAGCAAAATTTAAAATACAAATGGTATGAAGAAGCAAGGCATGGGCTGGTTTCTTTCCTTTACAGACTGCAGAACACAGTACACAGACTGAAACGCAGTCTTGTACCTAATTTGGGCCATGTTTACCAAAAAACACAACCGAGCCCTAAAAATCAGAAGCACCACATGCATAATTTCCTTATTGCCGGCACTTTGACATCATGTTACCCTAAATCACATTATCTTGAAGTTTTGTACATTAGTGTGATGTTTATGTGTAGTGCTTTGTTGATTTGAAGGTTTTTTAAATAGATTTCTTTTAAATAAAAGTGTTATTTTGCTATTTAGAATATAGAGTAAGATTTCAAGGAACAATTTAAGAATCATTGTTCAAAATATCACAAATGTATTGACCAAACAATGTGTCGCTTCGGGAGCCAACGATGAGCTGACTATTATTTGCGAGCTGATCCAAATGATACAACTCACTGAAAAGAGTCGTAATTCCCATCACTAGAGTCCTCAGTTTTATGATGTTCTGAGCTCATCTATAGTGATTTGAGGACAGGATTACACTCACTGCTTACACTCACTGCTTCTCATGATCGCACGCATCTGATCAAAGCCGGCTCACAGCTGGTAGTGCAGAAGCCGTCACTGAATCATTCACTAAGCATGAAATCGGTGTTGATTTTAACACACATCCATTACCAGCTGTGAAATCATGGATGAGCAATACAGCATGAGTTTTCAGTCATATGACTCACCTCAAATCACAGAAGTCCTTGAAATGAAATGTTTTATATGCTGTTATATATTTATCCTTATTCAGCAACAGTGAAGCTCACGTTTCCTGCGAGTTCAAATGCTATTACTGCTAATAGTGACTGAAAGTGAATGGCCACCAATTGATGGTTTCCAGCTTCTATTTATTGCTATCCATTATTGATTCATTTTACTTCTGGCAAAGTTTCGTTATTTAAAATTTTTCCCCCTCCAGCCTAATAAAGCATCCCACTCACATCAGCGGCTTTCTTCTCAGAAAGTTCTAGTTTGTCCTGGGCGTCTTTCAGGGCCTCAGAATACTTGTCCAGTTCATCTTCAGTCTGCTTCAGCTTCTTCTGCAGGCCCATCAGCTCATCGTCCAACTGGAAGACACACAGCACATTAGTATGGATAATTATTGTTAATATTTTTTGTAAATCCTGAATTAAAAATCAATTTCTGAACTTGTGGCTTTTATAGAATATGGCTCTTATGTTTGGTTGGTGCTCGTAAGAAAAATCTCATGAAAATAAATATTGCGATTCATAAAATGGCATGAAAATATCTTCAAAATCCATGATATAATATTGCAATATATCATCCAGCTCTATGTTAATTACAAGTTTCTTAATCTTTGTTTGCAATTTTTTTTTCTGATTGATTTTTAAACTTTACACACTATACAGATTTTCTTGCTAAAGATCACTGACTATATACTAAAAAAAAATCATATTTACCGTGTGTTGTGCAGTAGGGAAGCTTTATTAGTGGAAAAAATAATAAGGAAACATTGATAATCTTGGGTCCTGGGTCCTGAAACTTTTAGCAGTCACTGACCCCTTTAACTGTAAAATCAATTGAATGAATCACCTCGGTACAGATAGATTTCATGAACAAATCCAACTATTCAAATATTGGACTCATTGTCCAAATGAGTACGAAAACATTCTGCCTATTTATTAGTGTTATATAGGTTTTAAAACTTGAACTTTTCACTGGCAGAACACATTTTTAATTGGTAAAATTTTTGGATTAAGTCCAATTAAAACCAGCCAAGAACTAAAAAAAACTGTAAGAAACACTAGCAAAATTAAACAAAATCCCAAACCGCTTAGCTCTGCTTTGAGAACCACTGCAAAGAATTTTAATATATATATATATATATATATATATATATATATATATATATATATATATATATATATATATATTAGTAACATTTTACAAATTGTGTTTTTTCCAGATTCCAGATTCTTCCTGACTTTCCAAACCCTGTAAGTGATTACGAAATGGACATGATGTTCACACATATACATGTTTGGGTTTTTTTTCACATACTCTTTCTCTGGCTGTAAACGTTTCTGTTTAGATCATTAGGGGTGAAAAGATGTTACTGGGGAGTTAATTTTGCTTATCTCCTGGTCTAGTAAACCAAAAAACCATGAAAACCTTTTTTAATACACACTGAAATGGAAGTTATGGCATATAAGTAAGCAATATATTTGAGAACATTCCACTAAAACACTCGTGTTAGTCAGCAGGAGAACAAAACCAGGTCTAGCACATCTTTGAGCTGATAATGTGACTTATTTTTAGTCTAGGTTAACAACTCTGCTGGCATGCAGTATTCACAAACACTCTTCGCTAATCTGAGTCTAATCAGTTCACTTGCGTTCCTGTGGCACTACAGAAATACCTGCCAAGATTCCAGGCAGCCAAAGGAATAGCTCACTCAGGAATGTACTCAGTAGTCTGGAATGGTGAACGGTTTATGTCCACCAATTTGTAAAGAAATGAGTAAATTTAGTGTGAGTTAGACTTCTTTATACCACAGAACTGCAGAATTTGGTCAGAAGGTGTTGAATAATTTCAGCTCTGATAGTGGTTCTAATTCAAACGGCTCTAATTGAAATGAAATATTTATATTAATGAACTATAAACTATAGAAACATCTTATTCACACTGACTTGTGGCAGATGCTCAATAAACTGATAATGTTTACTGTAAGGAGATGTTTATTTAACATTTGTGGAAGAAGTCTGGAAGGACTTTGTGCATTTTTTGTCTTCAAGAGAGAGAAAGAAAAGAGAGTGTGGTGAGGGAATGACTGTTTATAGCTGCTATAACATAAGTAAGAACAGCAACAAACTTGTCTCACAGATGTTCCACAAATATAAAAGTAACTGTAAATGGATTAAAAAGCATGATATGTTGTTCATTAAGAAATTATATATTGTAATCATTGTCAAATCTCTGGTATATGCTGTTATAACCAAGCAATCCACTCTGTCACTCTCACTCCTTACTGAGCATCCTTGCCAGATTCATCACTCCAGTTTGTTTATGTTTTATCACCCTAGACGAATAAGGTGAATATTCTTCTTGTCCTTCTTATTAAAGTGCTACAGTAACGCAGCAAAAAAACTTTTTCGAGAAGTGCCACCAAGGAATTATGCTACTACTAACACCAAATGTACCACCTACACAAGTAGAACATCATCGTTCTCTCTCTCCGTACCTGCTTACACCTGTCCTCTGCAGCTTTCTGTTCAGTCTCGGCCTGCTCCGCCCTGTCGATGGCATTCTCCTTGTCCAACTTCAGCATCTGCATCTTCTTCTTGATGGCCTCCATGATGACAATCTGACCTCAATTAAGCCCAGCAATAAATGAAAAAGTTAAAGCAGATCCTCAGGTACAGACAGAGAGGGGAGAGGAGGATAGATGCAGACTCGTGGCTGAAGCAGACCACAATGCCTTATCGTGCCGTCCTGAACCTTACCAGACACAGCGTTAAGCCCCCTCCCTTTTCCAGCTCCCTGACTCCATATCAGCCCACTTAGATGGAGGAATGGCTTGGACCAGAATCATTCACAGCAGCTCAAATCCCTTGTCCTTATTTGGAGCTCTTGTATTTTGCTTTAAAAAAAGTGATAGAGGCATGTGTGAGAGAAAGGACCTGCTTCTAAATTTAACCCTGTGCTAGAGCATGGTGTGGATATGAAGGTTACAACATACATAATAAGGATCATATGATTGGGAACATTTGTTTCAGCAGATAAATGAATATAGATTGTTGAGCAGAACTGTTTTGGCTACTATTAATCTGTTAAAGGTTGGTATAATATAATGTTATAAACTCTCATAAAAGTGTAATGAAGCTGCTCTTCTCTGTAATGAAATGCAATTTTTTTAATGGACAATTTTCCCAAACTAAAATGCAAACATCATCATACAGTAAGACATATCTCAGTTTTTTTTAATTATTAGATTGCTTCAATTGATGTAATCAGTAATTTTCTTACTCTAGTAAACTGTAGATATTCATTCATTCAACTTCAGTAAACGTTTCATCCTAGTCATGGTCTCGGTGGATCTGGAGTCTGTCCCAGGAACACTGGGTGTGACAGGAATACACCCTGGATTGTTCATTTGTTCAGGATGAAAACATGGCCTAATTAGCACAAATGTAGTCATTTTCAAATGGTCCCCTGAAATGCCCTGCATGCACACATTGATTTCTTTGGCAATAGTGTCAAGCACTACTTACAGTAGGTACTTTCTATTTTTGCTTGAATGAATTGTCCAAAATATCAAGTAATACAAGGACCAATAAGGTGGCTTGGGTCTGATTTACAAGGATTGGATTTTGTGTCCACACAGTCCTAAAAAAACAAGAACAACAGATCATCAATTTAATGCAGAAAATCAGATTTGTGTCACTCCAACCAGGTCGCCAAAGATTTCAGGTGAAATAGATTTCCAGTACTTGTTAGCCACATCAGCTTTATGATGCTAGTACAAAACTAAAGAAGCAAATTTCAGACACCAATCATGTCTTGTCTGAGCTACTTTTGTATGTTGTATAAACAAAAGACAACCCATGGAAGGAAAATTTGCTTTAAATTCCTTATAGTTCTTACTTAGTTCAGCATGTAAACACCCAGAAGATGCTTTGACCATTAGCACTGCAGCTAAATCACTTTATGATGTAGATGGTGCCTTGGAGACAAAAGCTATCTGTCTTCACTTGTCCTCTCTTGAGTGGTGAATGAGATCATCTTATACCTGGGAATTTATTACGTCGTTTCAGTGGAACACCTGAGCTTTCACCATGCCTCTGTTACTCAGATATGGTGAACTCACAGGCCTCAGGCATGTACAGGTGTGTGGGAGGGTTTTTTTCATATACTATGAAAATGGAGGAAAAAATGCACTGATGTATTCAGATATTTGCTTTAGTCATTATAATTGTTGAATGATGGTCAATATGTTAAAAGGGATGTAATCATGAAACTGGAAAGCAGGCTAATCGGTGGTGTCTCAGTAATTAGCACAAATGTAGTCACAATGGGCTGTATTGTTGGGCTGGGTTAAGGTCATGGGGAAAGTTCCTCATATTAGTCAGGTTCCTCCGCTATTTTTCTCTCCTCTTCGAATGATTAAAATCACCTGTGTGAAAAATAAAAAATGTACAATAACCTGGCAGAATAAGTGTGCACACCCCTAACTAATACTTAGTTGAAGCACCTTTACATTTTATCACAGCATTCAATCTTTTTGGGTAAGAGTCAATTAGTTTGACACATCTTGACTTGGCAAGATATGGCAAAATATGGCAATATTTTGCCATTCTTCCTTGCAGAAGCATTCTAACTCTGTCAAATTGGCTTGGCATCTCGTGTGCACAGCCCTCTTCAGGTAACCACATAGATTTTAGATTGGATTTACGTCTGGACTCTGGATGGGCCATTCCAAAACCTTGATCTTGTTTTGGTGAAGTCATTCCTTTGTTGATTTTGAGGTGTGCTTCAGGTCATTGTAATGCTGAAAGGTAAAATTCCGCTTCATCTTAAGTGTTTAGCAGAAGCCTTAAGGTTTTGTGCCAAAATTGACTGGTATTTGGAGCTATTCATTATTCCCTCCATCCTGATTAAAGCCCCAGTTCCAACTGAAGAAAAGCAGCCCCAAAGCATGTCGCTGCCTCCTCCATGCTTCACCATGGGGGTGGTGTTCTTTTGATTTGTGCCAAACATATCTTTTGGTATTATGGCGAAAAAGATTCATCAAACAGTAACACATTATTCCACATGGTTTTAGGAGACTAGATGCATCCCCCGCCCAACACACACACACACACACTTTAGCCTGGTTTGAATTTTTTTCTTGTTGAAAAAGTCTTGCCACCCTACCCAAAGCAAAGAAATATGAAGAATTTTGGAAATTGTTATCATATTTTGGGAGCAACTAGTACCTGCCAGAAATGGCTGTAATTCTTTTAATGCTGCTGTAGGCCTCTTGGCAGCCTCCTTGACCGGTTGTCTCCTGATATTCTCATCAAATTTAGAGGGATGTCCTGTTCTTAGTAATGTCACCGTTGTACTATATTTTCTCCACTTGTTGATTATTGTCTTTACAGTGGACTATGATATATATCCAATGCCTTGGAATTTTTTTGCAATCCTCTCCTGATTGATATTTTTCAGTAATGAGATCTACCTGCTTTGTAAGCACATTGTAGCTCATGGCTTTTCCAGTTGAATTTTACCAAGAAGATGTCAAGATTATCCTATAGGAAAAGCTGTACATTATTTGGGGTTAATCAGTCCCTTTAATTGATGGCAGGTATATAACATGAGTTTGAATGTAATTGGCTGATTCTGAACACTGCTACATTTGCAGTTATAAAATGGCATAAAAAGTATAAAAAGTATAAAAAGTTTTTTTTGTCCCCCTATAACATAACATTTCTGGTTGTTTGTGACTTGATTTTTATATGTTGCAATTTCACAATAAAAGTGAAAAAGGTTCTGATATTTTTACATCACAAAACCTGCCAATTTACCAAGGGTTGTATGTATGTGCTAGCTAATTAAGCCATTAGCCTCTGTTTTTAGCTAGTGTCCAGTTTTAGCGCAGAATCTAGTTGTCTGTTCTCATGACTTTAACCACAAAAATAGTGAGAGAATTTTTGTTTTTGTTTTTCATTTCACAAGATCAATTTGAGGGCACCAACATACATCATTAGCATGGATTCTGATTTGTGAATAAATGTCACTGGTGATCAGTCATATGATGAGCAAATTACTTGCACTAGTGATAAGAAGGGCATGAGGTTAAATACCAGGAATGCCAGAAGGCCACAGTTGGAGTCTTGATTAAGGCTCTTAACTCTTATCTACTTAGCAACATTTGTATATTGCTTATGTCACATTTGGATAAAAACTTCTGTCAAACAGACAAACCTAAATATAACTGTGTTACTCAGAGACTCCAGTATATGATCAGTGAGTGATCAGAAAAAAGAACTCCAGCAGCGCCACTTTCAGCTATAACACACTCTGAAAATGGGTTTATAGTTTTTATTTATTTCGTAGTCATTGGCTCGGTTATGGGATTAGACCTGTGTACTGTGAGTGTTTTTTAATCATTTGTCTCATGACACTGACACCGCAACATGTCAGCATCTAAAGCAAACAACTCTTAATACACAACACAAATATTAACTCTGTCAGTCTGATGTTGGAATAGTAGAACACACACACACACATACACACACACACACACACAATAAGTTCTGCTGGTGGAAGAGATGTGGCTCAGCAAAATACAGCTGGAGATAAGTACTACAAGTAGAGTGAGTGAGAGAAAGAGAGAGAGAAGAGAAAGACGAGAGAGAGAGAGAGAGAGAGAGAGAGAGAGAGAGAGAGAGAGAGAGAGAGAGAGAACGGGAGAGAGATGGCTCCTCCCACGGGAAACACAGTGTTGGTTCACTCTGGCCTTTTATGGTAAAAAAAAACTTGCATGCCTGTGTGATACAAGAACTGACAGGCAGAGTTTACACACACACACAAACACAAACACACACACACACACACACACACACACACACACACACACACACACACACACACACACACACACACAGATATCATTCTCCTTGACACCTGTGCAGGAGTGACAGGCCCCTTTAAGTGTGATTCATCAATTTAGGTCACCCTGTCCAGTGACTAAGCAGAACACAGATTATTATTTTAATATAAATATTACAGATTACTATATGATTACTATATTACTGTTTTACTATTATTAATATTACTATAATGTCAATAATAATACCACTATTATTACAACTTTCAATATTTCTAATATTAATATTACTGCTTAATATTAAAATTACAATTATTTATCAGATTCTTTAGGGACAAAATACAGGGTGTCCAAAAAGTCTCTTTGCATAGGAGACTATCTAAGCCAGCACTAGTGGATGTTTGTGGAAGTCCATTTCTCAGATTGGTCTACATCACTTCCAGTCTTTTTGAATTTGTTAATAAGTTTGGTAGCAGTGTTGTGTGTGATGTTTGCCAAGTTTCCTGTTAAAGTCCATCGCACCGTTCCCGATCCAGTCATGAGAATGATTTCAATACATTTTTCTTTTGTCAAAGACATTCTTAAACCATATATGAAAAAAAATCTAGTTTATAATAAGTATGAAAAATGTTGGAAGACATTTTCCAGAAAAAAGTGTTAATTTTCCCCTCTGTATGGAGACTTCTGGGACACGCTGTAGTTTCATTACAGTGGCACATTTTAAAATGAAAGGAAAATGCCCTTTTGTTTGATGACTCAAAATGATAATACATAAATATAACACTATAATAGCAACCAAATTGATGGTTAAAACATGTATACACACTAATAAGTATTTAAACTAGCATAACTACTGGAGTAGAACACTTACCACAAACACACTAACATGTAATGAAACTACCATGGACTTAAGTAATGGAGTAGCATGCCTACCGTTAACACTCTAAAAAGTAGTAATACTAACAACTGCACATACTACTGGAAATACTAACGTAGCATGCCTACTGTAAACATGATACTAGCCATTCCTGGGTATATGTGAGCTTATGTATGCAGAAAAATGCACAAAGCATTTCCTCCTATGTTACACCGCCCTGTGACGCAACATGAGCAGCAGTTTCAAATCACATGGGGCGGGATGGCTTCACGTTTCTCCCTTGTCATGTGACGGGGAGAGTTAGGTAGTGGGTAGGAATTGGCAAGTGACCAATTTGGGGAGAAAATTTGGGATAATTATGATCACAATTAAAACACAATTAATCTTATTGTCTTATATTGCCAATTTTGGTTAACTGGTTGTATTCAGTGTGTGTGTGTGTGTGTGTGTGTGTGTGTGTGTGTGTCTGTGTGTGTGTGTGTGTGTGTGTGATTCAGCAGAACTCCACCATGTGACAACAAAACAAAGCCTCACGAATGCAGAAGTTAAAGCCCAGTCTGATATTTAATCAAACGAGTATATTCTTTATTTTATAATAGGTTTTCTTTGACTTGTATGATCAAGATTACATTTAGTGGCAGCATAAAATAAAAATGTAAAAAAAATAAAAATATATATATATTTTTTTTAAATAATTAAAAAACCAGCAAGCTGAAATAATAATAGAAAATTAATTATAGTGCAGCCTACAAGCCACGTCTACTCTGAGTCAGACTGTCCTGCTGGGATATATACACAGTCACAAATAACATGTTCATCCAGTTCACCACTGGGGAAATCCGACAAACTGAGCCCAAAAAGGAGACAAGACACGGAAAATGGTTTAGTATGTTAGTGCCAGTGGGCAGGTTTATTAAAAAAATAAAACTCTGGTTTGGGATCTGAACTCAATAATTAGACTCATAACTGCCATAACTACACATAATTAGTGTATTAAAAATGTTTCCTCTTGACATGACATTTGTGTAAAATTGACTTAGTGATGTAATGTCATAAACCTCAGCCTAATATCCATTATTCTGGATGTGTCCATGTGGGTTTCCTCTGGGTTCTCCAGGTTCCTCCCACCTCCCAAAAACATGCTGGTAGATGGATTGGCTATGCTAAATTGCCTCTTGGTGTGAACGTATCTGTATGGTGTCCTCTTCAACCCTAATCACCATAAAGCACTTACTGAATGAATGAAGGAAAATCACATTCAGAAAGGGAAATGTAAATTTCTACTATTTCTAGTTACTATTCTATCTCAGTAATACTTAGTATTCTAGTTTTATTTTGATAAACTTTTTGACTGTGTATGTTCGTTGTGCAGTATTATCTTATTACAGTATATTATAGCACTGTTGAAGTCTTGATTCTGATTGGTCAGGTGTTGATTAATTTTTATAACAGCAGCTCTGACAATATAGTGCAGCTACAGATCACGGGGTTATATATATATATATATATATATATATATATATATATATATATATATATATATATATATATATATATATATATATATATATATATATATATATATATATATATATATATATATGTGTGTGTGTGTGTGTGTATATATATATATATATATATATATATATATATATATATATATATATATAATTTAAATTTAATAAATATATCATTTCTCTGGTGACAATTTACAAGTGAACTTGTTCAGTGGCACTTGGAGTTTGTAAACCCTTTAGAATTTTCTATATATCTGCATCAGTATTACCTCAAACATCATAAAGTTTTCACACAAATCCTAAAAGCAGACAAAGAAAACCTAATTAAACAAATAAGATAAAAAATATTATACTTGGTAATTTATTGGTCATTGGTAGGAAAATGATCCAATATTACATATCTATGAGTGGCAAAAGTATGTGAACTTTTGAAGTATGATGAGAGCAGGGGTGGCATGTAAAACCCTTCAAACATTTCTAAAATGCTAAAATGTGTATAACATATTTAATATATCTTAGATATATCTGATGTCTGAAATAATAACACAGACACAGAAATAATAAGACACACACAGGCGCATAACAGTAATAATAAAAAAAATGACATATAAAATATAATAATAATTCCCTCCCCCTCGCTGACCTGTCAGCAGCACATCAACATCAGTGTGCGTGTGTTTTATCCTAATAATTAGCGCGTGACGATGCGTGTGTAGTGCAAAAGAATATGGACAGATTTCCTAAAAGAAAAATTATTAACTTCATCCTCATGTAGCTAAAGCCTTGTTTATACTTCCGCCTGGCTCCGCAGCGCGAACCTCCACTAATAATTAGCGCTTGACGATGCGTGTGTAGTGCAAAAGAATATGGACAGATCTCCTAAAAGAAAACTTATTAACTTCATCCTCATGTAGCTAAAGCCTTGTTTATACTTCCGCCTGGCTCCGCAGCGCGAGCCTCCACTGACTGCGCGCGCACCTCCACAAACGGATGAGGCGTTTATGCTTGACGCGCTCTCGGTTGTAATATTCTTTAAAACGAAAGGGGGCGACTCGGAGTAATCGTCCTATAAACCAACAGAAAGTAGCTGAGAGAAGAAGTAGTTCGAAGGGACAATTATAGCAACGCTTAAAAACAAGGAGTCTCGCGTGGAGATGCTGAATGCTGAGGAGGAATTGTTGTGTTTGTTGTTGCTGATGTTTGTTTTCAATAAACTTCACAAAAACCTACAGTATGCAAAAAAGAGCAAAGACTCATATAAGAATCATATAAAACTCAGTAAACCTTGAGATTATCACTTGTCACATTACAACAAAATACAGCTCTAAATATAAGAACATGTATAAAACTAAATTGAATAACCTTGATTTTTATTTTTATTAATTTCATTAAGATTTTTATTAAACATGGACTTTTGCTTTCATTAAATAGACTTATTATTTATTGTAGGCCCATTTTGTAAATGTTAGAAATTACTGGAGACATCAGCAAAAAGTGGGAGCTTCCTGCAAATGTCATTTCTCACATTTACAAAATCAGGTGATTGTTCACCCATCAGTGTAAATGTCTCTTTATGTATAGAGACAAAAGAAAGTTATTACAGAATGATCACTCTGTGTGTTCACCCATCAGTGTAAATTCTCTATGTATAAAGACAAGAGAATGAGGTTTAATCACTATCTGACTGTGTAGTGTAGTGACTGTGTTTATTTGTGAAGACACTGATGAATGAAAACATGGTGCACCCTCAAATACACTTTCAGCTTTGGCTTTATTCTTTCAGCAGTATGTACAAAGCAAATCTGTATGGTCCTGCATGGATGGATCTTCTCTATCTCTATGGTCCCGCATGGATGGATCTTCTCTATCTCTATGGTCCCGCATGGATGGATCATCTCTATCTCTTTGGTCCCGCATGGATGGATCATCTCTATCTTTATGGTCCCACATGAATGGATCATCTCTATCTCTATGGTCCCACATAGATGGATCATAGAGATGCCTGTACAATCATACCTTTCGACAAGAGTTGCCTCAAAGTCATTAATTTCCGGATCTGGCGCCATGCGGCAAGTTACAAACAATGGCGTGCAAACCACCACGTGGAATGAGGCCTCGCACATTCAACGCGTTCGACTGCCCACTCCGCGTTGACCTAATTTTTGCCGTGTGCTCCCTCGTGTTATTGCAGATGCGTCAAGTATAAACCAGGCTTAACGCTGTCTAGCATTAGTGTTTGTGTAGGGTGCCACAATTTCATAAAAATTTTCAAAGGGTGCTGTGACTGAAAAAAGGTTGGGAAATGCTGCTCTAGAATTAGTAATTAATTTGAAGATGAAATTAGAGTCAGGTGTTTTCAATCAGTGTGATAATCAGGTGTGAGTGAGTGCCCTGTTTTATTTCAAGAACAAAGATCTATCAAAGTCTAATCTTCACAACATATTTGTGGAAGTGTATCATGGCAAGGAGATTTCTGAGGAGCTCAGAAAAATAGTTGTTGATGCTTATTAGGCTGGAAAAGTTTATAAAACCATCACTAAAGGCCTCTCTCACACTGGCTAATGTTACATGAGTGTACCATCAAGAGAACACTGAAGAACAGTGGTTTGCATGCCAGGGTTGAAAGGAGAAAGCCAGTGCTCTCTAAAAAGAACATTGCTGCCTGTTTGCAGTTTGTTAAAGATCATGTGGAGAAGCCAGAAGGCTACTGGAACAATGTTTTGTGGCTGGCAAAATAAAATTTTTGGTTTGAACGAGAATGGTTATATTTGGAGAAAACATTACATTCCAGCATAAGAACCTTATCCCATCTGTGAAACACGGTGGTGGTAGTATCATAGTTTGGGCCTGTTTTGCTGCATCTGGGACAGAGCGACTTGCTATCATTGATGGAACAATGACTTCTGAATTATACCAGCGAATTCTAAAGGAAAATGGCAGGACATCTGTTCATAAACTGAACCTCAAGAGAAAGTGGATCATGTAACAAGACAATGACCCTAAGCAGAAAAGTCATTCTACCAAAGAATGGTTAAAGAAGAATAAAGTTAATGCTTTGGAATGGTCAAGTCAAAATCCTGACCTTGATCCAATAGAAGTGCTGTGGAAAGTCCTGGAGCACCAACATCCCAGAGTTGAAGCTGTTCTGTACTGAGGAATGGGCTGAAATTCCTCTAAGCCGATGTGCAGGACTGATCTACAGTTACCGAAAATGTTTAGTTTCAGTTATTGCTGCACAAGGGGGTCACACCAGATACTGAAAGCAAAGGTTCACATACTTTTGCCACTCACAGATATGTAATACCGGACCATTTTCATCAATAAATAAATGACCAAGTATAATATTTGTATCTTATTTGTTAATTGGGTTCTCTTTATCTACTTTTAGGACTTGTGTGAAAATGTTATCATGTTTTAGGTCATATTTATGCCGATATATAGGGTTCACAAACACACCATTTAAATTAAGACTAATAAACAGATGGTAAACAGATTTTAAAAAAAAAAAAAAAGAAAGAAAAGAAAAGAAGAACATAGAATTGTTTATTGAAGGAGTCTCCAATGCCAATGTTTTGAACTGTTAGAGATAAAGCTGTAACTTTAGTTTTCTGAAGCAACTCTTAATTTTGTTGTTATTTTGTTGTCCCTTAAAGGTTCAACCCTTTTTGGAAGCTAAGAGCTTTTCATTTTCCAACTAATCCTTAAAGAACCATTAAAGAACTTATGCGGAACATCAACTCATCACTTTGTTGGGAAACACACTGATGAAAAGACATTACTTTTGTCTAAACTCTGGGATGATAAAGATTGTTTTAGAGCAGAGGTTCTCAACCTTTTGTAACTAACCACACACCCCCCCCCCCAAGCCTCCCCTATCATGTGGCATGCCCCCGACCCCCCCCTCCCCCAACTTATTGGAGGAGACCAGGTATAATGATTATACCTAATGTATGATCTGTTTTTGATAGATAGATAGATGTTTTTGTATTTTTTAAATGACTTTTCATAACTTTCATAATTTTTTTAAATAATGACTTTTATAAAACTATGTAACAGGCAGGTATGGAATATAAATGATCAAAAATGTTTCTGAACACTATAACTACTTTGAACAAGAGATCTAGGCTGTAATAATGCGGACTATTTTACATGTAAACATGTTGCATTACATTCATCTTGCATTCTAAAAACATTAGAATATGAATGATATAAATTGTGATGAAGAGCGTGTCTCGTTATCCATGGCATTGTTAAATCTCTGGCTCTTAGACACTTACTGAACAGAGTAGAAGAGGAGAGAGGTGTGAGTGCGGCAGGAACGCAAGACCTCATGCTTGCAGGACAGTATAGGCGACATTTGGAGGTTTGTCCAAAAAGTTGCTAGATTTGTCACTAGGCGCTTTTTTTTTTGGCAAAAAAAAAAAAAGTTGCTAAAGGGGCCTGAAAAGTCATTAAGTTGGCAACACTGGTCTGCTAAACTCCACCTCTCCCAAGCAATAAGAAAATACAGAGGGAGAGGGAATGTGTGGTTTTTCATTTATGCACATTCTATTTGAAAAGTAATAAAATACACAGAGTACCCAAATGATGCCCTCTCTGTGGTTTTTTCTTGAAAAAAATTTGCGCCCCCCTTCCGATCTCACCCCCCCGGTTGAGAACCACTGATTTAGAGTATTAGCACCATTATAAACATATTTCTGTGATTGCACAGTGTAATGTTGCACTATTTTGCTTTTTAAAAATCTTCCGCTCTTATTTTAAGTTCATAAAACAGAAAGTTTCTCATAGGTTCTTTGCCAGTTAGGTTAGTTCCATACATGACCCCTGGTCTGAACCTGAAATAGTGTTTAATGTAACCAGCAGATGGCATAGCGACATTGATGATTAAAAAACTGAGTCACGCTGCTTGTACAGATGCTGTCTTTATCTTTAATGGGTAAATAAAATAAAATCATTAACTATCACTAAAACCATTTATTAGAGAAAGTTCTAGACATCTAACACCATGACTGGTGGATACATTCCTGATCACAGTAAAAGAATTGAATTAAATTCTTTATTAAAGCTGCTCAGAAGTGAAACTCTGGTCTCTGTGTTGCCTTGGGTTGTACACAAGAGAAAAACTAATGACTGGACCACTTCAAACTTCAAACAGATGACAATAAAGATTCATCTCCACACTGAGGAACTCTACAACAGTGTTTTCCTCTCTTTTAGAGAATAGTTTAAGTGCAATACTTTTAAGAAATCAATGACCCTTAAAAATCCCTTTTTTTCCCAAGAGTATACAGTACTGTGCAAAAGTCTTAGGCACATGCAAAGAAATGCTGTAGAGCAAAGATGCCTTCAAAAATAGTGAAATGAAAGGTTTCTCCATTAAAAAAAAGAATATAAAGAGAAGTAAACTGTAATAAATGAAACAAAGGCAATATTTGTTGTGATGACCCTTTAAAAAAAGTCTCAGGTACAGTTTGTGCAGTTTTATAAGGAAATGAGCTGTAAGTTTTATTGAGCATCTTGAAGAATCAGACACGGATCTTCTGGAGACTTTGACTGTTGCACTTGCTTCTTATTTTTGCAGCAAAACCCAGCAGCCTTCATTGTGTTTTTGTCTGAAAAGTGGTTTCTTACTTAATATACTGCTTTCTTTACTGACATACAAACATTTTTCTGTAACATTTAATTTTGTGCTGGAAAACTAATGTTGGGAATCTAAAATGTTTTTGTGCTGACTTGATAATGTAGAAGTCATAAAATAAAAACTCTATAACAAAGTTTGTACTAAAAAAATAGGGTGCCGAAAACTTTTGTACAGTACTGAAATCTGCCTCGTTCACTACTTTCTGGCATTCCAGTGTAGGTATCACGTGCATGTATTTTTGTGTATGGCTTTGGAAGAAACACTGAACAGAGCAGTTGTAACCATGAATTTTGGTTCACATAAACTTTTATGATTACCAAAATTTAATTGTCAATTGAGTGAGTAAATGATTCTACTGTAGGATCATGGGTTAAAACAATTGAAATTTGGTAGAAAGACCACAGCTGAAGTGCCTTCTTCCTGTTTAATTAATTAACACATTCTGACCAATCAGAATTGAGAATTCAATGCTGAGGTATAAGGCAAAAAAAAAAGATATCTTTACGATACATTATTTGACTGAGGTTTTCTTCTTGCAAAGTAAAAATAATTTCACCAAGCATGGTCTCCATATGCTTTATGTTTATCTGATGACGGCAGTGCATGTTTTTCTAAAACAAATAAACTGTTTCTAGTTTGGTTCCAAATGCACGCAATTTTCTGCACAGAGGCTGAAATGTAAGATGTTTATGATGATGACTCCAAAATTAATTTTTTTCTGCCTTTTGCGTGTGTTTTAAAGCAGGGTGTCATTTCTTAGAATCGTGCAAATTAACCTGCAGGAACTGTTGCACATCTCCACCACTGATGTCAGAGCAAGAGCTACTGTGGGTCAAAGAACTCAGTCTGACCTGTGGAGAATTATGGTATGTATAAAAAAAAACATAGGCGGCATGAAAAAATGTAGAACCATTAAGACAAGGATGTAAGTGAGAGCTCTAGCATGTCAGGGAGGTTGAGGTGGAGGACTGGAGTCTGTCAATCCTGCTCCCAGGGTGCCAACATGAAGAAAACAAAGCTGTCAAAACATCCTGATTGGATTTCCAAAGAATCCATGCATGTGAAGACCTCAGCTGTGGGAAATGAGGGAACAATGAAGAAGACGGAGCTGGACTGCAATATAGGGGGTAGATATTTGTAAAAGGGGCCATTCTCCAGCAACAATAGGAATCATGAACCATTCGAAGGGTGCTGTTGTGAAAGGAAAGGGGGGGAACGTGAACTCGTGGTCCCGTGTGTTGCTGTCGAGGATGATGAGGTTGGGCAACAGAGCGTGCAGAACTGGATTCCTTCACATGGTGGATCAAACATGATCAGTGTGGAATTTTATCACTACATGCATGCTAAACAGTGTCTGATTCATAGTTTTTCTTGTAGGTCACATGTTAGACAGATGGCCACATAGATTGTCACTTCAAAAAGAAAATACCACTGTGGACCACTGTGGAAAAGAAAAAGGGTTTCCATGAAAGAGAAGAAAAGATGCCTCCCAAGAATTTATACAATTCATTAAATTTTTTTGTCCATTAAGCTTCATATATAGTGACACTTCATAACCTTCTTTTAACCATAATTGCTACTTCAATTTCATCAGTAAGGAATAAAACACTTTTGGGTGTGTTTTGGGATATGATGTTAGAGGAAAGTAATCAGTGACGTATGTCACCACAAGTTACCAATGCTAACATTTTTTTTTTTTTATTAAAGACACATTGTATTTTCTATCCATTTATAGTTAAATTTAATGTTGTGGAATGTCCTTAGAAATCATTGGTGCAGGTAGCATGCCCTACTGTATGTATCACAAATATTTAAAGGAGTAAAATGTAATTTTAGAATTTTTGTAATTCTCTGCTGCCTGTGAAAGATGCTAACACTGACAATTCTGCACTTCCTTTGTTGTGGGTTATCTTCTGTACCTTCATAACCCCTATATGAGTTTGTTCTATCTGGATATAGCTTTAGATTCATAATGAACAAGCCAGAGACCAAAGTGGTGAGGAAATTCTCTCTGAAACAACATAGGTAGAAACCCTGAGAGAAACCAGACTCTGTGTGTATGTGTTTTATATAATATAAACATAAATATAACTCTAGATAATAGTAATAATAATAATAATAATAATAATAATAATAATAATAATAATATGTCTCTGTTGCTTTCTTTTGGCTAAAATGAATATTTTAATCATCAAAAAGAGGACATATCTGGCACAAACTGGACGTCTTGCATGTCACATTATCTAAAGTATATACCTCATTTCGATGCTTAAAACTCAAAAGGATATTTTATTAACATGGGTGCTACAGAACCAGGGCCTGGAAGAAGCCTGTCTTTGTGTGTGTAAAGTCGAGGCGTGAGAAACATGTGGCTGAACAGATGTGGCCTTTCTAACAGAGGGGGTTCTGCTATGAAAAGGGGAAAGTGAGAGCAAGTGGGGGGCACAAAAATGGAATCATACACACGGTACATAACTCATAGAGCTCATGGACAGGACTGTAGTGAGGAGATTCCCTGAGGCCTGTGTCGTTTCTCTGTGTGACTCAGTGATGATTTTCTTTCCCATCCCTGAGGATTTTCGGCCATTTTGAAATGTCTGAATAGTCAGGACAGCTGGATTTGTGTTGTAAACTTGAAGATGATTATTACACAAGATTATAAAAGAGGCCTCAGGTTAGTAGCACGTTGTGTAATTAAAACTAGTAGCCGTGTTACCAAGCTAATTTAAGTAAAATAAATGATTATGTAATTAAAATTGATGGCCAGGTCTGCTAGCATAGATTGTGGTTAATAATGTATTGTATTGTGTATAAATAACCAAGTTTGTTAGTAAGCTAGCAAATTTTTGTAAGCTATTTATTGTGTATTTAAAGTGCCCCTATTAGGCTTTTTCAGATTTTACCTTTCATGTAGTGTGATATTTAGCTGTTTCTGATTGCACGACAAATGGATTTATTGACTCTCAAAATAAAGAACCGATTCTGAAAAGCTGAAACGAGTCGTCAGTAATTCCAGACTTACTTCCTGTACTAACCTACGTAATTTGGTAATAAAAAACCCGCCTCTGGCCTTCATCGGCTGCTTACGAGCAATGTGTTCTTTGACCCGCCCTCAAGCACTACAGTTGTAGTTGCCCTGAAAGAGCTAGGTTCCTGTTGTCGTCATGATCTAGAAGACGTTGTTTTCTGCGCTGCAAAAGCAAAATAAATTTTCATGGACTTCCAAGGGATGAGGATGTAAAGTGTCGGAGGTTAGAATTCATTTTTAAAATGTTACCACAGCAGTACAACTCTGACCTTCGTTTGTGTTCCCGTCATTTCAGTGACAACTGCTTCTCAAATCTAGCTGAAGTCAATGCGGGATTTGCGAAACGATTATTCATTAAAGACAGGGCCGGACTCACTTTATTTAGTCCATCTTCCGCCTCTGGATCACAACCTGTAAGTATGATTAATTATTTATGTATATATTTTCTACCAAGTGTTCCAAATACATAGTTTTGTGTTGTATACTTATGCAGCCAATGCACAGCTGTAGGCCTCTGCTAACTGGCTAACTCACATTATTGTCCACAAACTACATACAAACTTACCACTGAGAAACGTCCTGTTCTAGTCGGGCTTGTAATGGTGGTTCAGGTTGATCTTCCGATGTATCACTATCGGGCTGAACTTGATAAGGTAAAAACGACAACATTATTACTGAGCTGAAATTCAGATATGGTAGTGGGTGTTTCCTTTCCGACATGTGCTGTAAGCGGTAGACCAATCACAACAGACTGGAACATGTGACCAATCAGAGCAGAGTATGTTCTCTGAAAGGAGGAGTTTAGAGTGAACAGATCCTTGAGCGAGTCGAAAAAGAGAAAAAGAGGTGATGCTGCAATGTAAATTATGAGAAAATTAAAGTGTTTTTTGACCTTTGATGCATGTAAACTTATTGTATGAGACCTCTAAAACAAAATTAGGCACGTTTATATAGCATAATAGGGGGGCTTTAAAACTGATAGACACGTTTGTTAGCAAGCTAGATAAAGTTAGGTAACCTACTGTATTATGTTAGCACTAAACTGCATGCAAATAGTACATATTTCACATGCCTTTGAGGAAAATAATCTGCGTAGAATAATAAACAGTTTATTGATTTTTTAAATACACTTATACCCTCATTAAACTGCCATTCTGGCAGTTGTACCTCCATAACATGCACAAAAATAGCTAGCTGGCTATCTAACTGCTAGTAAACTTGCATTTGTCCCAGTTTGACATGAGTCCTGATTAACATTGTTATATCCTCAATGATTCGTTTAATAGTAGCTACACATGTCAAAATATAACGTATCTTAGTATGCAATCAGTTTTACACAAAAGTACTGAGAAAGTTGTAGCTGTAGAGATGTGTTGACACATTCTGCTTAAATATCAACATATGCAATCAGTGGAGGTTACTATTCATAAAAAGTAGGCTTTTTGTGAAGGTCTACTGTAAACTGCTAATCATTACCTCGAGTATGGTATGGTGCAATCCTCTTGGGTGTGGCCTCGTGCAATATCTGTTACAGGTTTAAAAGTTTAAAGGTTTGATCTCCATGCGTGATTAAAGTAATGGCCCCAGTATACAGAAAGCTGTGCACTAGAGGAGTGTTTCAAGTGTTTCTCATTACAGAGCAGCTGTCCAACAGCTTTCCACAGAGATGACAGAGGAGTAGGCTGCCTTCAAAGTAAAGCAGCTGTTTCTTAAAATGGCACCCTATTGTTTGAGTCTACAAATCTGAAACATTAGCCATTTCAAGCATATTTCTGTGTGATAATATTCAGAGACAAGCTAAGTGTATTACTTCACCTATCAAAATGAGACTTACACATTTTATCCTCGTACCAAAAAATGTACTCCATCAGCTAAGAAATGTTTGGCACCTATAATCAAATACAGTGGGGGGAAATAAGTATTGGATGCGTCAACATTTTTTTCAGTAAATATATTTCCAATGAGGTTATTCACATTAAATTTTCACCAGACATCACTATTAACTCAATAAATCTGGAAATATAAAGAATTCACAACATTAAAGTCCATAAATAAAGTTATAAAGGTTTGCAAGCAAGCTAGCTAACATTTGGGTTAGTAGAACATTGCACAATTAAAACCAGTAGCATTTTTGCTAAGCCAATTTAAGTAAAAATAATTGATTGTGTAGTTAAAATTGATGGCCAGGTTTGCTAGCAAACATTGGAGTTAATTGTGTATTATGAATCAATTGGCAAATTTGTTAGTAAGCTAGCAAATTTTTGTAAACTATTTTATTGTGTATTTAAAACTGATAGGCACGTTTGTTAGGATCCGTGTTTATGGCCAGTATTTGCGTTGTTTAAAATGCTAAAATGGTGTGTTTTGGTTCAGTAAAACCAAGCTAATTAACATCCTACTATATGCATCAGTAGCTATCTCTGTAGTACATACTCACTGTTATATTGCCTTTGCTGAGTGTGCACTTTGTATGAGAATAGTCATCAGAGCAATCACTGAGGAAGAATTGCACTTCAGGGCTCTGGGGTTTTGTAGCCAGACGCAGTTACACCACTCACAACTGCAAGTGACTGTACATCTCACATCCACAGGGAAGAAACATCGCAATGATAATGTTTCAAAATAGCAAAGCCTTCCCTGCAGGTCTGTCTCTCTCTCTCTCTCTCTCTCTCTCTCTCTCTCTCTCTCTCTCTCTCTCTCTCACACACACACACACACACACACACACACACACACAAACGCCAGACATCTCAGTGGAATTACATACAGCATCTAGGGTTAGCAACTTACACAATCTGCTCAGTCTTAGATGAGAACCCTGTGGGTTGCTGGAACATTCAAACAGATGGCTTTTATTTGCACCACTTGCAAATGTTAGTATCCGCTTAGCTGTGTTTAAAAAAAACTGAAAGTCTTTTATTACCAAACCAACACTGGTGTTTATGGTGTTGTTTATAGTTCCAGCTGTTTAGATCAGTAGCATTAGTCTGGAATGAAGCTTGATTAGGGATGTTTATTGGCAATAACGTATACCCGTAAATTTGACTGAATGGAACGTCTTGATATACAGTTTAAAGTTTGAAGATGCTGATCACGTTGAATACGATCCTGCGATCCTGTTCAGGCACATCCTGTGATGTGTTGGCTAGAAACCACGACTCATTTTCATTCTCATTTGAAAGTGTTGTCTCATGAATAGGAACACCAAATTCTTGTTGCTAGCTAAATGCCAGCAAAGCATATAGGATCAGTCACTTGAGTGAGCCTTTACCCATTCAGGAAGTGCTTGGTTGGGATTTGTGGTCATGGTTGCTTGCCAGAAGCTATGTTTAGACCAGACCTGGCAAGCCTGAAGAAAAATAATGCATAGTCTAAGGTCGATACTGCAGTGTGTATATATATAAATACAGTATCTCACAAAAGTGAGTACACCCCTCAGATTTGCATAAATATTTGATTATATCTTTTAATGTGACAACACTGAAGAAATTACACTTTACTACAATGTAAAGTAGTGAGTGTACAGCTTGTGTAACAGTGTAAATTTGCTGTCCCCTCAAAATAACTCAACACACAGCTATTAATGTCTAAACCGCTGGCAACAAAAGTGAGTACACCCCTAAGTGAAAATGTCCAAATTGGGCCCAATTAGCCATTTTCCCGCCCCGGTGTCATGTGACTTGTTAGTGTTCCAAGGTCTCGGGTGTGAATGGGGAGCAGGTGTGTTAAATATGGTGTCATCTCTCTCACACTCCCTCATACTGGTCACTAGAAGTTCAACATGGCACCTCATAGCAAAGAACTCTCTGAGGAAAAAGAATTGTTGCTCTACATGAAGATGGCCTAGGCTAAAAGAAGATTGCCAAGACACTGACACTGAGCTGCAGAACGGTGGCCAAGACCATACAGCGGTTTAACAGGACAGGTTCCACTCAGAACAGGCCTCGCCATGGTCGACCAAAGAAGTTGAGTGAACGTGCTCAGCATCATATACATTGGTTGTCTTTGGGAAATAGACATATGAGTGCTGCCAGCACTGCTGCAGAGGTTGAAGGGGTGGGGGTCAGCCTGTCAGTGCTCAGACCATACGCCGCACACTGCATCAAATTGGTCTGCATGGCTGTCGTCCCAGAAGGAAGCCTCTTCTAAAGATGATGCACAAGAAAGCCTGCAAACAGTTTGCTGAAGACAAGCAGACTAAGGACATGGATTACTGGAACCATGTCCTGTGGTCTGATGAGACCAAGATAAACTTATTTGGTTCAGATGGTGTCAAGCGTGTGTGGCGGCAACCAGGTGAGGAGTACAAAGACAAGTGTGTCTTGCCTACAGTCAAACATGGTGGTGGGATAGTCATGGTCTGGGGCTGCATGAGTGCTGCCGGCACTGGGGAGCTACAGTTCATTGAGGGAACCATGAATGCCAACATGTACTGTGACATACTGAAGCAGAGCATGATCCCCTCCCTTCGGAAACTGGGCTGCAGGGCAGTATTCCAGCATGATAACGACCCCGTACACACCTCCAAATTGACCACTGCCATGCTAAAGAAGCTGAGGGTGAAGGTGGTGGACTAAACCCTACTGAGCATCTGTGGGGCATCCTCAAACGGAAGGTGGAGGAGCACAAGGTCTCTAACATCCACCAGCTCCGTGGTGTCATCATAGATGAGTGGAAGAGGACTCCACTGGCAACCTGTGAAGCTCTGGTGAACACCATGCCCAAGAGGGTTAAGGCAGTGCTGGAAAATAATGGTGGCCACATAAAATATTGACACTTTGGGCCCAATTTGGACATTTTCACTTAGGGGTGTACTCACTTTTGTTGCCAGCAGTTTAGTCATTAATGTCTGTGTGTTGAGTTATTTTGAGGGGACAGCAAATTTACACTGTTACACAAGCTGTACACTCACTACTTTACATTGTAGCAAAGTGTCATTTCTTCAGTGTTGTCACATTAAAATATATAATCAAATATTCACAAAAATGTGAGGGGTGTACTCACTTTTGTGAGATACTGTATATATATACAGGTTTGTACTGTAACCACCAGGCATTTGGAGGAAAAGCTGATGCTTGTCTGTTTTAGTTAAGATGGACCCCCAGCTTCACTGGGATTCAAACTCACAATGTCCAGAGAATAGGGCAAACACATTTCTGTTGTGCCACTCAGGAGAATATTTTCGATTGATAATCATAGCAGCATACAGCAATGTTAAAATGTGGCGCCTATATGCAGAATGTACAAAGGTTTATCAGGTCTGGTTTACTCCAGTGCTATGCTATGTTTATCTCAGAGCTGGATTGTTAAGCTCTACTGAGACAGAATTAATATTATTACAATTCCCTCTGATGTTCATCATGATGACCGGTATTCTGAGCAGCTTTATTTATCTTTGAATATGCAAATCATCTAGTGATATGGGGGGAAAACACGCCCTTGGGGGGCCTTTTTAGATTTCAACATAGATTAAAACTTGTGGAAATGGACTGCCCAGTTTAGGAAATGCAGATATTTACTTTGTTTACTTATTTACTAGTGAGATGATGAGTAAGGTTTACTGACACACTTCCTCTAAACAAAAACATTTTAACCCCTTACACATCAGGCTTATTATTCAATTGTTTGTATTAAAGCATATTTAGTAGCTATTATTAATTTTTTTATTTAATAACAATCAGAGGAAAGGTGTGCAGTTGCAAGAGTGAGAAGTTTGGACTTGCTGGCAGCTCCCGGGAGGTTAAGGTTTTAAAGTTAGCATATTTCTTTAAAGAAACGTACATATATGGGAATAGAGAAAGGATACAGTAATTGAGTACCAGGGTGGGAAAATCCACTCTTCAAAACTTTTTCCCTTCAGGGGGGAGCCATTAAAGCTTCTATGTAGAAGTTTACACCAGTGGAAGCCCACACCCTTTTGGAAGTGCCCTCAATTATCAAGCAAACCCTTAAGGATCCCCTGAAGAACTATTGTATTTTAAGGACATATCACAACATTAAACGTCACAATAAATAGATAAAACGTATGACTTGCCATTCTTTAATGATTAAAACAAATTGTAATTGTTAGCAAATTGCTGTGGTGTAAGAGGAATAAACACTTTGGCAATTGTTGTTATAGGAAAATAATCAACTAAAGGGTCACTCTACAAACTAACAGTCACTCTAACCTGCATTGGGCTGGATCACACCACCCTACTGTTGATTATTTCCAGTAACATGCCTAGTTACGCTGAGGCATGTCTAGATACATGCCTCAAAAGTTTTATTCCTTACTTAATGAATAATGTTAAAAAGTATCATAATGTAATTAACAAAACATGGGTCAGGATATCTGACAATGGAAACATACTTGACTAAGAGAATGTGTACCTTTTCAATATTTCTCAAGTGTCCTGAAATTCTACTTAAATATGAAACAATGAAATCTAATACTGCAATTACTATACACTTCTGCTGAGTACAATGCAAAAGCAAATGGCTCCTCTCTCCTTAGTCTGAGATTTCATTGCAGCATTATTAAGCTTCTTAGTGCATATTTCAGGAGTTGCACTTGCACACACAGTCTATTCAATAATATGTGGCCCTGATAAAACTTTCTCCAGTGTTTTAGTGTATGCATGTTCAGTTACATAATACTTCTGGTGGTATGCAGTCAAAATGGTGAATGGTCAGAGTAGAAAAACCTCACATGCTCATATAACAACACCCCCACCTCACAGAGGGCCTTGGTCATGGTGGGGTTAAAATGTCTCAACTCTGCAGTGTGCCTATGCTCTGCTCACCACTGTCCAGCCAATCAGCTTCAGTGTTTTTTCACACACCCATTGACCTGCATCCCAAACTCAGAAACTAAGTTCTATTACATTCTATCTCTAAGTTCCAAGATCAAAACAAGCTCCTCACTACGATTCAGCCTCCACACTGCAGTCACCCTCACTGTCACTGGTCCTGCTGGGAAATGCTGGTGCTTTTCTTCTTTTACACAAATCAAAATGTCAAATGAAATGTCACATGACAAAATGTCACACCTGGTATGAGCTTTTTTAAATAGATTATTTAGATTTAGTAGGCATTTAGTAGTCTAATCTACTTGAATAAACAGGACTGATTTTACTCATGCTGATTCATTCGTCCATAGATTTATATGTTAATGTTTGTGAAGCACAAATGATATTATAGCATTGTAATAATGTAGCTCTTTATGAATACACACACACACACACACACACACACACACACACACACACACACACACACACACACACATATATATATATATATATATATATATATATATATATATATATATATATATATATATATATATATATATAACCATTAAAACATAGTGCTGCCATGTACTGTGTTCATTTTTACACAAAGTTTATACATAATTTTTTTTTTTTTTTAAACATTACTTATGTAAGTCAGATTAATTAAAAAGCATATAATTAAACTAAACATTCACTGATTATTTTATTATTATTATTATTATTATTATTATTATTACATTAAAAATGTGATTATTCAGTTAACAAAAATAGTGTATTCTTGCTGCAATGTCCAGTGATCATTTTTAGAAGAAAGAACAACCTTAATCTTAAATTATTCTTTATGTCCAACAGATACTTTTTATTTAATTAGTTAAACGAAAAAGTTTCAAAGATTACACGCCTCCTAATAGTGAACGATTAAAAGACTGATGGTGGTGAGCGTCCAGGCTTTTGCTGCTTTTGCCCCGCCCATTGCCGCCAACAGGACCAATAATTTTACATCTTATTTGTATATGGACCAATAGAAAGGGAATGATTTGCATATGAGGTCCATAAAAACACGCGTCTAACGGCGACTCTTTCAAACTAGTGGATATGCTCAACTCGCTCAGGACTTTCACCAGGACTGAACCAAACTTTAGTTTGCAATTATTATTTTATAAAACCCGAATAAATATTTAGTACTTGTCCTTAAGCGAATATGGGAAGAGAAAACACTGTTTTGCTCATCATCTGGATGTATTTTTTGAGTCTTTCTTCCAGTTTTTCAACCACAATTGCTCCAACAGTGGAAACAAGCGCATTCAGTAAGTAGAAATGGTTCTAATCTTATTATTGTATTACATTATATATAATTTCCTTCCGATTGGAGTAACATTGGTTTGGAGTGGAAGTTGTCCCCTCTTTCTTGCAGCTGTTAGTATAAACTGAGTGAAATGAAGGGAGTCGCTCAGATTAAACTAAACAGATTGTGGAGCCCTCAGTGCTGAGTCAGTGTGCTGGGGCCCTGCACAGACTCTCTGATTTTGCACAAATATAAGAAAGAATATAAATCTTATTATTATTATTATTATTATTATTATTATTATTATTATCTTTATTATTATTATTGGCTCAATTTATGCAAATAAAAATTCATGCATGAACTAAAAGCATTTGCATTACAGACTTTTAGAATGTAATGCAACCCTGCGTGTATTGTGTTCTGTTTTTATTTTTGCTTTTCTCTCAGCTTTTCTGTCTAAATTTTTTTGTATTGCATCATTAGCTAGTTTTTAAAATAGTAAGTCTGTAGGTCTTCAGGCACCACATGCTACTATTTTTCCAATTCTAGTTTTAAATTGCAAGGGTTGCAAGAACTCAAGCATTTAAGGAAGGTTTAAGGAAATATGTGTATTTGACCATTTAAAAGTGCACTGCTGCATTAAACAGTTTGTCAACTTGTGTTTAAGTAGGCAACATCACAACCAACTCTACAGACTGGATGATGGACTTCAGCGACATTGAGTCCAAATTTGCTCTGAGAACAATCGAGGAACCAGAGGAAGATCTATGCTACATCGCTCCTGGCCAGCAGGACACCATTAAAGAGTGCAATTTCAATCCAGACACCAAGACTTTTATAGTCATTCATGGCTGGACGGTAAGTCCATAAATTCAAAAAGTGTGTTACAGCAAAGTGAGTGTGAACATGTTTCCCACAGACTGATCACCTGATCTGTGTACAGGTTACTGGCATGTATGAGAGCTGGGTTTCCAAACTGGTGACGGCGCTGTATGAACGCGAGCCAACGGCCAACGTCATTGTGGTAGACTGGCTGGACCGGGCACAGCAACATTACCCAACCTCAGCTGCCTACACCAAGCCGGTGGGCCGGGATGTGGCCAAGTTTGTCAACTGGCTACAGGTCAGAAACTAAGCTCAGACTCCCAAGAGCTGTCACTATATTTAGATTTGAATATGTGCGTCTGCAAAGTGGCAGCATATTATGTTAAACATATAGTTTAGAGACAATAATATCAATACAAAAGTTTGCATCTCCCTTTCTAAATGTTGCAGAAATCTTCTCTAATAATATTTATGTCCTGCCTTTGCCTTTATAACCACCTACAAACTTTTTCACATCCTCTGAAGAGCTCTTGGGGCTTCTTAGTTGTAATAGTAATAGTATATATATATAAATATAATAAATATATTCAAAATCATTTTCTAATGGTTGTACTAGGAGCTGGTGATATGAAAAAAATATAATCTAAAAGGCACTTCTACAATACACAAAAATGTATCTGAATATATGTAAATATATATATAAACAATAAAGTTGAAAAGTAGAAAAATATTTCACAAAAAAACTACATTGTTTTTACCATTTTAACCAGTACACAATTTAAATATTAAATCAGATGTTGTCTGACATTGTAATTACATTTATCTAAACATTTGTATTTGTATTTTTTTTTTTAACCATTAAAAAAAAAAAAGACATTATGATATCCATGAAACTGTATTGTGACATAATATATCACAGTTTAGAAATTGCTCAGCCCTAGATTGTGCTTTGTGATTTGAGTTTTAAATCTTGTTTCAAAATTCACCCACATTTTGTTTTTCCATGCTGACATTGTACATTCTCTGAAAAGAGGATACTAGGAAAGACTAGGGAAGTTTTTTTTTCTGAAAGTGGAGACATATTTTCCTATTTTTCTATTAAAAAGCTACAGGTAGTGCAAATATTTGCACCATATAATTTAAGGTAAAATAGAAATAGCTATTCCTCTATAACACCCATATAAACCATTTGTAATTAAAGCATCTTCCCTGTGAATAAAGGTCTTGCTATGCTCATTTCCTGATGACAGGCCGAGCTGGAGTATCCATGGGAGAAGCTTCACTTCCTGGGCTACAGTTTGGGTGCTCATGTAGCTGGCATCGCAGGACTCCTCACAAAGAACAAAGTCAGCAGGATCACAGGTAACCCCGTCAACATTCATCTGTCCTGCTGGACTAAATTGAAGTTTTAATTCTGCTGGTTTGGTTACGTCTCTATTAAAGTCATTATTAGATTACAGAGACCCCATGATTGTCTTTAGGAGCACAGATTAGAACTGTTAACCCTTCAGAGGACTTCTGCATTTTTACATGCAGTTTTCTTTTTCTTGTGATTTAACTTCTTAAACACCCAGGAGCTGGTAGTGGGTTCAGATATACATTCTTTACTCTCATAACTGCTTACATTTTCTGTTATTTTCACTGTAGTTAGTAAACATTATGTTATGTTTTAGGATGAATATTTGAATAATAAACTGGGAGTTTTGCAATGTAAATTATCTGCAACATTAAGAAATATGTTTTGTATATAATTATGTAAATTTTCAAGTCAAAAAGTGTACATAGTTTGTGATTAGTGGTTAATGTTTAATTTGCTCATATCAAAGATGTCATAACTGTCAGTTATGACATATCAAATGGCAAGAATTCTTCAGAGGATTGACATTGGTGCTGCACAATATATCATTTATTAACTGATATCACAGACCACAGGTTGTTATTATACCCTGTGAAGGTTCCAGATTTTATAAGTGTTTTGATAAACCTTGACCATAAAATGAAAGTCGTGCATGCTGCTATAATTTAGCCAGTTTTATAGTGATAGTTATATGCATTAATGGTTTGATTGTCATTAGTTTTCAAGCATTTTTCATTTCTGTTGCTCCAGGCATGGATCCAGCTGGCCCAAGCTTTGAGTATGCTGACGCCCAGAGCACGCTGTCCCCAGATGATGCCCAGTTTGTTGACGTACTCCACACCAACACACGTGGCTCTCCAGACCGCAGCATCGGCATCCAGAGGCCCGTGGGCCACGTGGACATCTACCCCAACGGAGGGACGTTCCAGCCAGGGTGTGATCTGCAGAACACCATGATGATGGTGGCTACTTCAGGGTTGAGAAGTGCGTTCTCCTCATCATACAACAAGCAATTTACAGAACCAAAACATGAAAACAATTACGTCATCCTAAGATGCGTTCTATGACCTAAATTAGAGTGTTAAATACAAAAGCTATTTTAAAAAAGTTAATAGTATGCTTAGATATGTAGCTTATCTTATTCTTGCTGAAGAAATGGACCTCCACTTCCCATTTTTAAGAAAATTTTCTTATACAAATATATTTGGCATAAGTAGAATGTCAACATTACATGCACTCACAGTAGAGGTGTGCATTGAGACTGAGATTTCATTGGGCCCAACAAAATGTCAGAGAGTTGGGCAGATTTATTGCCATGCAGACAGCAGTGGGTGGTCAGATATGAAAGTTGCAGGACAAAAAAAGTTCACTTCCGTTAACATAGGTGCATACTGAGTACTTTGTGTGACACAATTACCACATTCATTCATCCTTAGTATCTGCTTTATCCTGGTCAATAAACTACTAATTTGTGGAATTTTGGGAAACAACCAGTTTCATTAGAAAATATCCTGAGCAGATACAAACAACAATAAAAAAAAATCTGTGGGAATGGGTGGGATTGGTCAAACTTGCTCAAGGTGTAGGCAGGATTGAGTGGGATTGGTCAGACTTTCTGTGGGAGTGGGTGGGATTGGGCAGACGTTCTGTGGGAGAGGGTGGGATTGGCCAACTTTTTGTGTGAGTGGGTGGGATTGATCAAACTTTCTGTTGGATTTGGCAGGATTGCTAAACTTTTTGTGGAAGCGGGTGGGATTGGTCAAAAGTTCTGCGGGATTGGGTGGGAGCGGTCAGATGTCCCTTCGGAGATGGAGGACGTGGAATTAAAATTCTCAGAATACCCGTCTAGTTCACAACATACATAGAAATACATCAAAGTTCAGAAAATATCAAATCTGAGCCAAAATTATAGGCCAGAATAGGTCAAATTCAATACATAGTGCATTCATAGTAAGAATGAGGGGAAGTTAACAGGTAGCACCTTACCACTGTTAGCATTTTACACTAGTAACTAGTAACAGAACTTGATCTTGTTCGTTGTCTTCACTAGACATGGACCAGATTGTGAAATGTTCCCATGAGCGCTCCATCCACCTCTTCATTGACTCCCTGGTCAACATGAAACAGCAAAGCATGGCGTACCGCTGTAGCTCCAAGGAGACCTTCAATAAGGGTGTATGTCTGAGCTGCCGCAAGAACCGCTGCAACAAGGTGGGCTACGAAGTCAACAAGGTGCGCAGCCGCCGCAGCAGCAAGATGTATACGAAGACCAGAGAGATGATGCCCTACAAAGGTAAAACATTAGGCTTGTAGCTTTAGTGCAAAACTAAAATGTCTTTTATGCAAGAGGAAACAATTGCTGCATTCCTTATTGTAATTATAGTTATGAAATTAATCTTAGTGTAGGTTGCGCTTTTTAGGCCAAGTCTTGGGCCAAAAATTGCATAAGAAATGGGTTGGTTTTAAATGTTGATTGTAAAGTTACATATTGAACACTTGAGATCATTTTTAGAGCTTTGTTTTGTGCTGTTATTTATAAAATGACAAACAATTGGTTGTAATGAGGTTGTAATTACTATGTTTGTGACATTAAAAGGTTAGTTTTACAACAGAGGCGCCTACAACACTACAATAATGGCTGTAAGCCAGCAGGTGTTTCCTTTCAAGATAAATCCGATTACTTCCTGTCTCTACATGGCAGTCTTTTATGTCTATTTCTGTTCCTCAGAATTATTTATTTATTTATTTTTACTCCTACACAGTTTTCCACTACCAAGTTAAAGTCCACTTCTTCAGCAACAGCAAAATAAGCTATACAGATCAGCCCATGAAGATTTCCCTGTATGGCTATTCTGGGGAGAAGGAGAACATCCCCTACATTATGTAAGTTGGTTTCAGTTTCTCAGGTCAAATACAAAGCATGAACGCTTGTCGATGGTGGTGCATTTCATGGTGTGTGTGTTGGATGTGACCCTGCAGGCCTGCTTTGAAAACCAACACCACCATCTCTTTCTTACTCACCACGGATGTAGACATTGGTGAGCTGCTGATGGTGAAGCTGCTCTGGGAGAAGGACACCATCCTCAGTTGGCCCTGGTGGAATCCAGACACTTTCCACATTCGCAAGCTGCGTGTCAAATCTGGGGAAACACAGTCCAGGTGATTAAAATGGGAATAGTAGGGGTGGAGCATAATTAATATGTATGAGTACAGTTGTATGTAGTTATGAAACAGTGTGTATTGGGTAAATGTTGGAAGACAATTAAGATTTAAATGGAGCATGCAGGATGTGCCTGTCAGTTCCATGGAAGGAGGCATGGCCTCACATTCAAAATGATAAAAATCTAACAGTGATAAAAAAACAAACAAATGATGCAGTACTGATTCACGATGTAATGCATCATAGTGTATTGTTAATCAGATTGTTGATTACATGTTAAGATGTGTAACTCAGGAAAAGTTACAAGCTTGCACATCTTTGGCTCTGTGCTGCCATACATCATTTCTCTACTCACCTCTGGTGTGTGTCTTTACATGGATTTGGTTAAGTTGAAAAAATACCCTTTGTGTTGATGTTCCATTTTAGAGCTATACACACCACTCATATTTTGCAGTATGTTTGCATAATTTCAGAGTGATCTTCATTGCCAAGGAAGGTGAGTTTGCCTACCTCACCCGTGGAGGGGAAGCTTCCATGTTTGTGAAAGACAAAGAAGCTCAGTCAAGCCACAAAAATAAAAGGTAGCATTTTGATTTATTTCCCAACTTACTGAAACACAGTAGCATCACAAAAGAGTCCTGCATTTACTACCAAGAATTTTTCATCATGTAACAAGGCTAAGATAAAATGTTATTAGTTGACACTTTGTATATATATATATATATATATATATATATATATATATATATATATATATATATATATATATATATATATATAGTTTGTTTGACTATGTCTTTGACTTTGACAGATTGCACAAGTTGAAGATGCATGGCAGCTCATTCAAAAATACTGCCATAGATGCTTAGAGATGCCCTCCCATTGCCACCATTTTCCCGGAAACTGAGAGGAACCTGCTGAAACCAGCCTGGGAGCGAGACGGTGCAGTTTCTGTACATTCTGATCCGAGCAAGTTAGCTCAGATAGTAGCATTTATGTGACCTTCACCCATAAGCACATCCTGTAAGGAATTCTACTTGCGATAACCTTTAACTGCTGAGCAGTTTAAATAAAAACACCTAACTTCTGATTACTGCTCAGTATTATCGATTAGTTGAACTTTATCTGAGGTCACTGACGCTCAGAGTAGAGCCAGAACTTGATGTGACTGGAGCCTAACCACTTCTTATTGGCTGTAAATAGGCATGTGACTGTGATAAAATTGGACCATTCAACAAATATCATGAAGGAAATGCTGCTGAGGTTTCTTTATAGTTGACAAAGCTGACCAATGAGACCAGCAAAGATGTTAGTGATGGGCAATAATGATAGGAAAATCATGCACATGCCTAGATGCTTAATATTTCTTTAAATGAAAGATAAGAAGTCCTTTATTGTTATGCAATATATATGTGCGTATATGTAAGTAAACTCTTACACTGTTATAATGTGTGTATTGAATTTCTGTCAGCGTTGGTCAAACCGAGGCGAAAGGAATAAACAATGTAAGGCAAAGTGGGCGTTATATGGGATTGCATTCAGCTCACAGGGGCACCATATGCCTAACTGACTGACTGATTGACCCATTGACTGACTGATTGACTCAGTGAGCGACTGACTGACTGATTGACTCACTGACTGACTGGCCAATTGATTTGCTGACTGACTGATTAACTTACTGATTCATTCACCGAGTCACTGTCGGATTGACTCACTGACTGACTAGCTCTGAAGGTAAAACCACCTGATGAAGGGAAATCAAATATGTTTATGACCCTGTTTATCTGCCTACATAGCAATCAACCACTGAGTGTCCTTGATCACAGTGACGTGCTTGACATTGCCATGTTCAGGTAGTTTATAATGCCGTGACGGTAGGCTTTGTGTATAAGATGTCATGGTGAAATTTTATAGAGTATAAAAGATGCACAACACTCAAAATCTCTTTCAAACACTGAAGCCAACTAAAACCTATTCATTACCTATCAGATACACTTAATGGTGTAGGCATGTTGACCACTTGCTAGCATGGGACCAAATATTCTCTTAGCTGAATCTATATACAGAAATGATCAGTGTAAATATGTTTAATTGTTCTATATTTGGAGATGTGCAAGTTTAAGTTGTTTTTGTGTCCATGTTTGAGTTACTGTGTTTGGCACAGGTCACTTTATAGGCTTGGATTAGTTTCCTGTTTGATCCATTCATCACTTAATGTCACAATCAGATGTTTTCATTCATTTTATCACTTGTTCACAATTCAATCAAAAGATCACTCAAGACCTAAAATGTATTTATCTAAACTGTTTGAGGCATGCAAAAGTTTAGGTTTTGATTGATTAATCATACACTTAATATTGCCTCATAATGCGATCATCTGCCAGATTGTTGAGAATTAAAGGAATTCTGAACATGCTTCTGAACACTTCCTGATTGTGACTTATATAGGTAAACTATACAGAATTCATTAGCTGTGCTGTTATAGTTCCCAGCATGCACCAGAAACCTAGTCCTGAGGAAATCATAAATTAAATAGACCTCATGAAGATGAATTTCCTCCATAAGAGCTATAAATACAACAGGATTATTTATTAATTGTATATATTTGTACATTAGCCTTGTTTAAACAATGTATACCCTTGAGATCATTCATCATATTAATATGCAATGCACTGCATAAGTATATTTTAATAAAGAGTATGTTGCCTTAAAACTGGCTAAATCTGTCTTTCTTTGAGTTTTATGCAGAAATTTTAAAAGACTTTATGATTTGGTCTGAATCAAAGACATAATTTGATAGAAACTAGCAGCTGCCTGAACTTGTCTGCTATTTTTGATACAGATCAAAACAGTTGATTAAACAGATGATAAGTTATGTGTAGGATTCATGACCACTGACAAAAACTAGAATGAATTTAAATGCACAGAAATTACTTAGAATATTGTGATGAATTTTATTTTAATGGCTGTTTAATCCTCTGAGGTCTGTTATATATATATATATATATATATATATATATATATATATATATATATATATATATATATATATATATATATATATATATATACTGGTGTTCAGACATAACAAAACATATGTTTGGTCCAAAAATTCTGTTTGAAATCTGTCCTTCTGTTTATAGGGCATCTGAAATCGAACATCAAATAAAACTTATTTGAGTCCTATCTGTAATCTTCTACATAGAAAAACGAACAGATGCCCACGATTGGTTAGTGTCATTGTGACTGACAGGGGAAAGAGTGTATGCCGCTCCCACTCCGAGAGCAAAGAAAATGCTGCTCTCTTGGTCTCCCAGTTTCAAATGGCTGTGGCATCAACAGTATTCAGTATCTCAGTGTTAAAGCCAGCACCTTTTTCTTTTGCACCATTCTGAATCCCCCAATTTTTAAAAACAAACCATCATAGGTTCTTCACATCACTTATGTGGATCCTCTGTTTCAGTTGATCCAGTCACATGCATTTAAGTAAATGGTGTAGTTTTCATAGATTTTTAAAAAATTTAATTCTGATTACCGAAGTGATTACGTGACACGTAAACCAGCCACGAAAACCGGATTTTTGCAGATGATTGGACAGAGAAGTGTTTATCCTCTGCTTCAAAAAGAAATGTTTCATCTGTTTCAGAGTCTGCGTTGTTAGCCGAAAGTGGTCATTTGAAGCTCCACAATGAAATAAATCAAACACTTCAAATTGTCTTTGGAAACAAGAACTTCTTAAATTTGAGTTGAATACCTTTGCTTTAAAGTTTAGAAAATAGTTTAATAAACAAGCCTGTATTTATTTAAATGAGGCCATTGACCAGCATTTGCCAGGGCAGGTGTGTGACCACAAGGTTGTAAGTTCCCAGGGCAGCCAGAGAGCCAGTCCTTAATCCTTAACTCCTCAGCGTGTTTGGACTGTGTTCACTCTCTGAATAAAAAGCATCTGCTTAATGAGCTGATGTAAAATATAAATGTCCTAAAGAGGACATTCAAATGCTTCTGCTTTAAATAACTTTGTTATTTCAGTACAGCATGTTTACTACCAACATCTACCAGGTTTAATCTTGAGGCTACAGCTTGTGTTAATAAATCATTTATGTGACATCAATTACTTAATCTCATTCCCTAATCTATAGCGTCTTTCAGTTTTACTGACATTTCTTTGTTAAATAGGCATTGTTTCCTAAAATTATGGGGACATTTTGTCTCTGATAAAGACAATAAACAAAACACACATCTATATGGTCTATTTGTTATTAATTTATCCCCAATCCTTCAGTCCTATTGGTGAAAGCAACAGTTTCCTCAAAAACAGGAGGTGATTCTTGGCGCAGATCTGCGTCATGTGCCTTTTATTGGACTCTCCAAATGGAATTCCTGGAAAGTCAAGGAGAGTTTTGGACTCGTCTCAGGTCCTGGCAAGACTTGATGTTTGGACTGGAAACAAAAACTCTCAGAAGGCCACTTGCTGTATTTCTGCACTCGCACACACACACACCAATGCATACCCACCTCACAACAACCACAACAACAGCATCAACACTGTGACTCAACTGCATGTGATGTAAACACAGTGGTAATTATGTAGAGATTTCTCAGGACATGTTCTTCCATGCACTGGGTTGCTTTTCGAGGAAAAGAGGAAGCTTGTCTTAGTAATGAATAGAGTCTAATGAAGCCTGTTAAGGTGAAGTTCAATTCAGAGTACTGTACAATTCCCTTGATGCGCATGGTTTAAAAGGAAATTGAGCATTCAATAGAACTGCCAGGACTATCATAGGACCAATGTTGGGCACTTGAGCCAGACACTAAACCCTAACCCTTGGATTGGATTGATTTCATCCTCTAACTTACTTACTTAAAACAAAATTCTGTAAAAATCAAATACGATTTAGACTATTTTCCTCTCACACCTAATGTAACTACTGATCAAATGACCAGCCCAGACATACAGTATTTTGTATCTGACATTTAAGTCTTTCATTTCTTAATCATCATAATCACCAGAACTATGATTCTAAAGTAACTAACAGTGTAACATACTAGGAGGAAAACACTATCCACCTTCTTCTGTATACAAAGTTCTATCCAGTCTTTGGCATACAAAGTGCTATCCACCCTCTTCTGCATACAAAGCGATATTCACCCTATTCTCCATACAAAGTGCTAGCCACCCTCTTCTGTATAGCTCACACTCACACACGATTGGCTAGTGTCACTGTGCACTGTGACTGACAGGAGAGAGAGGGAGAGAGAGAGAGAGAGAGAGAGAGAGAGAGAGAGAGTGTCACCCAGACAGCATGACCAATTTTGCTCCATTGCCTCCTGGTTACAGATAGCAGTAGCATCATCAGGATTCAAACCTGCAATCTCAGGATGATATTTTCTGCTGCATCACTTTATGGAAGGAGTCTGCAGTGTCAGTGCCTTGTAAGACTCAGAGGTAAAGCTGCAACTTTAAGTTTTCCAACACCGGGAATTGTCTTCGGGACAAAGAAGCACAGAGCAGCATGACACCAAATGTTTTATTCCTTACTTATTATTAAATAATAAGTAATGATTAATAATTATTAAATATAAAATATTTTACATAACTGCTACTGCTGCAATATTCATGTTATTTTCCCCCTCAATGTTCTATGCTTGGACCCTTTGTCTTATGGAGCATGTAGTATTATTTTTGCAGGTGACACTAGCCTCCATCCTCAAAACAATGTACATCGTCCAAAAACTATTTCAATGATGAAACGTTTCTTGTTACAGTGCTACAGAATACATTTGTCATTACGGCTCCACCTGGCACTGGCATGCTGACTCTCACAGAGGATTTGATGTCCTAAAAACCTCCTGTTTTGTATTTAAAGCCTGCAGTCTAGGAATGTCACTTCTATACTTGTAAGTGTGTTAAGCTGACATTTCTGAAAGCCAGAGAAGCTCACCCTCTTGATCTGGGGAGAATGTGTGCTTCTCTGGCTTTTAGAAATGTCTGATTTATTGTCCTCTTTATGTCACATTACTGATCCAGACTTCTGAACTGCAGCTGAGTGTGCATGATGTCACAGGTCATGCGAGGGCCAACAATAAGCACTTTCCAGGCTGTTCTTCAATGCCCAGTATGACCCCTTGAAATGTTTTTTAATCACTTCACAGTGTTTATTGCAAAATGTCTTGAAACAGGCAGAGGCCAATAACTCTGCTGACTACAACACACATTTTACTTAGATAAAAGACTGTGTTTGAATCCTTTACTGGTTATTGATGGATTATACCCGAGTGGACTAACGCAGAGAATAACATTTTTTATATGGTCTGGCTTGTTCTTTAATTTGCTCTGTATGTGTATATGTGTTCTACTTCTTCTTCTTCTTTACAAGCACTTCAATTTGAACTCATGGTTGTTTGATGCATAATGAAATGGTACACATTTAGTAAAGGCCAAAGACTGGATGCTAGCATGTTAAACAGCATTGCTGTGCTCTGCTCCTGAACCTAGCACTAAGAGTAACTTAGTCTCAAACCAAGTGTGCCAGAGCTGATGAACCAAACCTCAGAAGACTGAACTGAATAGTGGATTCAGTTAGAATAGATATTAGGTTAAATTATATTATTAGAGATTAAATTCGATATTGGGATAGATTTGATTATATATTATATTAGATTACATTAGATATTAGATTAGACATTCGTTTATATATGATTAGATATCAGATTAGATATTAAGTTACTTTAGGAAAAATTTACATCGTTAGAAACCTACACGCTCCACATAAATGGACTAAAATATATGCGGAATCATTGATAATGGTGAAGTTTTCTGAGAGGATATGTTTATTTAATGTTTGTGGAAGGAATGTCCAGTGTCAATGCCATGCAAGTCATAAGAGTAAGTAACTTGAATTATTCAAAAAATTGTTAGCCTGCTTTTAACACACACACACACACACACACACACACGCACACACACGCACACACACGCGCACACACGCGCACACGCACACACGCACACACACACACACACACACACACACACACACAAAGTGGAGGGAAGTAGAAACACAGAAATAAAATGTGAGCTGCATGCATAGGCTAAATTTAGTCAATGCATAGTCAGAGTTACGAAGATTAAAAATCAGTGCCTATAATGAGCGTGAGCACAGTGCACAAAAACTCAGATAAACTGTCAAATATATAACATATATACAGTACATGTTCAGGTATTAGGGTTTGTATTGTCCAACAGACATATTTCCAGCTCAGTTAATGTGTTCTCTTTTCTCTGTTGACACTCTCAAGTGTGTGTCCAAACAGACAGACAGTGCCAGCCATTACTGCCGAGACTCCCAGGATGGCCAGCAGGATCGCCCACCAGTGGGCCTGTCAAACACAGCACAAAAGGAAGGTATTAATATAGAGCAAGGATGATTGGCTAACCTGAGTGACAACTGGCTAACAATACAAATTCACAATTTTATTATTGACATCTGTACATTTTTAACTTTACTTAATTTTTCTTTCATCTAATACATTGCAACATTGCAAAAGAAACCTTTCTACTCACTACATTTTCAAATATCTCTACATTTCTCTATATATTTGTAAAGTCCAAAGGTGACTTTTAGCATCAGACCATTTTAATGATTGAAATTCCTAACAAATCTTAACCTTGACAGTAAGAATGACATCTAGTATTCATCTCTGAAATCTCTACACTGTTACATGCACTTCGTTTTTATCACAGCAGTTTGTATTATGACAGATAACGATTCGGCATTCAGTGAGTTGTCACTGTCACGGTCAGAGATATTATAATGCTAGCTAACATTAGAGAGATTAGAAATAAAGTTGTTAGTTAGCCCATGTTTCTTGGTTCCTTGATGAAAGAACTAAATTTTTCATTAGGAACTAATATCAGTGATTTGAAATTTCTTGTACTTTTACTTTCATACATTGAACTTCATAAATTGAAGTTTCTAATTTTCTACTTTAACTTGACTGAAGAATTTGAATCTGTACTTCAACTTATTTTCTTGTCATTCATTTATTGAATATTTATTTAGGCGAAAACTATAGGCATTCAGAAACTACTTCTAATGTGCTATAACTGTCTACCTGCTGGTAGTTTGCTTGAATTTGCAGGAATAGTTTGGTGAAAAATATAATTTGCACATCAGCTTTGTTCAAACCAATATCTTTCCATGAATATATACACAAATGTTTTATATTTGCTCCTAACTACATTGTTAAAGAAGCAAATATTTAGAAATGTAAGTAGAAAGTGTGTGTATGTGTATATATATGGCCCAGTGGTAGACTGGGTTGTCCACTAATTGTAGGGTTGGCGGTTCGATTCCCGGCCCACATGACTCCACACGCCGAAGTGTCCTTGGGCAAGACGTTGAACCCCAAGTTGCTTTCGATGGCAAGTTAGCTCCTTGCATGGCAAGTTAGGTCCTTGCGTGGCAGCTCTGCTACCATTGGTGTGTGAGTGTGTGTGTGAATGGGTGAATGAGACACCGTGTAAAGCGCTTTGGATAAAAGCGCTATATAGGTGCTCCATTTACATATAACACTGCTTTTATTTCCAGCAAATTTCTTAACTTGTGTAAATATTTGTATGAACATAAAAAGATTCAACAACTGAGACATAAACTGAACAAGATTCATAGACATTTGACAAACTGAAATGGAATAATGAGTCCCTGAAGAAAGGGGGGGGGGGGGGGGGGCAGGCGGGGGTCAATATTAAAAGTAACAGTCAGTATCTGGTGTCCTCCAGCTGCTGTAAGTACTACAGTGCATCTCATCCAGATTTGTCAGTTCTTGCTGTGAGATGTTACTCCACTCATCCACCAAGACATTTGTAAGTTCGCCATTACGTCTGGGGGTGCAGTCACATCATGTAATTTTCCACTGTAGGGACAATCATCTGTCCTTCCTGTGTCCCTGTAGCACTGTCCTAGGCGTCTTACATTACAGAAAGTTTACTGCTCTGGCCACATCTGCAGTTCTCATGCCTCCCTGCAGCAGGCCTATGGCATGTTCACGAAGGTGAGCAGGAACCCTAGACATCTTTCTTCTGGTGTTTTTCAGAGTCAGTAGAAAGGTCTCTTTAGTGTCCTAACTTTTTGTAACTGTGACCTTAATTGCCTACTGCCTGTAAACTGTTTGTGTCTTAAGGACTGTTCCACAGGTGCATGTGCAATAATTGTTCATGGTTCATTTTACAAGCATGAAAAACATTGTTTAAACCCGTTCCGATAAAGATCTGTAAAGCTTATTTGGATTTTACAAAATTATCTTTAAAATACAGTCTCCTGAAAAAGGAACATTTCTCTTTTTTTGCTGAGTATATCATATACATTACTAGTCTTCCAATACAACTCTACCTTTGAATTTGAGTGGCAGAGTTGGAAAAATTAAATGACTCCAGTTGTCCAAAATGGCCACCTGCATAATGCCCAGCTACACTGTGAAGTATTTTCCTTGTTTTTAGAAAACAGTGGATCCCACTGTCTCTCAAACCACATCAGGAATTACTGGATGTGGTTTGGGGCAAATATTTATTTAGAGAAAAAAAGATTTTGAGTAACCTAACTTCAGAGTAGCTCCACTGTAGCTGTAGTACATTGTAGTTGCAGTGCTGAGGACTGAAACAAGCTTCTAAAACATGTCAAACCTTCATCCAGTCTGCTACGTCATCGAACTCGCGCAGGTTCAGGAAGGAGTTTTTCAGTCTGGCGATGGGGCCATCTGCATCCAACACACGACATGTCTGGAAATGATCGCAGTAGCCCTGGTTTTTGTAGCATGGAGATCCAGGCACCAACGTCACCCGCTGTCCCTTAAAGTACATTGAGAGCACTGAGGAAGTGGTGCTTGCACATGTGTTGGGGTTTCCTAATCACAAAGATTATTGATTAACCTGATTAGTAATGAGAGACAGTAAGATTATTATTAATAATCAGGGGTAGGAAAAAAAAAGAGTAAATGCACTTCTTCAAAATACTTAAGTATTGTGTACATTTTTTAGAGATATGTAATAGTAAAACTTATACAAAAGTTGTACTTTGAGCTTTAAGAGCATATTTTATTGTCCAATGTTAAGTCATTGATTGTCTATACACAAGCATATAGACATCAGTTACGAGCAAGATGAAAATAACTATGCAACAACAACAAACAAAAACAGATGCTGGTGTTCATAAAGTTGGTTGCAAGAAATACTATAAGTTTAATGTTTCGCAGTGTTAACCTGTCTGTTGGCAGCACAAGTGACATCTTTCTTTCTTGTTCTCCCCCGGGCAGTCACACTGCTCCAGGCCGTGTAGCACACACAGGGAGCCTGAACATTCCTGCGAAACACATGCAAAAACAGCAATAAAAAAAATCACAAATACCAGATTCGCTATGACCTTTCCAACTTTTTCAACAGTTCCATATTATATAATTCCCATTCGTATTTCTCAGGCCATTAGACCCCCACTCTAAAGAGTCATATGTTCATATATTCACACTCTCTTACAGACCCATATTTCTCACAATATTTCGCCAATATTTACTACTTTCCTTGCCATTCTTTTGGATAAAATTTTTTTAAAACACAACAACAAAGACAACAACAGGATATTGGTGATTTAAGGACACATTGTGTATATTAAACACACAGTCTGAGACATGAGATAATGTTGGACACACCCCATTAAGACAAACCCGTGTGCCCAGACTGCACACTGTCATGTTTGGCTTGGCAGCAGGTTGAGGACATGTGGCAGAAGTTCCTGTGCATACGCTTTTCATCCGACACTCAGAGTCTTCCTCACACAGCAGTCCAGAGGTTTTAAAGACACAACCAGAGCTGCAGCACAGACCCTGACTAGGACTGAGGGATGAAAAAAAAACCCAGAAAGACATAAATCACTGTTAAATGAGAGTCTTGAACATTTCTCTGTTCACTTATATCTATTTCTGATTTTCTAATACTAGAGTATTTATCCAAGCCAAAATGTTAATTTAAAAAAAAAAAAAAAAAAAAAAACACTTTTGACTAGCAGTATCTATGGTACTGTATAGCAACTTTCAGATATCCATTGCTAAACTGGTATGGAGAAAACCTGAGGGATAAGCTAAGAACCATCTAAAAGAAATCCTGAATGAAATACTAAATGAAGGCTATGTGTGGACCAACCAATGAGACGGAATACCAGCCTGCATTGTTTGTTCGGTTTTAGCCGACATTGAACTCCTATTGGCTCTCTTGAACTGTAGCAACACGGATCACTTGCATTGAGTCCTACATCACATTCCTCTCCTTTCTCCACGATCCGGTTTCCACAGATTGGTTGATCGCTGACTGGTGGGTTCCAACACACACACACACACACACACACACACACACACACACACACACACACACACACACACACACACACACAGAGTTCATGAGAGTTCTTTTCAAGTCAATCATTTGTAGAGATTTCATTTGCAGATTTCTGTGTAACAGCAAAACACAAAAACAAACAAAAAAGCAACAGCAAATCAGAAAACAAAAATGAAAACACAACAGCAAATTAAGGAACACATCAGAATGTTTTGGACATGGCATATGTATGAGTATCACAAGGAGAAAAATAAAAAGAAATTTTCGGTTATCTAGTTAGCCTTAAAAAAAAAAAGTTTCAATGCGATGTTACTTATGTTATTATAGTGAGGACTAATTCTTTCTTCTGACTAAAATGGCTTCCTGTTTTTTTTTCTTTTGGTTTTGTTGTTGCGTTTTCTGATTTGCGGCCATGTTTCCAAATTAACTGTAGAGTTTCTGAATTTGCTGTCCTGTTTTGTAATTTGCCATCATGATTAAGAATTTGAATTATGTTAGGTAATGTTTCCGAATTTGCTATTGTGTTTTGGAACTGGCTTTCATGTTTCCAAATGTACTTTTTTGCTTGTTGTATTCTTGATTTGTCTTATTGTTGTTGTTATTGTTGTTTACACATAAAGGCCAACTTCCAGATTGTAAACTGAGACATGTTCAGACAAATTATCAAGATCAGGAACGGGCCGTACAGAGGTTTGACTCATTGTTTAATTGACAGATTTGTCTAACGAGTTTGAATCAAGTGTGGTAGATTATTGATACACAGAAATATGCAGCGATGTGGCACTCCAGGTGTGCATGAGCCAGCCCATCACTAATCTAGCAGCTTCTTCTGACTTGTTGAGTTTGATGTCTCACCCACAAAGCATTTGTCCTTATTGATCTTCAGCAATCGGCTCATGTGCTGGAGGCTGCACGGTGAGAAACGTTCGCTGTTCTCCTTCACCTCATCTGCAGCATGTGGGAACATCAGGAAGTGTCCTTTGCCTTCAGTGATTCCCAGATCACCACAGTCTGCACCTTCATCATGCTAACATGCAAACATAGAGACAGTGACCTTGACGCTGAGTGTGGGTTTACTCGGGTTATTAATTGAATCAGGGTATTAATTTTATATAACAACAGCTCTGACCATAATGCAGCTTCAAATAACAGGTTTATATTAGTGTACTTGTTCTAATATATGCTAAATAGTTATATATAATATGTAACTTAGGATGGATGGATGCTATTCAAAACAATTTTTTTCAAAAGCAGTCACTGTTTTTTATCCTTATGCTGCCAAATGTTTCAAACACTACAATAACAATTTTGTTCATCACAGTGCACAGGTTCTGAAGTTCTGTTCTCTGCTCAGTTAAAATTTGGCAATGATAGGTTCGTGCTGTGGAGTCTATTTTGTGAGATCATTAACTGCACTTCCCAAACCAGTTTCATACAAAATACTAGGAGAATCTTTAAAAAAAATAAATAATAACATAGAAATGTCACACCCCCTTTAAGTGTCATACATTTTGTAGTATTACAACCTGGAATTGAAATGGACTTAACTTGTATATAAATTTTATATCATGAATCTACACAAAATAGCCCATAATATTAAAGTGAAATTAAAAATGTGTATAGTTTGCAATTATTATTTATTTATTTATTTTTTGCAAACAAAACATAAAAGATGACTGCATAAGTATTCACCCCCTTAGTTAGCTCTGCAGCCACGTACCATCAGAACTCAAATAATTGTTGAATGGTGTCGACCTGTGTGCAATTAATGCAATCTTAATATAAATACACCTGTTCCTGCACCCCGAGTTTATTAGAGAACAAGCCTAAACAAACAGCATCATGAAGATCCAGAAGATATCAAAACAAAGCTGTAACAAAGTTCTGGAAAAGTATCAAACAAGGTTTGGTTAGGGAATAAAACTCCTGGTGAATAATTATGTAAGGCACTTTAATTGCAATCATAAACAGCATCCAAAAGAACTAACCATTTACAAATGTTTTTGAGTATTATTTTTAGATGAATATATTTATTTTGCTGAAAAACTTAGAAAAGACTTCACAGAAAGGAATAAGAGAACTGGGACACAGAAAAACAGCTGGACACAGTTGCATCAGTGCCTTCTAACTACTGAGACAAGTAGCTTAATTTATATGGGACCGCGAGAAGGCAGGGTAAGATCAGGCAAGGTCATGTAAGGAATCTTCAGTCTGCCCAGGAAGCGTGAACAGCACTGGTGTTGATGACGCAGGTACAGTAGAAAAGGGTTTAAACAGCTTGGGGATAGGTCACATCACAGAACAGTGGACAAACAAAAGGTACATGACAAAGCACCCAAATGACCTTTAACAAAAAACTTTGAAAGTACCGGACAGTTTGCCAACATTACTATGGAACTGTATTTTTTCTTCCCTTCCCCGCCCCCTTTTTCCCCTTTGTTTTCCACCAAAACAGTACCAGAGGTTCCAGTTGTATGTTGTTTGGTACTAGCTCAAAATTTCTCCAAGTACTTGAGGACCATGTTGTGCAAGATTAATACCCCAAATAAATAAGCAACAACAATCTTATTTTCACCAAATCAGCAGAAATTTAAATTATTTTTAGTTTTATTAGGCTTTTTTTAACTTGTCACTTTTCAAGGAACATCTTTTATTAAATATTCTGAACTGATCTGTTAACTTGTTTTTAAACATGACATAGAATATGAAAAAACTAAACAAAAACAAACAACAACAAAAAAACACCTAAGTTCTCCTTAAGGCCATGGTTCTCAAAGTGGCATCCATGAAGCATTTGGCTACATCACTCTCTTAAATTAAGAAATCTTACTTTAATCCTCAGAATTTAGTTCATGTGTTAATGTTAATGTGAGTAATGTCAGTTACTGTGAAACAATTTGTTGAAATGCTGAGAATCTTTTTATTTGCATTTCTTTCAGAATTATGGAATTAATTATTATGAATTTAAAAGAAGGTATAAAAGGCAGAACCACCAAACTATCAGTATTGGTATTGGTATCGGCCGATATCACTGTGAATATTCGGTTATCGTACCAGCTGAGAAATTTAGTATCTGTGCATCTCTAATTATTATATTTTTGATTTATATTCATTATTGATTTATTATAGGTCACTTTAATGGGTTTAATCCAAACCTCAATAAATAAATAAAAAAAAACACAGTTTTTATTAAAATTACTTAAGATTCAACTAGATATTATTTATAAACTGTGTTCTGTTAGTAAAACCTCTATGGCTTTAATGAATACCCAGAATAGTATTGCACACATTTCAATAATAAGCTTATTTAATAACAGCATGGCTGCAAATAGTTTGGAAACCGCTGTCCTAAAGAACCATAAAATTCTGGTCATCTCATCGTTTGATAGTGAGAAGATGTTGGACTCACAGGAGCTCCCACGCTGTGGCCAAGCTCATGAGCGAAGGTCAGTTGGACGAACTTTGGCAGAAGATAACGTCCAAAGTTCTTGAGGGTGATCATACCAGTGTTCAGGCTGGATGTCTGACCATCCATAGTGTGTATGGGTTTGGAACAGATCCCACCCCAGTTATCTACAGAGGACAGAGAAAAAGAAAGGAGGTATGAAGCTGCTGAATTGCAATTCCCATTCCTTCATGCATGACAGCCACGGTTACAGTTAAAAACTCAACTTGCACTGGCTGACACAGCCTACTGTATTGTGCAAAAACAACAACTGTGTGTACAGAACTGTAAGAACATTTTTATGTGTTTGCTCTTTCACCATTTTTTGGCCATGTTCTTGACAAATCCTTTTGGTGCAATTCAGCTGGAGAATTGTGACTCTCTGTCCAAGAAACAGATCAGCTGCATTTCCAAGAAACAGATCTGGCATTTCTTCACGCACAAGCAATTCTAATGTATTTTAAATAATACCTAATAAATAAAGCGATCCAGAAATCCACCATAAATCACTAACAGATGGGCTTTTTTTCTTTTCTCCACAGCACCATGTCATCCATCCTGGGGGGGGGGGGGGGTTCAATCAGTCTCTCTAAACTGGAGTCACAGTTATCAATCTGTTTTTTTGATAATGAATGCTAATGGCTACACAGATCTACATACGCTGGGGGTCAGATAAGTCTGTAATCATGGACTACTTCCGTTATTATTTTACAGATTTGAGCCAGCTAAATAACGCAATCACAGTTCACAGTCTATTTTTTTTATTCCACAACACTGTTGAATTCTCAATTGGTTTGAAGCTGTGGTTTACTCTTCATCAAAAGCAGCTCTAACAGCAGTGTAGCTGCAAATCACAAGCTTATATTAATATGCTCCTTCTAATGCATTATCATTTCTATAGTTACAGCTTGCACAGAAACATGTATGATAGACCATCCACATAAACAAATGAGAACATGTATGATAGTACACATAGTATTGTGAAGTTTTCCATAAAGAGACATTTAACATTTAACATTTTCTGAAGGAGTCCCCAGTGTCAGGACTTTGTAAGAGTCAGAGGTAAAACTGTAATTTTAAGCTTTCCAGCACAGGGAACTCTTCAGGACAGAGAGCCTAGCGAATTCTCTGTAACATGACAAGTTGAATGATTTTGTCTTATTACCTCCAAAAAATGGGGGGAAAAGAGAGAGGCTGGTGAGGGTACAACTGTTTAAAGCTGCTATAATGTACTATAACATAGGGTAATTGTAAATTTTAATGATACATAAGTAACAGACCAAGCATTACACAGCATCGGCGGTCTAATGCAACAGGGAAAGTGTGGCTCTGGCAGCCTTTTCACTGATAGATCTTAATTATAAAGCCAGGTGTGCTGGACCTAAACTCTGTGGGATTGAATGTCTCCTAGTATGTCGTTCGGCTTCCGGATGAACCCTTCAGAAGATTTTGCAAATTTTTACAGCACATTTGTTTCCACAATGTAGCTCTATCATGTTGATTTGAGTGAACAGATGTATATTAGCCACAGTTATGGAAAGTACCTACTTAGTATACTTCCGTTTTATTTTGGTGTATTTGTACTTCACCTGAGAATTGTTGAAAAACGAGTACTTGTACTCTTACTTAATCAATTTCCAATGAAAAAAAATTAATACTCATTACCATTTTCATTTAGACCTTAAAAATACTAATTACAAATCTCAAAGGTCTCTTCTTGTCTTATCCAGACGGTGACTATGTGCTATTTATCAGTCGAATGAGCTCCCTAGATGACATAAACTCTGTCTAATTTGAAAAAAAAACAAAAAACATGATGGAAGTTTTGATAATTTGCTTGTATTTGCTAATGCCAGGTTAAGACTAGCATTGATTCCAGTAGCCAACATAATCAGCTAGGCAGCAAGTTAAATTCTAGCTAATGGTAAATATTGCTGACTTACAGGATATTTGACTTCTGATTAATTCATTAGCAAACTATGTAGTCTTAGTCATGCATATGAGCAGCAAACTTACAGAGACTGAATCAAGCTTTCAGATAAAATGGCATAGTTGCTTTAAAATGAAAATCTTCTAAAAGTTTTAAATAAGTATTGAAAGTTACTTTTTGCATGAAAAAAATACATTAACTTAATTTAATCAGTAAAAGAAAGATTTTGCTTTTTACTCTTTAAGACTTGAGTAATTTAAAAATAGCAACTTTTTACTTTCACTTGAGTAAAGTTTTTTTGCTGTATATTTCCTAGTAAAATTTCTCCATACTTTTTCCACCCTTATCATGAAATAATCATCTTGCTCATGTGTTTGACATTTTTAATTAAGCTACTTGTCTCAGATGACTATTTCATATAATAAATAATTTCAATAAATACTGGGATATACATCAAAATTCAAATAACATCCATATGGCTATAAAATAATAAATACGTCAACTACAAGAAAGTTCATTTGAGGTATTGAAGGTTGAATGCATCTTTCCCATGGCCAGGTTTACCCCCTTTCTCTACCCCCTTGGCAAGCTTTTCGAAAGCATTCATGTATCTTTGTACCAGTTGCCTAAGAGGACAACTGGGCAGCTTGTGAACACTCTTCTGTACCAACAATTTCTTTCTCTCATCCCCTTTACCAAGCCAAGATGCACTAAACAAGATGGATAATTTCTTCACTTTTACATAAAATGTCTACAGATTAATAGGAAAGTGTGTTCATTAGAAACGGAACTGATGGCAGGCTGACAGAATTGAAAGGGGTACAAATCAGGACATCTATTCTATATTCCTGCCCAAATTTCTTTTCATCCATTTTAAATGAAACCTCAACTCATTAAGGAAGTAAATTTAACATGAGATGACAGGAGAATAGTGTGTGGTCTGGGTCAGGGATTCAGCAAGACAAGGGTCGTACTGTTACAGGAAAACAATTAGAGACTCCTGAGACAAACAATTAGAGACAAATATGGGAGACTCCTCCCATAAATGTTAAATAAACATCTCCTTACAGAAAACTTCACCAAGGATTACACACATTTTTATCTGTTTATGTGGAGCATCTGTTATACAAGTTCCTGTGTAAGCGGTTACTACAGAAACAATAACATATACAACTAATTGAACAATAACATAAGAATGAGTGCATTAATATAAACTTGTGATTTGTAGCTGCACTACTATCAAAATTAGAAATTAATCAGAAATTAATCAACACCTTAAGAAAAATCAGATTTGATGATTCAAAAGTGCTGTAGTATGAAAACCATTATCATGCTTTTGATGCTTTTTGGACATTATGAGGCATAACTTACAGCCTAGCCTTCAGCGAACCTTTTGAGTAGTTACAGAATGTTGCACCAACATTCTCTGTTAGCTGTGAAGGGCCACACTAGAACAGGTTTGGTGATGTTTGATGATATAAATAAATAAATCCTCAGAGACATTTAGGATTCAGTGACTTTTCAAGGGCATTACCACTGTAGGAGGGAAGAAATCACAAGCTGTGCAGCTTTCCATCATTTTATTTTAAGGGCATGCTGGGATAGAAAAAATCCACAAGGTGCCACATTCCAGCTATATGAGTCAACGATGCGTGAGGTATAGCTGCTCCAAAATGGTTGGTGGGAAAACAAAGTGTTTCCACTGGGATTCAGAGTTATATCTCAGTGAGCTACACGGTATCTATGAAATGTATCTTGCGAGGTGGTTTGCCGATAATTAGTTTGTTGTATGTTGTCTCTTAAGGGTGTTCATTTGTCTGCATTTATCTAAATGGTACCTTCTCAGTGCTCAGAATGAACATAGATACACTAGATAGATGGGTCTGATTTTGTATCACTCAAGATTGTTTTAAAAATTCAAACTGAATAAGGAACACAACAAAAACTTCCAGCTATCTCAAACAATCCTGGTTTCCAGAGTGACGTTATAAACTAGTTGTTGGTGTGTGGGTGCTAAGTATTATATACAACCCCATCATGTTAGTCAGCGTGATATGGCAAAGTACAAATAAGTCCCGTTGCTCATACCAAAGTCATGAGGGTCCTTTGTTGTGGTAGAACATGGGATTGTTCATGGGAGGTCTGTGGGTTTACTTTTCAGTACCAAACCCAGATTAATCCAGTTTATTCATCCAAAATGCAAAACACAACAATTCTGCCATGCCGATATGAGAATCACATGTTAACCAGTCTGGAAAAAGTCATGACAAAGGCAGTGGGCGGAAATAAGTTTACTGCAGGTTTTGTGCATAAACCTGTCCATGTGAGCCTCTCACCATGGAGACTAATCTGTCATGAGGAATGCGGTCATTCCTTGTTTCTTGTTTCTGATTCAAATTTGGGAAAGGTCAGGCCACATACCTTTCTCAACACTTCAACATTTGTGATGGCCCACGCCCCTGTTTTCGACCAATCACGTCTTGTGTAGGGGACAATGATAGTCTAAGTAGAATATAACCTCCTGCTGAGATGACAAGAACAAAACAGCTAGCATTGTCACCGAGCCATAACAGAACAAAATCTAAAACGACACAGGAGTGTAATCAGGATCAAAATATTAGTGAGGTCCACACTGCAGAAATGCAGAAGTGCATACTACATCAACTGCTAAATTGTAATCTCCATTATATTATGCTTCCATTCTTCCATAAACTGCTCACTCCTTGACATCATATTAAACGTGCATAGAGTACAGTATAAGAGGTCCATTGAAATAATTTTTTCTACTTATTGAAACCTTGATTTTTTTTTTCATAATTGAAGATATACTGTATCGCTATTCCTTACTTTATTTTTCCTTGCATATTTCTATTTTAAAGAACAATAGAGTAGAGATCTTACTATTAATACATCGTCTATTCTATCTTATAGATAGAACTGAGTTCATTGTTTTGTAACAAATAGATTTTTCATTTAACAAACTTGTGCAATATGAACAATATATTTCAGGAAAAAGATTACATATAGCAATTAATAGGAAACAAATAAACAAAACTTCAAGAGGCTTAATTTCCTCAAACCCCCGACCAAGTGATAAAAGCACAAAGCACAATCTAAAGCCCAAAGAACAAACGAGTAATTGAAAAAGAACACAAAAAGATTCACATCACGCATTTTCGTCTCTGTAGAAAGCCATTAAAAGTTAAGTGTTGTAGAATATCCCGTCCCTGACAGCACACAAACCCCATCTGTAGATAAAAAAAAATGCTCAAGACTCACAGTGCCAAAGCACAAATCATAACTAAAAATATAACAACTCATTGACTTTGATGGACCAACCATTCTCTGTTGTTGAGTTATATTATGACATTTCATTTCTTTTCTATCACCACTATAATCAAGTTTATGTGATATTTATGGCCTTGAGGATCTAATGGGCAGATCAGATGATACAGTGGTGCTTGAAAGTTTGTGAACCCTTTAGAATTTTCTATATGTCTTCATAAATATTGCCTAAAACATCATCAAATGTCCTAAAAGTAGATAAAGAGAACCAAATTAAACAAATGAGATACAAATATTATACTCGGTCATTTACTTATTTATTGAGGGAATTGATCCAGTATTACATATCTGTGAGTGGCAAAAGTATGTGAACCTTTGTTTTCAGTATCTGGTGAGACCCCCTTGTGCAGCAATAACTGCAACTAAACGTTTCCAGTTACTGTTGATCAGTCCTGCACATCGGCTTGGAGGAATTTCAGCCCATTCCTCAGTACAGAACAGCTTCAACTCTGGGATGTTGGTGGATTTTCTCACATGACCTGCTTGCTTCAGGTCCATCCACAACATTTCAATTGAATGAAGGTCAGGACTTTGACTTGGCCATTCCAAAACATTAACTTTATTCTTCTTTAACCATTCTTTGGTAGAACAACTTGTGTGCTTAGGGTCATTGTCTTGCTACATGACCCACTTTCTCTTGAGTATAATTCAGAATTCATAGTTCCATCAATGACGGCAAGTCATCCTGTCTCAAATGCAGCAACAGGTTCAAAAACGATACTACCACCACCATGTTTCACACATGGGATAAGGTTCTTATGCTGGAATGCAGTGTTTTCTTTTCTCCAAAAATGCTTCTCACTTTTATTTTGGTCTCATCAATCCACAAAATATTGTTCCAGTAGCATTCTGGCTTGTCCATGTGATCTTTATCAAACTGCAGATGGGCAGCAATGTTCTTTTTGGGAAGCAGTGGCTCTCTCCTTTCAAGCCTGCCTGGCACACCATTGTTGTTCAGTGTTCTCCTGATGGTGTACCCATAAACATTAACATTAGCCAATGTGAGAGAGGCCTTTAGTTGCTTAGAGGTTACCCTGGCTTCCTTAGTGACCTTGCAGACTATTACACGTCATTTTGGAGTGACCTTTGTTGGTCGACCACTCCTGGGGAGGGTAACAATGGTCTTAAATTTCCTCCATTTGTACACAATCTGTCTAACTGTGGATTGGTAGAGTCCAAACGCTTGACAGCCTGATGAGCAACAACAACTATTTTTCTGAGGTCCTCAGAAATCTCATTGCCATGATACACTTCCATATATATGTTGTGAATATTAGACTTTGATAGATCCTTGTTCTTGAAATAAAACAGGAGCACTCACTTACTCCTGATCATCACACTGTTTGATAAATACCTGACACTAATTTCATCTTCAAATTAACTGCTAATCCTAGAGTTTCACATACTTTTGCCACTCATGGATATGTAATATTGGATCATTTTCCTCAATAAATAAATGACCAAGTATAATAGTTTTATCTGTTTTTATTTGTTTAATTGGGTTCTCTTTGTCTTTTAGGATTTGTGTGAGTATTTTATGATGCTTGAGGTAATATTTATGCAGATATACGGAAAATTCTAATGGGTTCACAAACTTTCAAGCACCAATATATGTGGATGCATGAAATAAGGTATGAGATGGTATAAGGTATAGGTATTACATTAATATAATAAAAGCACATAAAGGAATTTCTGACAAAGGCTTGACTTCAACAGTAGAATGTGAAAAGGACCTGAGGATGTCAAGTCCTGGCATGTCATTAATGAGGAATGTTAATAAGGGTGACTGGCTCCAAAGTACAAAAACGGCCCACAATGAACACTCAAAGACTTTGTCTGAACTGTGAGAAGGCAGACAATGATCAGATCACAGTGAATCTAAATAGACCAGGGCTTAGATGGAACATCTGGTTAACTTGTTTAATGATGTTGCATGTGCAGGATAGTTCCGTAATTAGTTACATAAGAAGTCTATATGGGTTGTTTCTTTGAACTTTACATTATGCCTGCTTTTATCATAGAAAGTCCCGTATCACACCAGTTTGCAGGAGGAAATATCTGAAGGTGGATGATGTTATCAGCTTGCACTCTTTCCAATACAATGTTGCCTCAGGAACAACTGCAGACAAAAGGAACATTCCAGAAACTTTCCCACATTGAACTCTAATTAGGATCTGAAAGCAGGAGCACAGTTTGTACTTCGCCCACAATCCTCGTCTGGAGAAATTTCCCACAGTTATCATAAATCAGAATGTTATTGATAGAAAATATTAATGATAGAAAATTATTCATTTTTCACACACCTGGGAAAATGTCATTTCTTAGATTTGATATTCACACTCATTGTCTGCACTGAATTTTGCAGCTAAGCAATGTGATTACATTCAGTACTGCAAGCACATTCATATAGTTATACTAACAATGTATGAGCATTTGATGTTACAGGGAAAGAAGTAATAAGTGCTAGGAATGTAATGATGGGGACGTATGATGAGGTCAACTTTAGGATGAGTTTCATGTTTGTCCAGAAAATTTTATTGTACTTCAAACCACAAATGAATTTAACATTTAGATGCAACCTAATAATCTGACTGATAGCTTAGTCAGAATAGAGTAAACTAATTGAGGTCAATGAAAAAGATATTTCTCATTTCTAATCAAACAAGCTGAATAATCCTATAAAAAAAAAAAAAACTGTTGAGATAATTAATAGCTGTATAAAACTTTGTGCCTGATTACTTTCACTACCTGTGCATGTGTCTATGTGTGTGTCTATCTGTGCATGGCTTTTAGTGTTGATAGAAAATGAGTAAACTCATTATACCAATGGATAAGGTGTGCATTTTATGTTATTTTCAACAACCAGAGCATCCATGCTTGGGCAAATATGAAATTGTCAAGCAACTTTGCGGTAGCCACAAAACTTCTTCTCGCTGTCCATTCAATAAACTTTGTTGACATTATGCTGAACCAGAATTAATTCAATCTTGTTAAAAACAGGAGCCATTAACAGCTGCTACTCACTATTTGTTTTTATGATAAAACTGACACTAAACCTTGCTCCCTGTACCTGCATAGCTTTGGATTGGATTACATGTACCATGCATATAAACAGAGATCTACACACTGCCAAGTTTAGGATCCATATAAACCAGGGGTCTTCAAACTCATCTGCAAAGGGCTGGCTGGCGGCATTCATACCAGCCAAATAGGAGGCACACTTGATAGTTGATGGAAGACCAAGCTGAACTGATTAAACAAGAGGAATCAGCTGTGGTTCCTACCTGGTTGGAGTGACAGCCTGCAACCATTCCAGCCCTTTGTGGATAAGATTGAAGTCAAATTTCAGATTTAATTTCCTGCTGCTCTTTCCTACTCAAATGCCATATGCAAAAAAAAAAAATGTATGTGACGTGTGTGTGAATAAATTTGCATATGATCATAAGCTAATGATAATTTTGAGGAACTGATCACATAATCGTCTCACCAGGTTTCCCCTCCCAGGCCAGGCCGAGGACGCCGCTGAAGTCACGGCTGGTCAGCAGGTAGGATAGGCAGTAGTTTCCCCAGTTCATCTCTGAATAAAGACTCAGTAGCTTCTCAGGGCCGATGAAAGTCTCTTGCATTGGGTCAGCTGGGTTTTTTTCTGAAACAAACTGAAAACGACACTCTGTATGCTTCCTTTTTTGCTACGACAGTGGAATTTTCAGAACATTTGTTGTTACAGGATCTGAACAAAGCAACTTAGGTGAATGTTTGTGAAATAAGCAAAATAAGAATAGATCTTACACTCATCGATTTCACCTTGAAGTCAATTACTTCAATCCCGTCAAACTCAGCCTTGTGAAATATATTGTTTACTGCTTTCATGTATGAGGCGACCTGTGAAAAGGGGTGGAGTTCAAATATAGGCATAGAAATATATCAATATACAGTACAGTACACTATAAGAGCACTAAAAGCCTGCTCATGAAGAACTATAAACTATATAATCTCTTATTTTTTATTATCTTTATGTATTTATAAAAAAATTTTGTTAGAAGATTTACTATGTCAACTTTATCAGTGATAGTAAAGCCAATGAGCAAGACTGGAATTTTACAAGATGTAAATTATTTCCACACCACAGTGTAATAATGATAATAATCTTTATTTATGTAGCACTTTTTGTTTTGATTCAAAAGCTCAGAGTGCTTTACATAAAAGATTAAAAATTACACAAAGAATAAAATAATAAGCAATGCCTATAAGAATAGAGGAAATTAGACAACACTTTAAAATGTTTTTTACAGAACAACACATCATACTCATGCTATATCAGCTATAAACCGTCATTCCCTCAACAACCGCTCTTTTTTCTTGTGAAGTTTAAAAGGAGAAAAATGCAGCTTGCAGCATAACTGAGAAACAGCAAAAAATAAACGTAATACTTTCCACCTCTGTCCCCAATAAAAGCCTTTCCACTGGGATTCAAGTGAATTGCAAAAAAAATAAAAAATATTTAGGATTGCAGTAGGTTTTGCTGAATGGTTTGTGTCACAGTCCAACCCAACATGACCCAATTCTCCTCACAGTAAAGGCTAATTGAGGCCTGATTAGTATGACTACAAAAATTATGGTCAGTCACTGTTATCAAAAAGGGGGTTAATGTTACCAAACAAGTAAGGTATATGAGGACATCTTTCTCCAGCTTCAAAGGGTAGCAGATGAGCTACAACCAGTAATACACTTCAAAAGTGTCATACAATATACAATAGATGTTTCTGATAATGTAGATAGGTGTACTTAATAAACTGATAACTGAGTCAAAAACTGACAGCAGATAGTTAACAAAAACTGCAGTCACTTTTATCAGGTCATTTGGTAAAATGTAAGAGTAATTACATGAATGAAAGCTCAGTTGTTGTAACAGACCTGTGACGGAAGTAAACAAACTACTGGAGTACAGAGTGAGCCAGTGAGTGGGCGCTGAGCCCATGAACGAACTTTTATCTGTTATTATTAGGATAGCAATATCCTTACATAACGCCCAAACCAAAAATAATACACGGATAAGTGACCTCATGTGGTTTGGAAGCGATTAAAGGGACGCGAATGTAACATTCCTAATCATCATGGAGCACACCTGCCTTATCTTAAGCATACAAACATCGCTTGATGTCCGATTTTTGTGTGATTTAGTGGAGACAACACTGGGTTCCCAGAATCACAAGGACGTGGGGGGAATTGAACTTGGCAGAACTTGAAAGAGAAATTGAGAGACCTTTATGTTCTACACCCACCATTTCCATGAATCCTCCATTTAACCATTATGGAAAGCATTTTTATATAATGCAAGGCGAGGATAAATGTACACAGGCATATATAAATACTATAAAGTACTTAGTTTTAACTGAAAGAACGGTTTATGATTAGCACCCTGAGGTCATGATATCAAGGTTGCATTTGGGTTGAATGACCAGTGCGTACTGGATTTTTGATTTCACCTGGGCAACGACGGCCTCGATGCTGCCAAACCTCTGATAAAACAAATAGTCCACGTGCAGATGGAGGAGACAGCTTGTCTTGGACTGGTCTACTGTACGTTTTGACCTGGACACTGGTTCATCCTGTGGGTTGCAGGACACACAAATATAAGTGTCCAATTTTTTGCAGAGGAGTTACTATAAGACAAGTAGGACAAGGGAATTGTCCACATCTGTTTAGACCATATTTACAAAGGATCACAAATACAGTGGAATTTACAGGTCGCCTGACAAGAGGGTTTGTTATTGTCATTAAACTACCCCAGAAACAATGGCTTTTAAATACTGGAATGACTTCATAGCCCATTTATGAACAATAACTACTGTTAAAGTCATTAGCATCTGACATAAAAAAAAATACCTTCAGTTAAGGGATTGCATGAAGGTGTGACAATATATTATGATGGAAATCTGGAAATGTTAATTAACAACTAAATGTGAAGAATACATTCAAAAAGATAAAGATGCCAACTAAACTCATTTCCTAATTCTACCTAATGCTATATATTTGCCTACATTTGTTTGGCCTTGAAATTATTCAAGCACAGATTGGAAAAGTAATTTTAAAAATTGTTGCTGTGTACAACAAACTGAGAAAGCATGTAGCTTGCTAGAGTTTCACAAACCAGATTTTTAAAAACTAGGATGCAGTGAACCTCATGAAACATTTGGATTCAAATAATGAACCAAAACATGGCTACAGCAGGATCCTTGCTCAGGTATGAAAGGCTGATCACACTTGAGGGGAAGGCTTCGAAGTTTACAGAGAGGTTAAAGGTCACATCCCGTAAAACCACTGGACGATGTATATGAACCCTCTTTGAAGAGGTCTCATCTCGTTACTTGCATGAAAGAAACAGGAAGCTCAGACTTTGGTAGAATTTGTTATTTTGACAGTTGGATAAAATATCTATTTAGCTTGAGTTTTAGAGTGTCTTCAGCATGAGAGTAAAAGCTTAAACATTAACTAAGGTGCAGTTTTTGAGCTTACTTTGATGTAAGAAATGTTTGGAGAGGAATCTGACCTAGCAGAAAGGTTACACACACACATAATTTTGAAGCCTAATAATAATTTACAAGATAGTCCAATTTAGCTAAAGTATCCATTTTACATGGTTAAAGCAGCTGTCTAATGTAGCTATGGCCATCAAGAGTTAGATTTAAACAAAAAGAAAAAGGATTGTTGAGAGAAATATATATATATATATATATATATATATATATATATATATATGTGTGTGTGTGTGTGTGTGTGTGTGTGTGTGTGTGTGTGTGTGTGTGTGTATGCATATTTTTTGGGGGGGCTGACATAATTATTAATTAAATCAAATTGGGTCACATAATGGTAATAAACATCGATCAAAGAAAATGGGAGAAGACTGGGCCACAGACACAACTCTCTACACGCCCCTCATGTGCTGAAAAGCTGACAAAATTGTGCATACAGAAATACACAAAGTGTCCAGCTAGTTTAACAAATACAAGATACCCTGGATATGCCCACGGTTCATGAGAGAAGCTTCTGAGTTTAGGTCTATGTCCTGATTAAAGAATTACTTCTTGATGAAATTGATTGCTGTTTGTAGCTATTAACGCACACAGGATGGGAGTAGAGTCAGTGGAATGAAACAGTCTGTATATAGTGTGTGTTTGTGTGTAACAATGACATCATGTCTGACCTGCCTGAGGCTTTGTATGAGACTCTGCAGCCGGCCCGTCCCACAGAATCCAGCACGGCTGCCTTCCACGGGAAAGTCATCTGCAAACACACACATGCATGAGATGATGAGAACATGATCACAATATTTTCTCTACAACTTTGCTCTCTTGATTTTACTAGAGCAGCATTTTTACAGCCCCTTCAGCTTTAGTTATAAATTGGGTAAGTGTGAGGTAGAAACCCAAACTTCCAGTTAACTATGTGTAAGAAAATAGTAAGTAGCAGGGTAGTCTAAATAAATTTCACTAAATTTTCTGACCGGTTCTTCCAATTAAGAAAAAATGCATATAACAAATTCCCCACAAGGGTTGTAACACAACATCACTATCTGTATCTGTGTTTGTTTAGTGCTTCAAATTTCTGTGTCTCTAATCAGATTTGAAACGGAAGTGGGTGTTGTCTCTAGCAGATGTCATCTGAAACTTTCTACCGAGCTTTCTATCTAATGTAACTGAGTAAGCTAGCTAACTATCTTTCAAAACAAAAACATTGTTCCCAAATCAGGAAACAACAATAGCCAACTATTAATATTTTATGAGATTTTATAAGATTTATGAGATTTCTGGCGTTGTCACATTCTGCAAAGATTAGAAAACTTCACTGGACATGCTAACATAATCTACTACAAAACTAGGATGCAGTGCTTCTGCTCTTCAAAATGTAAAATTCCTTTACTGTAAGTAAATTTCATTATAAATACTGTATGATTTTCTGGAAAGATTTTCTTTTATTAATGATGGAAAACATTCATTCTCAACAAGCATTAAAATTAATATGCTTAAAATTATTTAAAATGTGTTTTTTTGAGAACTCAGAAGAGATATGCTGCCCGGTGTACAGTGTAAGGTCTACATGGGCTATATGGAGCTTTGGCTCTATGAATAAACCATATTTCTTTGGTGAATCTCAGGCCAGTTTGTATAGAAATACACTATATGGCCAAAAGTTTGTGTACACCTGACCATGACATCCATATGTGCTTTTGAACATCCCATACCAGATTTAATCCCCATGTGCTGATAACCTCAAGTTACCACTGACGATAGAACAAAAAATTTAAGAGTGCCTTCTCTTTGAATCCATTTTGAATGTATTATTTGTTATATCCCTATCTCTACAGTATATCCTACAGACTAATCTGTCTAAAAGCTCTTGGCTGACATTCCAGTGTACTTTATTTAAAATATCTGGGTATTTATTATTTTACCTTGCCAATATGTCAAACTTAGATAACTGTATGCTCATTACACCATAAAGGTACAAATTAAATAGAACAATATTACACAATGTACTGAAACATTATGATTATGTGTTATGATTGGGTTTGTATTCAGACAGCAAAAGATCCCATGCCAAATATACTCAAGTTTAGAGACATCAGGGTTATTATGGAAATGGCAAGTGTATTGTCTGAACATGGCTCAATTTTAAGCAGACACATTTATGGTTTTCATGGCATTTTGAACCCAAAAAAATTGCCAATATGAAACCAGCCACATCTAATACGTGTTTCATTTTAGGGCCCTTTACTAACCCAACTGTATCTTCGGTCCTTGTCATGCCTAAGATTTTGCTAAAGCAGCTTTGTTCTGGCAGCCAGATTCTGCTGGATGAAAGTTGAAAGCATGATTCAGCACTCATTTGCTATCTGGGGTTTCTCAATTGTATCACAAAGGCCTCAATACACATTGGCAAAAGTCTTTGGGCTTTTTGAGAAATGTTCCAGCTCTGATTACAGGGATACAGAATGACCTTCAGTCCTGAAATGTTGCGTAATTGGAATTTGTTGCTTTGAAAAATGTTGCTTTTACTTAAAACAGATCATTGTAGATAATAGATCAATTGATATTGGCCCTAACTTACACTGATAACAAAAATTTTAATGGACTTTCATCAACCTGTTATATATTATCTAATACTACATCAGTGCTCACACACACTGAGAAATTAATGGTTATAAAAGACGTATATCAATAGCCCACAAGCAGACCCGGCAACAGTTTCTCTCCTGAGGCAGTCAGATTACTCAACACCCTGCTGCCTCCTAATGCTCACCTGTGCTAGTCAAACACCTAACCCAGTAGAACACATACCACTGCACATGCACTAACCCAGTAAGACTACTACTGCACTACTGTACTACTGCACACTGCACTTTACCTTCATCAGTCACTTTATATTATAGAACTGCCAGTATTGGTGCTATACTGCTACATTACACAATAGCTTACTGTTTACAGTCCATGTCCTGTGTATTAATTGTCTTGTGTATTTACTGTACGGTGTATTTATTATTTTGTTCTGTGTATTTATTGTTTTGCACTCAACTCACAATGTTGTGTATTTGCAGTTTATGTAGTCTTGCATACTGTTCTGTGTTGCACTATGATCCTGAATAAACGTCATTTCATTCCAATGTATATAAGCGTATAGGTGTTAGAGCGAGTTGTCCACCAATCATAGGGTTGGTGGTTCCATTCCCGGCCCACGAGTCCACACTCCAAGTGTCCTTGAGCAAGACATTGAACCCCAAGTTGCTCCCAATGGCAAGCTAGCATGGCAGCTCTGCTACCATTGGTGTGAGTGAGTGTGTGTGTATATGTGTGTGTGTGTGTGTGTGTGTGTGTGTGTGTGTGTGTGTTTGTGTGTGTGTGTGTGTGTGAATGGGTGAATGAGAAACAGTGTAGAACCGCTAAGGTTAAAAAAGTACTATATAAGTGCAGACCACTTAAATATGGTTAATGGAGATCTGCTGTCAATTATCTTTTGAAGTAAATTATAGCAGTAGTTGGTAGTCATAAATCCTTGTTGAAACCACTTTATATCTTTAAAGCCTCCTAATACATTACAGCAGTAATCTGGTAAAGGTCTGACAGACTAGAAGTTGGCAGAACAGCAATGTCATGATGTTCCTCTCATAACTGACCATTCAAATAGAGAAGAGGTCTGAACAGATCATGCCACCCCGGTGTACAGCAACCAGCCAAAATAAATCTATTCATACTAATGTGGCAGGACTGAGTGAAATGGAGCAGAAGGGGCTGTACCTTGATCTGGAAAGTGAGCCAAAGAACATGAGGGTTACTCTCAGCCACTGACCCATTTATAAAAATGACTTCCAGACTGTGGATTAAAGCAGCATGCCTTGCCTTTGCAAGATGGAACCAAGAAACAGTCAAGTCTGGAAAAAAAAAAAAAAACTTAACTATTTGCCGGGCAGGGAACACTGGAAATGGGCGGGGGGACTTACATCCATAATCATAAAATGAAACTGTTGGCTAGTAAAGATGGCCCTTACATTTTAAGTATTGACAGCATATTTTGTGTTCTGAACCAAAATGCTAATGTGGCTATTAATGATACAAGACTATTATGATATTGTTTGAAGCAAATAAGGTCATTCTCATGAAGCAATATGAAGAAAGACAGAAAAAAGAAAGAAACAAGAAAACAAAAAAAGATGTTAATGAATAGAAAGAAATAAAAATATAGATATGGAGAAAATCTCAAAAAGATGAAAAGTATGGGTCTGCAAGAACAGATTGACTCAGAGAAGAATAAAGCAGTGATGTTAAACCACTGTAAACATCTGTAATTTATTGAACCCATGTTACATATACATATATATATATATATATATATATATATATATATATATATATATATATATATATATATATATATATAGTATCTCACAAAAGTGAGTACACCCCTCACATTTTTGTAAATATTTGATTATATCTTTTCATGTGACAACACTGAAGAAATGACGCTTTGCTACAACATAAAGTAGTGAGTGTACAGCTTGTGTAACAGTGTAAATTTGCTGTCCCCTCAAAATAACTCAACACACAGCCATTAATGTCTAAACTGCTGGCAACAAAAGTGAGTACACCCCTAAGTGAAAATTGAGCCCAAATAGCCATTTTCCCTCCCCGGTGTCATGTGACTTGTTAGTGTTACAAGGCCCCAGGTGTGTTAAATTTGGTATCATCGCTCTCACACTTCCTCATACTGGTCACTGGAAGTTCAACATGGCACCTCATGGCAAAGTATATATATATATATATATATATATATATATATATATATATATATATATATATATATATATATATTTATATACACACACACATACATAGACACATACACACATGTATAGAATAAAGCAGTGACGTTAAACCACTGTAAACATAACAATTTAATGAACCCATGTTATCATATATATCATATATCACAGTCTGAGACAAAGTGGTAAAGCAGAGAGGAGGAATACGATTTGAGTCTCACTGAACCTGCTGACCTGTTGTCTCTGAGCCACCAGTGTGTGAAACAGCAGCCCGTGTGATCGAGTTGTGTTCCTTCCACATGTGACAGAAACCTGGCAAGTTTTTCCATCCGGAGATTTCAAGGATGTGTATACATTAGAGCAAGTCTGTTCAAGGGCATTTGTACATTAAATACAGCATCATGTGCTCTTAAAGTGAATAGGTTTATAAAGTTATACATTAAACTATAGGCTTTATAGGGACTCTTTATGGACAGGAGCCAGAAGCTGAGATGATTAAAAGGGTCTGATGTGTGTTTATGTAATGTATAAGTCACTAGAGCCAGAGCCTGAGAAATGCCCGAGATAAACCTGCATGAACTCGTGGTGGTGTAACTGCAGTCACATGACTGAGTATGACCATCACGTCTCACACACTCCAGTCATTGTTACTTTCAGCTATACAGTATTACAGAGTTAAATTTCAGCACACACACAACACACACACACACACAAACACACACTTATTACCCTTGTGGGGATCTTCCACTGACATAATTATTATTAATTAAATAACAACATGAATAAAACAATCTACAAATATCGACTATAAACTCATAGATCTATCACAGTCACAACTTTTACTAACAGAAACTTTATACAAGTCAGTTGGAATCAAACCTCAAGGTGTGAGGCAAATGTGCTAACCACTAAGCCACTGTGCACCCAACATTGGCTCTCTGACAGTAGTTACATTTGAACAACAAATCAATAGTCCAAAACCTAAACTGCGGAGCTACGACGCTTGTGTGTGCAAAGTGATAACGTGTACACAATTATTCATTTGCACTAGGTGTAGTAAATCAACCAAAATACTGTCTGAATTCTGTTTCTTCAGTTTTGAAATTGAGCCATGAGCTATGAGGCTAACGATTTTCAAAAGAAGACTGAAAACCAGTGTGGTCAACATGAATCAGGGGAAGGTAGCTAATGCATGCACAAAAATTTTTCATTGGGTGATTGGTCGTTAGGAACAATGGTGATCAGGGATTGGTTTTGGGGAAAATGATGATCAGTGATTGGTCATTGCAAACAATGGGGAACACAGTGGCCATTTATTTTGCTAGCTAATGAATTTATAATGTCCCCCACTGTGCAGTGCAAAGCTCAAGTAAACAGCCAACACCAACCATGTTTTGGTTGATCACTATAATTTTATCTGAAGCAAGAAATAAACTCATCACTTACCAATATCATCCTCGTGGTAGATTACAGAGTGATTATCTGTTGACTCAGATGTGTATCTCTGCATAGATTCGATGTAGAATGTCCCATTGGAGGTTTTGATGGAGCCTTCAAACTGGCCATTGAGGACTGACCCCTGGCATGAAGATCCGACCTCATCTATGTGTTAAAGCAGAAAAGTGTTTTTTTGGGTTTCAGACATTAGGATGATTGCAGGATTTCAACAAAAAATGCAAGGAATTCCGGGGGGGGGCAATAAAAGGAGAAGACTAAGCATGTAATTTTATTAATTAAACAGTATGTGTAAAGGTGCAGAGAATCTGTCAACCCCCTCTATTCCATCCATCAATGGTAATCGCAACATGTATCTGATGAACCCTACTTTCACACTAGCAAGCAACAAGTCGCTTGTGCCATTTATAGTTTGTCTCTTGTTGGTGTCTATAAGCCATTACTAGACCTTCTAAAGCTCAGTTGTTAAACCCAAATTAAGTAATGCACTAATCAGTATGAACATTGTTTATTTTATTTTTTTTAAATTTAGGTTTCATGCTCAGCTTTGTTCTAGCTTTGTTGCCGGATTATCAAAACAAGCTAACTGTACTGACGGCGGCTGTGGCTCAGGTGGTAGAGTGGGTTGTCCATTAATCTTTGGTGGTTCAAGCTCCAGGCCACATGCCTCCTCCACATGCCTTGGGCAAGACACTGAACCCCAAGTTGCTCCCAATGGCAGGCTAGCACCTTACTTGTGAGTGTGTGTGTGGATGGGTGAATGAAAAAGAGTGTAAAGTTCTTTGAAGAACTGCTAAGGTTAAAAAGTGCTATATAAATGCAGACCATTACCATTTACTAGCTATGTACAATCACCAGAAGCACCAATGATCTCTGCTAATTCCTTCCAAGCTTTATTTTTCTTCATAATGTCTCTATACACAATTAGTGAAAGGTCATATGTGACAGGATCAGACAAAACTACATCTATCTACCATTTTCACTCATCATATAGTAAATGGGGACTCATTGCTGGTAGAACTGAAGAAACATTGGACCACATGCGCCATAGAATTGGTCATGCCTAATTTGTATAGAACTGAAAAATGTCATTCAAATGTCTCTTGTTGCTGAAATTGTGGCTGAATGTCGCAGATGTTCCTAGAAAATTAATGGTCAGCTGTCGCTTGCTAGTGTGAACGTCAGCTGAATCTTTATTACAACTTTGACTACTTATTCCATTGTGAAAAACGCTCATGTATCCTTTGCTGTACCTTCCAGCACTCCTGAATATATGTGAGAGAGGTCGCCTCTCCATGACTGGTTGCTGGATAGGACCTTGAAATCTTCTGCAAATCCCTCAAAGTCTGGCTTGAGTCGTAAATGGAAAACCCTAAGATAAACAGCCACTTTATGAAGCATCTTCATTAACGATGAAAGGATATGGTGGTGTCATGAGAAAGAGTACCTACTTCTGAAAAGCTTCAAAGTCCAGACAAAGCACCTGGGTTTCTGGATCGAGATGACGCCTTACTCGCTGATGCTGCTGCAGTAACATGGTTCTGTCATAAGAGAGGCTCTCATAGTACCTTAGGAACTGCCGGATATCTCTGAAGTTCTCTGGAATTGGGAATTACCATTGTGTTTTCAATTAAAACAAACATGTGTGTGAATAAATAGTCTGGAAAGTTTCAGTGAAATTAAACATGGTTAAACATAGTGCATATGGAACTAATTCTTGCATGGCAAATCAAAGACATACCAAAGCAATGGCATCGAAATATACCATATGTTAATGCTGAGTTACTGTTACCACCCTGAAGCTGATTATTTTCTTTTAAAATCAGTGTTTTTTCCCCTTATACCGCACGGATTTGTCAACAATTTAAAATTTGTACTTATTTAAAAACAACATATCTTACTTTTTATCTGTGTGTAATTGCATTTAACATTGTGGAATGTCTGCAAAACAAGTTCCTGTTATCACTCACATTATAAGAGCTACACTTATATAGTCAAAAGTATGTGGTTCTTCCCCAAATTGTTGCCACAAAGTTGGAAGCACACAATTGTATATGAAGACACAGTTCCTTCACTGGAACTAAGGGGCCCAAACCTGCTTCATCATGACAATACCCCTGTGCACAAAGCAAGGTCCATGAAGACATGGTTTGCCAAGGTTGGTGTAGAAGAACTCAAGTGGCCTGCACAGAGCCCTGAACTCAACCCCACTGAACATTTTTGGGAAGAACTGGAATGCCACAGGCATTCTCATTCAACATCAGTGCCTGACCTCATTAGTGCTCTTGTGGCTGAATGGATAAATCCGGTCTGATGGTCATGCGTCCACAATTTTTGGCTATATAGTGTATAAACCTACATTCCCTTACAAGCCTTTTTTCCCCTCTCTTGTCATGTGACTTAAAGCATAAACTATCCTAAAGACTTTCCCATGTTAGAAAAATTACTAACTGTTACAAAGCACTGACACTGACTCATTCCATAATTGTCATATAAACATCTCCTTACAGAAAACTTCACACTATCAATGATTTATGTTTTACTTTGATAAATAACAATATTTTGAAAAAATCGATTTATGTGGAGTGTCTGCCATAGAAGTCTCTGTGTAAGTTGTTACTATGAACAACAGTACATTAGAATGAGCGCATTAATATACTCAGCAAAAAAAGAAACATCCTCTCACATTCAATTGCTTTTGTTCCCAGCAAATTTCTTAACATGTGTAATATTTGTATTAACATAAAAATATTCAACAACAGAAGCATCAACTAAACAAGTTTTTTCATCAACTAAACAAGTTAATTTTCCACTGCAAGGACGATCAGCTGTCCTTCCTGTCTCCCTGTAGCACTGTCTTAGGCGTCTTAAATTACAGACATTGCAGTTTATTTCTCAGGCCACACCTGTAGAACTCATGCCTCCCTGCAGCAGGCCTATGGCATCTTTCTTCTGGTGTTTTTTAGAGTCAGTAGAAAGGTCTCTTTAGTGTCCTAACTTATTGTAACTGTGACCTTAATTGTCTACTGCCTGTAAACTGTTCGTGTCTTAAGGACTGTTTCACAGGTGCATGTGCAATAATTGTTCATAGTTCATTGTACAAGCATGAAAAACATTGTTTAAACCCGTTCCGATAAAGATCTGTAAAGCTTATTTGGATTTTACAAAATTATCTTTAAAATACTTTATTCATTTAACACAATTTATTTGCTGAGTATATAAACCTGTGATTTGAATTACAGTTTGAACTAGAAAAGTAATCACATTCTGACCAGTCAGACTCAAGAATTCAACAGCACTGTGATACAAATATGTACTATATAATACAAATAATGAAAGACCATATAACTAGAGAAAGCATATCTGTGGAGGGCATGCTCACCCTGTGCTAACCGCTTTCAGTTGGCCCAATCCCAGCATCCGTAAAATCAGTATCACGTGTGAATATGAGACCAAAGACAAGCCGTCATACCTGCACAATGTCCTGTTAAAGCCAGGCAAATTATCAGCATACAGATCTTCAGAGTGAATAGAGCTTCACTGGCCATGTTGTCTTCGCAGTTTTGAGTGATTTCCTGTGAATGCAAGGGGAAAGAATGCATATATTTCTACAAGCCTAAGCAACACACAGGCAGATTCAGACATGCTGATGAAATCATGGCAGGGTCTTATCCTGGAGTTCCAAATATCTCATTAAACCATTTTGGAGATGATACTTTTATCCAAAGAGATTGAAAAAAAAAATTAAAGCAGTCAAGTGTTAAGTTCATAACAGGACAAGTTCAGACTCTTAAGCTCTGAGCTACCACTAGAATTGATAATAATTCTTTTATAATTCTACTAACATGCCAAACACATGCACTAGTTAGGCAATCTTTAAGTCAGTTCTTGCTTAGGAAGTTATTACCCTTTACACCTTTTTCCCCACATGTGATTAAGCGAGTAATATGTGATCAAGTGAAAAATATGTGAAGGGGCACTTCAGTATGTTATGCCCTGAAATTACATGTGTGAACTCTAGAAAATACATTGTAATGTCATGAATAACATCTAAACACTTGTTATATATATATATATATATATATATATATATATATATATATATATATATATATATATATATATATATATATATATATATATATATATATATATATATATATATAATGACTCCAGTATCAGAAAGACACCGGGGAAAAATGGCTCCATGGAAGAGTGACGAGGTGAAAGCCACTGCTAACCCAGAACAATATTATGGCTCAACTAAATTTTGTGAAAACACACCATGATGATCCTCAAACCTTTTGGGAGAATGTTCTGTGGACTGATGAGTCGAAAGTGGAACTGTTTGGAAGACAGGGGTCTTGTTATATCTGGCGTAAACCAAACACAGAATTTCACAAAAAGAACATCATACCTATGGTCAAGCATGGTGGTGGAAGTGTGATGGTGTGGGGATGCTTTGCTGCTTCAGGGCCTGGGCATCTTGTAGTAATTGAGGGAAACATGCGTTCTGCTCTCTACCAGAAAATCCTAAAGGAGAATATCCGGTCTTCATTCTGTAAGTTGAAACTCAAACGCAATTGGATTATGCAGCAAGACAATGATCCATAACATATTAGTAAATTCTAGTCCTAGAAGTAAGTGAAAGACTGATCTCCAGTTATTGGAAGCTTTTGGTTGCAGTTATTGATAAAGGTGGGACAACAAGATTTTAATTTAAGGGGGCAATTAATTATACACATTGGTGATAGGTGTTGATAACTTTTTTTTTTTGCTTCAATAAAAAAATAAAAACAAAAACTGTATTGTGTGTTTACTCAGGTCGCCTTTGTTTTATGTTGTATTTCATTTGAAGATCTACAACTATTTAGTATGAGATGTACACAAAAACAGAAGAATCAGGGCTAGGGTTAGATACTTTTTCACAGCACTGTACCTAGGTAAAATTTATACAATATATGTTTCACTTATTCACATAATCAGCCCTGTCATCATGGGGGTCAACTGGGGAAGCTGTCCCAGGCCCAGGAGGGTTTAGGAGTACATTCAAATGCAGGATAAAACTATTAAAATATGTTCATTTGATCAAATTACAATGGTTAAAAAAAATTAAGTTCATATTTCCAACTTTGCAAAAGCTGCTTTTTTGAGTTAAGAGCTTCCACACCCACTCAAACTTTGGCTAATTACAGACATTTTCTTAACTACAGGGTCTCTAGCTCTTAGTTACTTTCCTTCGTGCAAGTTTGCTAAGATGTTACCTAACCACACACAAAAAAAGAAAAGGAAAAAATGGAAGAAGGATGGATTCACTAAAGGGAGTGTTTAGCAAAGCTCTTAAAGTAAAACAGAATATCACATTAGGAAGAGTTACAGTTTGATTATGCATTACCGCTGTTTATATTTCACAGGTTGTGCATGTATGTTTTCTTTCCCTCATAATGATAGAAAAAAACTTGACATGAATGTTCAAGTAAAAGTGTCCTTTAAACCCTAGAGTAAGAATATAATTATATACAGGCTTAGGAATGTAAACCTGATCTTGGCTCCACCTCCATAATATCCTGCTTCACTCTGATTGGTCCACAAGAAACAGCCTGATCTTGAAGCATAACGATCAAATCAGCCCTCCCATGTTACTCAAGGTTACTCAGGCCTTCCACACAGCCCGCTGGATAATGAGTTCCAGTCGCAAGGTCAGGAAGAGACAACCTGAAAACTCGCAGAGCTGAAATCTCTCCTCAGCCTTGAGCAAGAGTAGGCTTCAGAATGCCTTACTCAACCATCCTCCACTGTGCAACAGGATCATTTTTCATTCTTAATCTAAGAACGTCAGATTGCTGCACAGCTGACCCAAGTGACAAATATTTCATGTCCAAAAGTGGAGGAAAGACATGATAAAGGGCTTCTTACTTTCTTACCTTCCAAGTCTGTTTGAGAATTAGTGAAAGAATCAATAGCAGAAATTAAAAGTGGTATCAGAACACTGTTTATAATGTTTTGTGTTCATTCATTCATCTTCAGTAAGCATTTTATCCTGTAAGGGATGCAGTGAGCACAAAGCCAATCCCAGGAACACTGGGCATCTATACACTCAGGATAGCACATCAGTCTTTCACAGGGCACCATAAACACATTCACACTTTAGGGCAATTTAGAGTTTTGGGAGGTGGGAGGAAACCAGAGAAGGAAACCCACATGGCCATGAGGTAAGCATGACAAATTCAACACAGACAGTAACCTGAGCTCAGGGTCAAATAAGGGACCCCAAAGCTATAAGGTAACATCACTACCCAATGCACCACCCAGGTATCATACATCCTGTTCAAATTGACATGCTGATAAATACTTCGTTATATTCTTTGGGAAAAGAGATTTTACCTTTTTTCCTTCAGCATAAAAGGCACTACGGGAAACTTTTTCGATCATCTCCTGACAAAAGCAATCCAAAAGTTAGTATTGGCCAAGTTCAAAATCCAGAACATTAGAATATAGATGACATCTACAAGGACATGTAAGAGAAGTGACACTTCTCTTATTTTATGGTCATGTGACCCACTAATGAGAAGGCACAAACAAGCTCTACAAGTGCACTCTCTCTCTCTCATTTTATATATATATATATATATATATAAATATTACATGTATAAAAAAATTATTTTTAACTCAAGCAAGACCATCAAATAAGAAATACAATTATTTGCTCATTTACTGGTTTTGAAAGTAATAGGAAATAGTTAACTATTAAACTGAGTGTGATGAACATGTAATAATAATCTCTTCCAAGAATGTGGCAGATAAAGACAAATGCAGCTGCACCTGCAAATTGGAGGTCATATGAGACTTTTTCTATTTGCCTTGCACAATGTGCGTCAGTCCAGAGAGGGCAGCTAATCAAAAACACTGAGCCCAAGGTCATACGAAGCAGTAAGGATTTGCACATGTACACATTATTAACCCTTTACTCATTTACATGTCAAAATAATGCCTTAAGAAATTCTCTGGGATAAACTGGCTCCTTATAACCCAAGGAAAGCTATTGAAATAAAAATAAAAAAATTCAAATGGTGAAAGCCGACTCATTACGCACACCATAGATATGCAACCTTTCCATGCAAAATAATAAGAAATCCATGTTCACACACACAAAATGGACTAGAACAGATCGTGCACGTTTTATGAAACAACTTTATTCACTCATCAACCAGAGGGAGAAAATGTTGAGCATGCACACTGTCATGACTGTAAGAAGTGTTATGGTTGTCCTAAGGAAATAAGAACACTACAACAGCGCCATCTGTCAACACCACAAACGCAATTCACTTCACTACAAAGGCTGAGGAACAATTCCACATAACCTGAACTAAAAGAAAAATCACGTTCGGCATCTCATTTAAATAAAACAAAAATGTGAAGACTTCACTGAAACTTGTCTTTTCTGCAACATGATTTCAGCTTTGCACAACATTCCTGAGCATTAGAAAAAAAAACAAGACATTCTAAAAATCGTGAATTTGAGGGGGACAAAAAAAAAAAAAAAAAAAAAAAAAAAAAAAAACATAAAACATGACATTGTAATTTGTAATAGTTTAATCAGTCTTTATAAGGTCAACAGAAAGCATCTTTAAAAAGCTGAACAAATTTACAAAGCTTTAGATGCTATATACAAGCTGCGAGATCACAATTAAGAAGTAAAAAAAAGGCTGACGAAGGAGGAAAAGTGGATCAGTAACGCCGGCCGAAGGCTCCGGCCCCCTGCATACCAGTACCACCCCCCTGCATCATCTGGTTCGGTCGGTTCATGGTTCCGGATAGAGATTGGGACGTCCCCGTCTGCATGTATCCACCCCGGCTGAGTACAGATATAGAAGTGTTAATATGTACACTGCTGGCAACAACCGACTTTTTTTTTTTTTTTTTTGGCAAGGAACTATTTTTCCTAATTTGTAGAAAACATAAGATTTACAACTAACCCAGACCTGCCAAAAGTCCCACCAGGGGGTCAGGGCCTTTCACAAATGGCTTATCTAAGCTAGAAACAGGAGTGAGAGTATATACAGGGTTTTATGTTAACTACCAGCTGCTTAGGGGAAAAACTGCCGCTCATCTGTTTTACACTACTAGAAAAGTTTACGTTTTACATACTAACATACGTTCACACTTTCTTCTCCAGGAAAAAGTGCGCATGTAAACTTTACAATGTTTATATTTCAGCTAAAATAAATGAGCAGCAGCCATTTTCCCCTGAAGCACCTGGTGGTTACCATAAAACCCCCAATATATACACACTCCAGATTCTACTACAACTGCTTTGAGCATGCTGTTTGAATGCATCTGTGCTCCATTTAATCTTTTTTATCTGGGGGGGGGGTTGGAGAGACTGGGAATATTTTTGACTTATAATTCATACAAGCATACAAACAAAGTCGAGCTCCTACACAAAATGTGTAAAGATTAGCAGGTATGCTAACCTCACACAAAATAACAAAAGTAGACCGCTGAGGACTTCTTCACAAACAGGAAGCCATGAAGATGTCTCTCACCTGGCCATTCCTCCTCGGGCCATGTGACTCTGGCCTGGCATGCCCCGGTCTGCTCCTGGAAGAAGTGAGACGTTATATTAAAAGAGATCCCGCATCATCCTTACATAGGTTTCAAGTGTAAATGAAGCTGCGTGTACCTTGCCAGGGTCTGTCTCCATCCATCTTACGCCCGGGCTCCCAGTCTCGGCCGTCTCTGTGCCAACAAGAAAGCGATTTACAGCAGGCTCTAATCTGAATCTAGCAGTTAAAATCTAATATGTATTGCATTTATCCGTCACTGTATTCATTAACAACAATTCTTTTTAAAAAAATGTGATTGGTCCATCACTGTGCATTACGCAAAAGATCTCAGTGAGGTGCTCTTTTTTTGTGTGTTTTTTTTTACCTGCCAGGGACCGGCCTTGGGGCATTCATTGGCCGCTTGTCATAACCACCTCCACTCCAGTTATCCCGAGAGTCTCTGTTGTGTCGGTCCCGATCAGAGAAGTGCTGCAGAGAGAGAGAGGGGACACCATTTTCACACAAACTTACACTCCATGTGTTTAGTGCTCTAACTAAAATGTGCATGTACTTAATTATTTACTGATTTCATTACAACATTCCAAATGTTCTAAAGGTTTCGGGTCCCATGTCCTAATTTAGCCACCCAGTGTAAATCTGGCAAATCACACAATCCTGTCAATGTAAGAAAAAGGCTCTGAGGAAATTCACATCACTTATGATATAATTAATGTAAAAATGCATTGTGTAATAAATCTGTCAGCCCTGCAGTGCCACCTATAGTCTGTGCTAGGATATTAACAATCGCATATTAATAATCCTATATTTAATAGGAGAACATTTTTACCTGGCCGTCTCGGTCTCCAGGCATGCCTCCTCTGGGACCATCTCTCCTAAAGCAAACACAATAACATCCAGATCAACAACAAGTCACTGATGTTTGTATTAATTATATATTAAGTAAAGAATAAAATACTTGGGAGGTGTGCTGTTATGAAAAATAATCTTAAATTATCTGTGATTAGTTGATTAACTTTCTGTAACAGCATGTTATTTTTTATTAATCAAGTTACCATATCTGCACCAGCCGCTCATCAGTAGTGTGTCAACGCCTTAGTGGTGGTTTTAAAAAATAATAATAAAAATGTATAAGACTTACCTGTCCATAAACATGTCATCCTGGTAGCGGCTGCGATCTCTGTGATCAAAATCTTGGTAGCGTTCTTGACGACCAAATTCTGAGCGTCCATATCGGTCATCCATTGCCATCCGCTTTACCGGCCAATCATCTTTCCTATGAGCAGTACAACACACCAAAAGACCATTTACTGCTTCAGATATTAGTATTAAGCATTATCAGATATACAAATGTACATGTATACAACATTGAGATAAAAAAAAACAAAAAAACAACATGCTTTACTATAATACAGCTACTCAAAGCATTTATTAAATTGTAATCTGAATGCTGCTGTCCTAACCTGCCATCCATGTCATAGGGTCTCTTGATGGGGCGGCGCTCCTGTTCGAAGCGAAGCTGCTCCTGCTGTCGACGCAGCTCCTCACGTTCTCTGTGAATTCTCTCCTGCTCACGTCTGCGCTCGTACTCCACTCGCAAGCGTTCACGCTCCAGGAACTCGCGCTCCATGCGATCAGCGTCCAGCCGCTGCTTCTCCACCTCCAGCCAATTACGCTTACGCATCAGTCTCTCGCGCTCCTCACGCTCACGGAACAGACGGATGCGCTCCCGCTCGCTGCGACCATCACGGTCATTGCTGCACAACAACGATACGCAAAAGGTTACAAACTAACAACCTTTCAGACACAAACATGACACTGGTGTTTGTGCGTGTGTGGGGATGCATACCCAGAGTGCCTACGTCTCTCCACCTCTCTGATCTCTCTCTCGCGTTGCCTCTGCCTCTCACGCTCTCGCTGCTCTTTGATTTGATCAAATGACAGGATGTCCTTCCTCTCTCGGCTAGACGACTTGCGGTCACGGCTCTTGGAGCTCTACAAAATACATAAATGTTTTTATGTGGAAGAGTAACCAAGAACAAATATAAAAATCCTTTAATGACCTTATAACAACATTCAAGACAAACACATCCAACAAGTCATAATACAGCAATGTTCAACACTGACACCCGGCGAATAATTTTATACACTGCTGTTACATAGTGGTTTTCTTTAATCCGCTGCAGAGCTTAACAATGTGAACATGAAAATCCTAACCGAGAGGGAGATTTCTATCACAAAATCCTCTATCATGTCAGCGGATAAGAAATCTAATAATTTTTTTAGTTGTGCATCATGCAATAGTAAGGAAAAAAAAGCAAGACAAAGTCTAAAAACTACTTAATAACGAGCAGCTACTGCATTCTTTTAAGTGACCAAAGTGAACACAGCCCCAGCCCCTTGTTTCATACTGGCTCACAACATGAAAGCTTGTGAATTCACCTAGATAAAATCGGCTTCAAATAAATCTCAACGCAAAACATCTCCTGTGTATTTTCCCTTTCCGTTGGACGAATTACCCAATATCTGCTCACAATTCCTTCAGAATTAATCAACAAAGTAACGTCAACTTTTCTCATTCCTGCATTGTTTCCTATTTTTCGGCTTTTTTTCCCTCTCAACATAAATCGCGGTTACATTTGGCATTCGTGCTCCTTGCTTGTAAATTTACTTATTTATTGTTCTTTTAATGCCATGTCAGCATCAATGGCTATTTTCAAGACAAGATGAAGGTAGCCTTTCCTATGAAACTTTGATTATTTGTTAATGCAAAACCATCAAGTGGTGATGCCGCTTCACTATACCTAACCTGCTGTAGAACATATAGCCTAGAAATCTGGTCACTGCTCTTCCTGTGCCATCTTCCCTAATTGAGCAGGAGAACGTTAGAAAAATGTCTCAGAAACACAAAGGAGCCATTTACCCGCTCCTTGCTCTTGGTTTTGACGCTGATAACAGGCTCTCCTTTTGATTTGTCCATGACGACGGTCCTCTCTCCAGCAGCTGAGATACAAAAACAGCCACTATTATATCCAAATACACAAATTTCACCTCAAATCTTTAGAGGGGTGAGAAATTAACTGGTATAATTAGCTGACTTTTCTACTCACTTTTATCATCTGAGCCTTCAGTTTTTTCATCCTTGCCATCAGATCTATAAAAGACAAAACATCATGGTAAAACTATGCTCATTCATCCTACACCACTTCAAGGAAATGAAAACACATCTCACTTTTCAGTCTTGGACTCTGAGGAGTGTCTCCTGTCGCTGCTGGTCTTTTTGGCATCGCTTTTGTCTGTAGGTTTCTTCCCAGCCGGCTCATTCTTGGCCTACGTGGGGAAAAAGTTATAATAATCTTTATTTCTAGAAAAGATAATCAAAATGAAATGGTAAAGTATACAAATAAAAATGCAATAAATACCACCAGTGGCAGAAAGCAGGAAATAATACAAAATTTAAATAGCAAATATAAATAAATCAGGAGGAAAGAATAAAACAAGATATAAAAAACATAGTACAATTAAAATAATAGTAATGTAACAATTATTTGTTAGTGAATGTAGAGTAAGTAAAGTAGCTAAATGACAAAAGTGAAAAATATTATATTTAGCTGCACATATTTTAAATCACCGATATTTGGAGCCTGACAAAGGTTTACAGGAAATGTGTCCAATATCTTCAGCAAAGATGTGAAAATTCAATTTAAAAAAAAAAAAAAAAATCGTTTAGTTATCAAACACACACTGACAATGACTAATAGAACAGTGCCAAGTGCTAATAAGTGCTAAGGTGCACTCCTAAACGCGCGCACACACACACACACACACCACTTGTACTCTGAATGCATTATTTTAAATTCACTGATAAGGTGGCAGGCCAAAAAGAATTATTAAAGGCATGAACATTTGAATAATTATTAGTGACATTAGGCTACATTTAGCTGACAGGACACGGGCTGAATGGCGATGCATGGTGGCCCATTAGGAAGTAGTTTATAACATTGCAATGCGTTAGCATTGTTAACAAATAACTGCCTATCGCAAACATTACATGGAGCATAACGTTAACTGGTTTCATGGCCACAATGCCAGGTGCCTCAAACAAACATAATATAGGACCGTCTTATAGGTGCTTCGCCAAATTCCAGGTGTTTCCTTGCATCGTTTGAAATTAATAGCATCGGTTACACATCGTCAACCGATGCTACCTTTCCTCTCTCTCTGCCTCTCAACAAGTCGGGGTAGAGCTAAACTTGCTTAAGCTAAGCTAATCTTCTGCCGTTTTCCCCGTGTGCTTGTAAGCATTCTTCTTCTTCTTCACCACTTGTGGACCGACTAAAACACTTACGTATATCTGCGCCCCCCTTCAGATGCAAAAGAATTGCAACCTTTGTACCTAGCTAACAAGTATCCGTCTTCGTAATATACCTATGTACAAGTGCACTCACCCTCTCTACAGAGATCATGCGGCCATGCAGCTCGGTCCGGTGCAGGTGGTCAATGCACTTGGTGGCCTCCTCTGTTGAGCACATAGTCACGAAACCGTAACAACGAGCTCCTGGGCTCCGAGCGTTCGTCACCACTTTAGCGCCCACAACCTGCAAATTCACAAGAAAATCAAATCAGTGCAGAGAAATTAAACGCCACCCACCATCTATGCTCATTCATGAAATATCCACAAAACTCCAGTGGGACCCACAGACTCCGTTGTTGCCAACAGTAACTAATAGCTGACTGGAGGTTAAAATACACTACTTTATACACCAGAGCTGTTGAATTCTGGATTCTGATTGGTCAGAAGTTGCTGATTAATTTCTATAACAGCGGCTGCGAGAGAACTGCAGCTGAAAATCACAAGTTTATATTAATGCACTCATTCTAACACAATATTAATCCTACAGTAATGTAAAGTTTTCTGTAAAGAAACATTTATTTAGCATTTATGGAAAGAGTCTAAAGTGTTTGTGCTGTCTAGGTTTTTACACAGGAAAGCATTCATGTCAGAGGAGTTTACGCTTTGTAGCTTCTTGTTAACATGACAAGCTATGTTTTTTGTCTTATTAACTTAAAAAGTGAAAAAAATTAGACTTGTGAGGAAACGACTTATAGCTGCTATGACACAAGTCATAACACTAATGTGTTATGTAGTCATTCCACATCATTAAGAATAACTATAAAGTGATAAAGGATGCCACAGCCATCCAAAGTCCAAGAAAGTAAAGTTTTCAATACTCTCTGGGTGGGAGGGATGGTGTTATTCCCTCTCGTATTACAGTGGCACTAGCCAATATAACTTCTTTATACCACCCAATCATTTATGTAGTCTCACCGGGCAGAAAAAAACCTCATTTCAAATATTACAGCGTTATATTTGTGTCATGTCACCCATCCCTACCATTTAATTAATGAGATAAAAGAACATACTTAATCACAATGATTAAGTGATAAAACACAAACCTTGCCGTATTTGCTGAACAGATTCTTCAGATCAGTCGCTCTTGTGGTTGACGAGAGGCCGCTGACCCACAGGTTCCTTCCGCTACTCGCAGCACCACCTACTCGCATTTAACAAAGCACACCATCATTTTATCAAATATATTATAAGTTAATTAAGGGGTGTATTTCTCCGATTCAATATATTTACCTTTGTCATCTTTTGAGTCGGTCTTACTTGATTTTTCATCACTGCTGGAAAAAAGAAAAGGGAAAAAATGAAACATTTCAAAAAGGTAATGCATGCGAAAACACTGGAGTTTAACAAAAATACCTACCTGGTCAAAGACACAGCCTCAGGTAGTGAACAAAATACTTAAATGTGGACTCTACGACTTGAGAAAATCTCTCTAAGCATGCCACTAAGGCGTCTTAGATGGCAATCAAACCGTTAAAACAGTTAACAAGAGGGAACAGGGGGGAATGGGGGGTGACAAAAACAAAATGAAGGACGAAATGCGCAGTCCATTACACCTCCCCAAGAGCACCCAAACTTGTTAACAAAGGAGCCAAAGTAACAAGATTCTAACAGCCATTTTTGTTCTAGTAGACAGAAAACAACAAACCTCTTTTTCTGATCACCACCCTCTACTGAGGACTCTTTCACTTCTGATGATTCTGCAGCACTCTCTTCAGTCTTCGTGTCTTCCTTGGTCCCCTCGGCCTTCACCACGCTTTCTGAATCGGCGCTTTCGATTTTGTGCAAGCCCGTTTCATTTGCGTTAGCTGCCTGAGCGGAGGCGCTCTCGGCACCCGGCGAATTGTCCTTAACGCCTTGTTGGTCCTCACATGGCGGTTGGACTTCGCTATGCTCTGAGGCGTCAATGTCTCCTTCCACATTGCCGGCCTCCTCAGCTTTACCGAGGTCGGACACATTGTCCTCCTCTTCCTTGCGAGAACCATCCCACAGTGAAGCGTTCTCCTCTTCAGTCAGCTCCTCGTTAAGTGGCTCTGATATACAACACCCGGCTACTTTCTCACTTTCTACGGATGTAACAGGAATAGAATGGCACAGAGTTTAATCACTTCTGAGACATTGCATTGGTTAGCGTGGAACTGGACTACGACGCCACCCACTGCTTCACATAAGACAGTTAGTTAAGCCTAGAAAGAGACTGGAAAAACCAGAGAGTCAAAAAGTAAAACCCGTTTCCTGGCTAAAAGTCGGCTCTTGTTAAGTTTCACCTGATGCCAAGCGTGTGGAAAGCCACATGGGCAGCACACAGATCCCGAGTGCCCATCGTCGGTGATTTGGTTTGCAGTTCAAGAGTCCGTGATAGAGAAGATGGAGACTTTTGTGCTGCCTTTAAAAAGCCTTTTTTTTCTTTTGAATCAAGCAATTGGTCCATTTAGTGAATCTCCATAAAACAAACTGAGTCCTATATGTGATTTTGCTTCAATGTGATCCGTGTCTTCATTTTCTCTTCTGAAGTCTTCTTTAGGCAGAAACTGAACTGCACCTGCAAAAGCTAGCAAGACATTGCTCGACTAACTAACCACTAACCGTTACTGGCTCTGCGCATAAGCGTGTTTAGCAAAAAGCATTTTCTGAGTACTCAATTTGTTCCTAAGACACATGGAATGGTGTTAACTTGCACACAAAGCCAGTAACCTCTGGATTTCCAGTCTCTGTCAAAATTAGGAGGAATTATTAACTGCTAATCGAGTTGTAAAATTGCTAAACACCTCCATACTGTCAGTACCTGTCATGTCTTCATGTTCCTCCAGTGGCTCAGAACCCTACGAAATAAAACAGAATCGATACGTATTAGGGACTGTTCACACAGGGACGTTTTTCGCAGCGCGTTAAACGATCCGTTTTTCTGTGTTCACACCCAGGCATTAAATGCTGGCGACACGCTGAATAAAGTGTAAATTCACTCCCTGACAGTAGATGGCGCTTATTGAAAAGCAGAAATACCCCAGTACACAAGGTGGCGCTGCACATCCTCTCGTTTCTGACACCTGCTTATCACTGAAGAACAAGAGAACCGGTATTTAAGTCTTTATGCCATTCACATACTCTTTTTGCAAACTCGCTAAAGCACTTGTGCGAAATATAAAGTATGTAGTAATTTGGCCTCTGCAACAAATACTTCTTTAAAATCTAAATCCTTAAAAGTCCTCCTTTTAAACAATATACTCTCTTTAAATAAATAAATGATTTGAATTACATCAAAGTCACAGCAATAGCATTCACGTACTTATGGGAAGACCCAGATGAAAGAATTAAATGGATCATTTAGAATATATGCTTGCATTTCAGTGTCGTAAAAGAAATAGCCACAACATAATAAATACACTTATATAACATTTAGTGTGCAATTTTTAATCTGCTGCTTTCAAAGGACACCTGATATATGTGTGTAGGCAGAAGGATTTATTAGCAGTGAGCATTTTATTTCAGTTATGTCACTTATGCACTCTCACCAAAATGGTGGGTGCTGTCATCTTCATCTTCTATTTCAGCATCTTTTTCATTGATAACACAGTTTTGTACTTGAGTGCCATCAAGTCGTACTTTTATGTAACTTCAGCAGCTCTGGGCACGTGAACAAAAGCGTGAATCTCATTCGTCGGCTAGTTTTTGACGCAGCACATCCCAGGGGGGACCGACCCCTCGACGGTAAAAAAAATTGACGTTTTGACGCCATGCGTTTTATGTCTGGGTGTGAACAATCATCGACAGCCACACGGGCGTTAAACGGACTATTTTTTCGCACTGTGAAAATCTTCCTGGTGTGAACAGGGCTTTAAGCAGTAACAACACGCACACAGCATTCACACATGTTTCAACAGAACCCTATATGCAGTTCTTTAGGCAGGTGAGAGGCTGAGTGAGATGGTCTCTGTCTCAGCATTCTTAAAGATTCTTCATTATGAAATTCCAGGACTTTTAAGGACTTTTCAAGCACTATTTCTTTTGTTTTAAAAGGACTATACAAGAGGTGTCCATCCATCCATCCATCCATCCATTTTCTGTACCGTTTATCCTACACAGGGTCGTGGGGAACCTGGAGCCTATCCCAGGGGACTGACGGCACGAAGCGGGGGCACACCCTGGACAGGGTGCCAACGTATAGCAGGGCACAATTACACAAATTCATACGCTACGGACAATTTATAGATGCCAATCAGCCTACAATGCATCTGTTTGGACTGACTCCCCGAAGCACTGGGAGAACAGGCAAACTCCACACACAGGGCAGCGGCAGGACTCTAACCACCAACCCTGGCATTTCCCAAGCACTGCTTTGTCTTCACCATAACGTCAATAGACCCCAGGTGAGTGACAGGAGTCCTGTTGCAAACAACCTTCAGTGGAAAAATCGCTAAATGCCGCTAGATGATGTCATGTAGTAATTATTTCGTATTTATTGACTTTAATAATTCAAGCACTTTTTAAGCAAAACTACATAAAAAAAATGGCTATTTTCAAGGTTTTCCTGGTACTTAAATTTCAAAAAGTCAAATGCAAGCACTTCAAGCACCTTGCGGTCTGCTCCCAAGTGTACTCGACTGCAGTGAGAACGTGAAATACAGAGATATACATGATTCGACTCAACAGCAAAAAGTGAATTGAGCACACCGTGTGTTTTGAGTAACTGCACTAAAAGACAGAGCTGTAGTGCTACAGAAATGCCTTGCGTTCTGGAGATTTAGATAGAGAGAAAAAAGAAGAAAAAAAAAAACGGTGGATAAGGCACACAAAATTTATTTATATAATTATCTAATATCTTCATGGTTAGATCATTTAGATTTATGTATTTGTGATTCCAAACACACTTAGCAAAGGTTTGCTTGTTCTGTTAGTGTTTGTGACTGACTAACAAAAAAAAGGTTTTATGAGGATGTTTTCGTTTTAGTTTGTTTAATTGTTTGCAGCATGAAGCAAAATAAAAACAAAAAAAAAAACAGCAAAAGAACTAAAAGAATCAATTTTCCTGACTCAGACAAGGAACGAATAGATGTGAAAGCACCCTTACAGTTGATATGCCACTTCTTTAGTACCTGAGTATCCTGTTTCTGGAGATGGTCTGAGTCTGCATCTTTAGTTTCCATTTCCTAAAACATGAACATCAAGTCAGTCAATTTTTATACCGAACTCAAGCATCTTTGGTGAAATCGTACCCACAGCCTTATCCTAAACACTCACCTCCTCCGACTCAGACTTAAGTGCATCAGAATCACCAAATTCATCTACATTGTTGTCATTCGAAAACGTGTTCAGAAGATCAGTCCCATAATATTCGTCGTCTTCAGCCATCATGCTGTTATCAATATCGGCTTCATCCAGAACATTCATGTCCATGATGTCCATGTCATGAACGCTCTCTCCGTGCGCATCACCATCATCCTGGAGGACAAAGTCGGCCCATGTTAGTTGCTCGTTAAACAACGTGAGATTTTCACTTTTGTTAAGTTATATTAAAGACGTGCACTAAAAGCACCTGGCCATCGACAGATTCCTCTTCCAGTGCACAGTCCTCTGATTCATCTGCTTCTGCTCTCTTTCCTATATAAAAAAGTGGTGTAATAAGTAAACACTAATCTCAGCTAAATCAACCTTTTATGACTACAAACAAAACAAATGGCCAATTTTACCTTTAGGAGTTCTCCTGGGGGTTTTCTTAGGAGTGATTTCAAGCTGAACCACTATTTCATCAGGATTACCTCCTTCCTCCTCAATGGCCTGCAACCAAAAAAAATTACCTTGATATCTTCAGTAGACAGCAAGAAACCAAATTTCCAAAATTTTCATTGTACAACAAATCAAAACAACTATCAGGCCAGTGCAGCTAACAAGTAAATGAAGTCTAAGTCACTAAGAACTTCTGCAGAATGACTACCATTTGCTTCGGCATTTTGCTCATGGGTCCATCACTGACTCTATGGACTCAGTATCTTCCAGCCAACTCATTAAAAATCATCAAATGTCCTAAATAAAGGCTGTACCAGCACAAGCATAAATGTAAAGGTATGCCATTTAAAAGCTATATTTAAGAGAGAACACGAAGGCAAACAATCTGAGCACATATCAGTGCATAGTCATGTGTGAACGAGACCGCTTTTCTGTGAGAAGTGAAGACTAAGACATACACACTTCCTTCCCCCTAACTCACCAGGGTCTACATACTGCACATAATTCAAGTTCATTTTTGAGACTTCGAGGCATGGATGTGGCTACGATTGGGCACTCCCAATCTACCCTCTTTCTCCTAGAAGCACAGACCACGCTCTCATTCAGTGTAAAATTCCTAAAATGGCACCAAGATATGGATTAAACTCCAATGTAAGGTCTTGTAAATAAGCAAGTGAACTACTGTTATAACTCCGAGGACAGAAAAATGCAATAATGACAAACATCAACAGTTTTTAACAAAACATGTAAATAGACTGAAGAAAATGCACAAAAATTTATTTTCCCACAGGATAACGGTCTTGGATAATGTCAGCTCAAATGGGCTTGATATACACACACACACACACACTACCTGGGCTTATTTCTACGGCTTGTGTTTATAGAAAGTAAAATACAGTGTAATCTTTCCAGAAGTGTGTATGTACAGTACATAAAAAATGACTTACATGACAGTTGTACAGGATTAAAATCCCAGAGATACTCTGGTAATAATTTCATCACCTCCTCATATAAAACTAACTCTGCCTGAATAGGGCTCAAGATAGCTCATGTTGGTAATAACATGCAACTTGGAATGAAGTGTTAATATATTTCACGCGGATAAAGGAGTAGGAGATGTTCTTAGGTTTTGTAATAATTTTCTATTCGGTGAAATATGAAAAATATCTTTTAGAAGTACTCAAAGTATCAACAAAAATACCTAAATAAAACATGACTTTATTTCCCCAAAATAAATACAGCAACGCTGTACGATGTAAATATTTTAGTATAGTGCATGAGATAATTTGGAAATAAACAAATCTTTAAGACAAAACTGTAACTGGATTTGCTTTCAAATCTAAGAGACCATAACTATCAACGCATCAAAGAAAACACGGGAAGTTAGCACGCGTCGCTATCCAATGTGACTACTAGTTACTAACATCAGAGCATTCATATTCATATTATGAACCAGTGGTTCTAACTTCCATATGTTTCAGCATCCAAGTCATTACTTTCAACGTTTAAATAAAGCTAATAGGTGCACTTACAATAATGCATCCCGGCACAATAGAAACCAAAAACGATACGGGCCTTTGCTAATGCTAATGCTAACGCTAACAGCGCGAGGACGTGTTAGCTCGCCTAGCTAGCACACTATCTTGCTTTCAAGCTGTTGAGCATGCTTTGCAATGTAAAACCAACAAACAGAAAGCAGACACAAACGACATATAACGTAAAATAAATGCATTAAAAATTGAAAAAAAAAGTGCAAATGGCAAAACGAGTCGCAGGCGGCACGCACGCGTGCAGAAGAAACCCAGTTGAACTAAACAAAGATTTCGATTCGTTATTGGTTATCAAAGCCAAAAGTAAGTAAATATTTATAAGTTGCAATTTGACTTCGTATGCATCATCTGCTTTGTGAGTTTTACCTTTTTAAGCCGCTCTGACAGTATGCTCTTGTTCCCACTGATGTCCAGGTTTCGTTTTTTCAGCTCGGCCCTCAGATCGATGACTCTCAGCTCCGATAATTTTCGTACCCCGGCGCTTTCAAAGCTTTCTCCGGCCCCCGAATCTACTGCCGACGTGTTTTCAGACATTATTGAGCACTTCAGGGATGAAACTGCGCTGTCTAATTCGACGTTTTAACGACTCAGACTGGTTTTTGCGCCAGCACTCAGCCTACTCTCTCCAAATTTTCTTGCACGCGACAAAATGGCGTCAGTGACTAGACCTGCGCATGCGCCAAGATTCAATCGCAAGACATCCCCTCGATTCTCCCTATGGTGCGACCTGGAAATGTAATACTCTAAATGTTCTGTTTCTGTTCAGTTTTTACACTCTAATCACTAAATATGCTTACTACACTCAGACTCAGTCTCCCACTGCTTAAAATATGCGCCCTCCAATCAACCCACTACTCACAATTTATTCAGTCCCTATCCTCTCATCACTATACATTTCCTATACTCTGTAACCTAAATATGGTACCTTCACTTATCACCATCTTATACCTGTACCAAATGACATCTTGCCTAAAAACTGTGCCAACACATACACCCTCCACTTAACCCACTAATCTTCTTGCACACAGTCCATGTCTTCCATTATGCATTAGTTTGTTATTGCAAGCAAGGGATATGCAACCAAATATTGTGTTATTTAATTTACTTCAAGACTGTCTGTTCCAATACTTTTGCTCGCCTAAAAATTGGGTGGTATGCCGCCTATGGTGCCATATTCTAACTTATTTAACACATCTAGATGTAAATATCAAGAAACCTAAGCTGAAATTCTGATCTATCATCTCAAATTGATCTATTGATCTCAAACCCAAATGTCTTCAGTGTAGAGCAAAAACAAAAGAATTAGCCTTGCCCTTCCAATACTTTTGGAGGGGACTGTAATCATTTTCCTTCACACAACTGCTATCCATTAATGACTTATTACGCAGAATTACACAGAATTCATACCTACACATGCTCCCTCAACTCAAACTCTACCAACTAATCCCTAAATATGCACTCTATATTCAGCTCATACTCATCACAGCTCTCATCACTAAATGTCTCCTACCCTCAGTCCCCTACCTTCTATTGTCTAATATGCTCCCTCACTCAACCCCTACCAACTAATCCTTACATTTCCTCCAAGCAAACCCCTACTGACTAATCCTTAAATCCACTCAACCCCTACCCACTCAATTCTAAATATGCTTCTCTCACTCAACCCTTACCCACTTAACCCTAAACATGCTCCCCTCAACCCCTACTGCCGACCCCTAAATACATTCTCTCCACTCAACCCCTACCCATTAATCCCTACACATTCCCTCCACTCAGCCCCTAACCTCTGATCCCTAAATTCACTCCCTCAACTCAAGCTGTAACCACTCATCTTTAAATACACTCCATTCACGCAACCCCCACCCATTAATCCCTAAATACATTCCCTCCACCAACCCTATCCAACAATCCTTATACACTACAACTCAACCCCCACCCATTAATCCCCAAATATCCCCAAATACATTCCCTCCAATACACTTCCTACATACCTACCCACCACTCAGACCCTACCCTTTTAATCACTATACTTGCTCCTTTAACTTCATACCCTTTTCTTGCATCTCCATATGCTTAGATTTAATTTTAAACTTAATGTTAGAATTCTGAATATCACAAACCCTAAAAAGTCACAAAAATGATTAATTAATGACTATAAAAAAAACTTTCAAAAAGCTAAATAATGCTACGTGTTGACAAATGGTGGTTTTACATAGGCTACGGGGCCGGTTTATCCAATGGGCATTATGGGCACAGGACCAGGGGCCCATGCGCACCAAACAATTATTTTTCTTTTCTTTTTTTACATTGCCGAAAACGGAGGGAAATGTCTGGTTGGGCCACACAAGATTAAACAAGACGAGCACTACTTAACGTCTACAGTGGCGTGTGGCACCGCAAAGCAGCTTCTGAAGTGTTCGACCCGCGTTCGAATCCAGACCGAACTTTGGCCGAACCCTTATGTGAAAGTACAATGGTGTGTGCTGCTCCGCTCCTGTAATGCACTGGTGCACCGCACCGCTGCGTTCCTGTAACGCACTGCAGAACCGCACCGCTCCTGTAACGCACTGCAGAACCGCACCGCTCCGCTCCTGTAATGCACTGGTGCACCGCACCGCTGCGCTCCTGTGACGCACTGCAGAACCGCACCGCTGCGTTCCTGTAACGCACTGCAGAACCGCACCGCTCCGCTCCTGTAACGCACTGCAGAACCGCACCGCTCCTGTAACGCACTGCAGAACCTCACCGCCACGCTCCTGTAATGCACTGGTGCACCGCACCGCTGCGTTCCTGTAACGCACTGCAGAACCGCACCGCTCCGCTCCTGTAACGCACTGCAGAACCGCACCGCTCCTGTAACGCACTGCAGAACCTCACCGCCACGCTCCTGTAATGCACTGGTGCACCGCACCGCTGCGCTCCTGTAACGCACTGCAGAACCGCACCGCTCCGCTCCTGTAATGCACTGCATAACCGCACCACTCCGCTCCTGTAACCGCATCCATATGCAGTGTGAATGCTCTGTTAACATGGGCAGGGTTAAAAATACGCACAGCATACGCACTGCAAACGGAGTATGTGTGAACCTGGCCTAACGCCTAGAGGAGAGAGACAGACAAAGAGAGGCAGCCCCTGGAGAGCCGGGGTGAAGAGGACCAAAAGAACATCTGGAGACAGGAGAGGAGGAGAGAGACGGTCAGGAAGAGAGCCCCTGAGAGACAGAGCTGAAGAGGAAAGAGACACACAGAAAGGAAACATTAACAGGTATGTAAATTTGTTTGTGTGCAAGTTACACTACACATGTCTTGATATTGTTGCTGCTGGTCCAGAAAAGTATTGTTGCAACAATCATGTGGTGTAAAGACTGTATGATGGAGAATATCTACAGGTGTCCTTCATATTGTGATCATAAAAACAGCCCATGGTATAAAATTCCTTGTGTAGATAGTTGATACAGCTACATATTACATAGCCTGACAGTATTACAACTGAAAATGAATAATTAAAAAATAGTTAGTCCTTTGTAGACGCTTCGTTCCTTGTGCATGGTGCCTTTAATGGTAAAGCAGTGTTTCAGCCTGCTTTTTTAAAATTGAGTTGTTTGTTTATATACAAAAACAAATATATTAATAACTCTGTTGTAACAATAGTTTATAAGATCTCCTACTTAAGACCTCTTCAATTAATTCTCCTATTTCAAAAACATTTTATGGTTTTTCATCTGTTCCTAACATAACTTCCTGTAAGTATGTAGTGCTTTTACATTTAAAAAAAAAAAAAAAAAAAAAACCCTGCTTACTATGGCTACCATTTTCCCCTTTCACTTTGACACTTGATGAGGGTTGCAATTTGCTTGGATGGGTAAGCTCGAAACACTTTACATTTTTACTCATAATAGTACATTACACTCATACATTTTTCAACATGTGTGAGTCACTATCATTCTACCACTATGACAAATTTTCCTGAGTGACAAAGTTTACCTCTGTATTTCCTCCCTGTTAGGTTAAAACACACAGGAAATCAATAAACTATCATCATTTTTATATATATAAGATACAACTATTTCAAAATACGTTCAAGGTAAACTATTATTGTACCACAATGACTTTTTTGTCTTTGTATATCCACCTTGTTATGTTCCACCCTTTTAGGTTCAAATACACAGGAAATAAACAACATTTCATAATTTTTTAAATACATATCAAAGATATAGTTATTTCAAAATATGTTTAAGTTCAAATAATAGTCTACCATTTTGCTGAATTTTGCCTCTGTATGTCCACCCTGTTCGGCTGGGAGACATTTATATAACTTGTATATTCTTTTGAAAAAAATGCTCTATATTAATCTATATATAATACACTTTCAAGTTAAGTGCTTGCACCATAAAGATGTTATGTTTTTTTTTTGTTTTTTGTTTTTTTAAATGCCTTGAGGCCTAAAAGACATCACATATAAGGAATGACCCAGAGATAAACAACACTGAACAGCTGGCACCATTTTGAGATAAATATTAACAGAAAAAGGAGCTGAGGTCATCTTGCACACTTTTACACTAGAAGGAATGAAAGTTGCTGAATTTGAAAGGTTTATCAGCACTAGCATGAGTGAAACTTTTGGACACTCTGGGTTCCTCTGACGTGAAGAACTCAGGGCTGATGTTCTCCTCAGGTTCGTTTATCCTCTTCAGATCAGAAGCAGAAGAGAATCCAGCATGTCTGTAGAAGTAGGACTCGGTCGATTCAGTAAAGGAAGCACTGGCATCGAAGGAAGGCAAACTGGCCTGCAAATCCTGAGCAAAAGACGAGTATTGTGGCATACTGGTAGACTGAAGATCAGCGGAGAATGACGCTGATGAAGTGTGGAGTTTCCGTGGCTCGTGCAGGTTCAGTTTGGAAACCAGAGGTTTGCCCACGATTACCGTTCGCCATTCCTGCACCTCCTCATCGAGTTTAACGTACTGATAGTGTAGACAGACAGTGAATGACAGCTCGTTCTGTACAGGAAATAAATACACAAGTATTAAATCAGCAGCTACATTTACATGCAGCTCAGCGCAGTAATCTGACAGAGCTCAATTGGAATAAAAAATAATTTTAAAAAAAACCTCAATCACAATAGAGTAAGCTGATCCAAAAGTAAACCAATCCAAAAGAAATTTATATCCGATCAAAGGAAATGGGAGATCAGAATCCGCATGTGTGAGCAATAAAATGATAATGTAAAAACAAAAACACACAATTCATGTTACAGATGCTATAATCTGTTTATAATAATTGTGAGGTCGTATGGGTGGTACTACGGGTGTCAATTTAACATTATGAGGCAGATGCAGGATGTGAGCAGTCCTTAATAAAGTCATCTCAGTATTTGATATTTGCCAATGATGAAGCAGAAGTTGTACACAGTAAAAGAGAAAGGAGGAAAACTGTGATCAACAAATTATTTCTTGTGTTATTCCCAAACAACAGCCTTTGATGTGACTATTATTAGAAACTAAGATAAGATAATACTTTATTAATCCCCAGATGGAGAAATTAGGGATAAATGTCAGGGGAGAGTGCGAACGCAGTCCCCCACTAGCAGAAATTATGCAGTCGAGATTCCCACATCTGGAGAATTCGCAAAGGTCAGCACAGCCTGAGTGCAATGACCTCACCTTCTTGATCATGGTATTGCCCCTGCCAGGTAAGTATCAAATAAGTAAGTAAAGGCATTATACTAATGGGTAATATGTGTATTTTTTATCATTTTCAACAAGCAGTGTGTCCAATGTGTGTTTCTGAATGTCTTGAAACTTCACTGTGGTCACAAACTTTTCTTCTCGCATGGATGATGTTAAAAAGATGATAAAAAAAAAAAATTCAACATTAAAAGCAAAATTAAAAAGCTGAATGCCCTGACCAGACTCTGGTGGTTGCTATGGTAATATTGGCACTAAACCTCACCCCTACTTTGGATTGGATTACATATAGCATACATATAAGCAGAAACTAATATGTCTGCAGAGTGTGCAGTTTAGCATCCATATGAACAGTTCATGTAAACAGAAATCTGCAATCGGTATGAATTCATTCAGACTGGTAAAAATCTTTGCATGTAATCACATTCACGGAAGCAGACACATGCATTTAAACATTCCTGAGACTGAAAAGGCAAAAACAGTAATGACCTTGAGTCTTTGCAGTGCACAAAGACGAGTGAAGAGTCGAGGCTGCTCTGGTGGTAGACGTTCATCCATAACTAACAGTAAACTCCCAGCATCTCGGAGACTTGCTTGATTGGTACGCTTAAGGTCGATCTCTGGGCCCTAAAATAATATTACATACAACAGAAGTCAATATGTCTATATAATGCAGGTGTGTTTACTTTTGTTACCTGCTTGTGAGATTGATCTCCCCGTTTCCTCATGGTTCACTTTGTACACACTTCTGTCTCATTCCATATGACACGTCTGAAGTTTGCTTTACATGTCATTACACAGAAGCTACATTGCTAGTGCTAACGGTAACAACACTTGCTTTGAGCAGCTACACACTCAGAATAAGCAGAAAATCTGACTCTGTTTCAATGTTTCTGTTTAACTGTTTTAATGACCACTATTAAAACAAGGCAATAGTATTATTTATGTAAGGAATAAAATACGATGGGGTGTGCTGAAAAAAAAAATAACGGGGACATAAACACTACAGCTAAGTTGACTATTTTCCTATAGTACATCCTGAAGTATTTTGTTAATTTTATACCACAGCAACTGGCCGATGCAAATGATTTATTACGGCACATTATATTTCTTATTCATTTAGAGTTACTTTTAACATTGTGGACCATCCACGAAGCAAGAGCTTGTTGTCAATTATGTTACAGCAACTATAAACATTCATTCCCTCACCAGCCTATCCCTTTCTCTCTCTCTTGAAATTTAAATATAAGATTGTGTCCACCAAATGAATAGAAATTTCTGCTTTAGTTTGTAAGGTTTGAAATACAGACACTGAACGTACCTCAGTGAATTCAGACAGCTGGGCAGAGCAGGTACTGATGTCTGTGGGAGTCTCCAGTATCCGTGTGTAGATGATCATGATGTTGGAAAACTCTGCTGCAAAACCCAGCTGCACTTTCACGCCACAGTCGAACTGAAGCACACGACTCTCTGGCAGAGCTGACACACCGAAAAGACAGCAATTCTTCAGTATCAGTGGGTTTTTCTAATTTTATTGTATTTAAAATAATTTCTGGCAAACTCTGAAGAAATGTGTGACCATCTTCCTAATTTACAGATGGTGCATTTGATGATAATGCAACTGTAAAAGCTTTTATATTGTTTTTAATACATTACATTCAGGAATGACAAACATGTGAATCAATAAGTATGTAGAGATTTACATCACGCTCATTGTCTCAATCTTTATTAGTAAATAATCTATTAATTGTCTAGCTCATCTTTATAACATGTGCTATTCACTTTATGGCCAAAAGTATGTGGACAACTGACCATCGCATCCATATGTGGGCCTTCCCCAAAGATTTGTCACAAAGTGTGAAGCACATAAAATGTCTAGAATGCTGGTAAGATTTCCCTTAGCTGGATCTATGGGACCGAAACCTGTTCCAGCATGACAATGCACAAAGCAAGGGCCATAAAGACATGGTGTGTCAAGGTAGTCACAAAAGAACTGAAGTGGCCTGCATAGCGCCATGACCTCAACCTGAGTGAATACCTTTGGGATGAACTGGAATGGCAACTTCATGACATTCTTCCTCACCCACCAATTTTTCCTGCTTAAAAACAATCGATGATCAGGGCCGATTATATCCTGTCAATCAAAAGCGGGCGGGAAAACAGATCGGATTCGTGCTGTGTGTAACGATGATGTCCCTTCTGTGGAATTACTTTGAATTGGGTGACAATGACGACAAAAATGCAGTTTGTAAGCCCTACACTACTAAAATTTTACACTGTATGCTGCAGCAGACCAGGAGCAGGGCGTATTTTTTTCGGTGTGCATGTTAATGAATGAGTGCTTTTACACCGGACGCTGCAGCAGTGAAGTGGGAGTTTCGGCGTTGAGTCTAATTTTATTTTTTGCCGCGCTGCTCGAGCTGAATTAAAGCACCAGATGAGTTGACAAAAAAGGTATATTATATTTTATATATATATATATATATATATATATATATATATATATATATATATATATATATATATATATATATATCACAGAAAAATATATTTGTAGAGTAGTATGTTTCATATCCAGTTAATGTTAACGAGTTAATATAATTAAAAAAATTATATTTTATATATTACCAGTTTGATGTTCAGTGATGAAGTACAAATGCTTTTGTTTGTGGTGAGTGAGTGTGAGCCTAACAGGAATGTTAATTTGAGTAATGTGTTTTCTGTTTACGAGACCAGTTACTGTGGAACAACTTGCTGAAATGGAGAAAATAAAGTTTTTATTTGCATGTCCTTCAGAATTTTGGAAATAATTATTATCAAGTTAAAAGAAGGTATACAAGGCAGAACCACCAAACTATCGGTATCAGCATTGGCTGATATCACTCTGAATAATCGGCCATTGGTATCAGCTGAGAAATTTAGTATCAGTGCATCTGTAATAATAAGGAACTGTGCAAACGTGCCTTCTCTATATTTTAGCACTATGGAGTAGCCCCATTTGAGAAACACCGTTGTACTGTAACCATATCAGACTAATATGAGCTCACCATGTGCTATAGACCACTGCAGGTTGCGTGTTGATGCCATAACAGGACACTCTGGAGCCTGAATGCGATCCGTCAGTGTGCGGCGCTCAGAAAGGTTACTGCGTAACTCCAGGGCCTGCCGACCACGGGTCAATTCACACCTGCCCATATCTGTAATTATAAACAGATAATTTCTATCACACTCTTAAAACAGCCACCGGACATGTACTGTTATCTGCAGTTCCAAACAACACTAAAAATAACCAAGGTGTCAGAATAGAGTTCAAACCACAGAAGTGTGAAGATTCTCAAGAAAAGAAATATAATGCTCTGTTCAGAACTGTCTCATTTGCCCAGGTTAAATCTTTAGAGTGGATAGCAAAACAACTGCTCCAACTTCCATCTCATTACATTAAATCTTTTGGGGGAGGGCTGTTATAGGGTGACAATCAACAATGGAGTGGTGTGATGAAGCACAGTTACTGTTACCATCATGAAGTTGATTATTTTGATATAACAGGAATATTTCATATTCCTCTCATTTCATATTCATCTTATAGTTCTTAAGACTTAATTTTTTTATTATTTGTACTTATGTCTCCTTACAGAAGACCTAACTATAACAAAAATTCTAAAAAAAAAAAAAAATGTTGTTTGTTAAATTACAAAAATCTGTTTAATATGTTCAATACATTTACGGTGCTGTGAAACTGATTTCTTCTGGTTTTGTGTATATCTCATACTAAATTGTTTCAGAAATTAAAACAAAATCTAAGATAAAACAAAGGCAATCTGAGTAAACACAAAATACAGTTTTTAAATGATAATGTTATTTATTGAAGCAGAAAAGTTATCCAATACCAACTGGGTCTGTGTGAAAATGTATTTCCCCTGTAGTTACTAATTCCTCAAATCTATGAAACTACATTCATAATGGGGTTCAGCTGGACTTGACGCAACCAGGCCTGAATACTGCAAACCCTGTTCAATCAAATCAACACTTAAATAGAACTTTTTCAACAGCATGACGTTGGTTAAAAGGTCTCACACAGTAATACACTATGCTAAAGTTGAAATAAATTCCAGAAATCATGAAGAAAAATGTGCTTGAAATACATCAGTCTGGGAAGGGTTACAAAGCTATTTCAAAGGCTCTGAGACTCCAAAGGACCACAGTGAGAGCCATTACCTCCAAATGGAAAAACTCGGCACAGTAGTAAACCTTCCCAGAAGTGTCCAACTTTCTACAATTCCTCCACAAGCACAGCAACTACTCATCCAGTAAGTCACAAAAGACACAAAAGGTCAACATCAAAGGAACTACAGGCAAAAATGGCTCCATGGAAGAGTGGTGAGGTGAAAACCACTGCTAACCCAGAAGAACATTAAGGCTCGTCTGAATTTTGCCAAAACACACCATGATGATCCTCAAACCATTTTGGGAGAATGTTCTGTAGGTTGATGAGTTGAAAGTGGAACTGTTTGGCAGACAGTGGTCCAGTTACATCTGGCGTAACCAAACACAGAATTCCACAAAAACAATATCATACCTATGGTCAAGCATGGTGGTGGAAGTGTGATGGTGTGGGAAGTGTGATGGTGTGGGGATGCTTTGCTGCTTCAGGGCCTGGGCAACTTAGAATTTGAAACATGAATTCTGCTCTTCACCAGAAAATCCTAAAGGAGAATATCTGGTCTTCAGTCCGTAAGTTGAAACTCAAGCGCAACTGGCTTATGCAGAAAGACAATGATCCATAACATATGAGTAAGTCTAACTCTGAATGGCTAACCCCCCCACCCCCCACCCCCCCTTCACTTTTTCACACATTGTATGTGGAGCGGCAGCCAAACTAGTCCATGTGTAAGTTGTTACTATAGCACCGATATGACTGAGAATGAGTGCATTTATATTTCCTGTTATTTGCAGCTACTTTCAGAGCTACTTTTATAAAACATTCATCACAAATATCTGACCAATCAGAATCAACAGTTCAACTGCAGTATGGTAACTTATTATTAACAATGTTTTAACACTGTAAAATGTTTTAAAATGGTCATCTTTGTAGTTTACAAATCATTTGTCATGTTCATTGAACCAGAAATTGAACCAAATGTAAGGTTTTAAATTAATATCCTTGTAGATTCAAACTACATTTCTGGGCAAGAGAATGGATCATTTTGACTCAAACTATAATTATAATTTATAATATAAGATTATAAGTGTTATAAGGTAAAGCCCAGAACCTTCAGCCACTCGGTCCAGCATGACGGTGACCTTCTCCTGCTCCATCAGTCTCTTCTTCAGGAAGCTCATGAAGATACCATTGGACAGGTCATCTTTGTTCACCTCAAAAGCCTCAGCATCAACGCATCTGCATACAGAAAGACAGACGTTCAGTTGCACCTGATTTTCATGATTTAAAAACCGGCATATGAACAAAGTTAGTAAGACTCACGTTGCATAGCCAAACACGATGTTGGCTGTGACTTTCAGCGGTCCAGGCTGCTGGATGATATCATCATTCAGGTTTCTGTAACAGTAATGCACAGACACAGAGACTGAACAGACTTCTACTATAGTATAGTTTAACAACATGGAATTGATAAGTTAACTGACATTATGATATCTTCTTGCTATATCAATTATCGATTCTGATTGGTCAGAAGGTGTTTCTATAATAGCAGCTCTGACAGTTGTACAGCTCCAAAAGATTATTTTAATGTGCTTATTCTAATATGTTATTGTTTCTATGGCAACTTACAGAGGGACTTTTATGGTAGACATGTCACATTATCAAAGGCTAAAAAAAAAGTTTTATTTTAAGAAAGAAAAACACAAACAGATATGTTTTAAGTTTTATGGAAGGAGTCTCCGGTGTCAGTGCTTCGTAACAGTCAATAAGTTTTCAGACATGGGGAAGTCTTCAAGACAGAGGAGTTTTTTTTATGCTATGTGCAGGGACGTAACCTGGCCTGGATATTCGGGGTCTTGAACGGAGGAAAGACCAATCAGACAGGGTTTACAGGAAAATACATGGAAATACTCAGCTAACAGGTCTCAATTCTGCCAAATGCTAGATCATACCGTCAGTTAGTGTGAAGGAAAATGGATATACGCAGTTTTCTTTTTACCAGTAAAGTGGATGAAACTGAAACTCTAACATCCTCTCATGCTGAGCAGGAAAACAAGGTGTGTAAATGTCTATATGAGTTCAAAGTTATGTGAACATGATGTGAGCAGACCATAAAGACAGCTAACAAACTCTGCATGACACTGTAGCAGCTAAACCCATACAGTGACAGCTTAGTTGTGCCTCTTCTTGGCTAGAGACACCAAACTAGCCTAGTCTCATTTTAGATAGACAAAAAGTTTTATATTTTAAAAGTTTTTTGATGGAGAAGAATCTGGGTTCAGCCCCGGATGATTAATAGTCCAGTTGAGGTCCCTGGCTATATGGTTTCACAGTAACATGACAAGCTGCTTTTTCTTTTCTTTTTTCTTGTTTTTTTTTTTTTTGGGGGGGGGGGGGGGGGTCTTATTAAATTTAAGACAAAGAAAAAAAAAGAGGCTCAAACTAAGAACAGGGGCTAGCTTTGTTTCATGGAGATTCTACAATATTAAATGTAACTATAATTGAATAATATGTATGATGCGTCATTCTTTAATAAATAAAAACTGTAATTGTTGGCAAATTGCTGTGGTATAAGAGGAATCGAATGCTTTGGAGAGTGCTTAATCACTTACAATGCTTAAGATGAACTCCAACACTGACAACTTTAGAGGATGTTAGAAAACTTACCGCTTACGACACATGTCGAGTAAGAAGACATTGAGGCCAGTCTGACGCTCCTGCATGCGCTGTAGAACGTCCTGCACCCAGAGACAGTGATCCGACGTGTACGATGCCGGAGCATCTATAGGCACCATGAAGCTGTTCCCGTAATTCTCATAGCCGTGTCCAGCGTAGTAAAGCAGCCCTGCACCATACAGGCATATAAGACAGAATCAGCCATGAAGGCACAACAGTTACATCTAGATTAAAGTAAAATCCTAAGGTCATTAGCTGAAACATAGATGCCTATCTCTGTAAATTTCGTGTATAGAACTGGTCTAGAAAACAAGCTGAAAATTTTGACAAAGTTGACACACCCAAGACTAACGTACGGTTGCTGTACACTGGTCCAAGACTAATGTAGCTCACAAGTAATGAAAGTGTATGGGAACAACATCCTGTCATTAAATAGTGTCGTGCAGACTTTATAATGTTATTTAAGATCTTTACGTTATTCTGCAGTTTGGTCCTGGCCTTCAAAGTCTGAAGGAAAGCTGAAAGATATTATATCAATAATACAATTGTCACATCTCCATCTGCAACCCACGAAAACACCAACTCCAATTTCAACTCATCAGGACTCCAGTTGAAGATTCATCACATGATTCATATCGCTGTCCACAATCACTGGACTCCTGATCAACCTAATCTGGTCACAATCACACCTGCTCCCGAAGTCTCACTCCTTAGCCGGCTTATTCTGTGTTTGCATTCCTACCTTTTGGTTACCAATTTTGTCACTGCCTAGTCTAGTCTAACAAATATTATCATTATATAGCCAAGCTGCCAAGTGGGTTACTGGTTAAAACTCAATAGCTAGCAATATTGACCATAAGATACTACAGATTCATATTATAGATAGGTGTCTGCACTCTGTAACTACTTACTAGTTCACGCTCTGTATGATGGATTTTCAATAAGGCTAAATGTTTATCTTAGTAAACTGTTAACTAAGCATCCTGTCATAGCAATTTCCATTACAGTCTCTCTTTGCAGAGTGAGGTCTGTAAAAGAAAAATGATTAATGATATAAAATTAATAAATATAAAAAAAAATTGGGGTTGAGGTTAAAGCCCTCTAAAACTAGCCTAGCCATGTCTCAGTTCATATGCATCCTTCAGGTCATCCAATTATGGTGGAACAAACCCAATATGGGTTCAACCTTCTACACATTCAACCTACTCGCTGAGGAAGAAGTAGTGATGCTGATGACCACGAATCATACAAAAACCTGCTCTTCTCTAGACAATCTCCTGTCGCCTTGCATCATATGTGACCGCTATAATCAAGCTCTATCAAGTGATCTGCCTCCTTCCATCTTCAAGTCTGCCCACGTTACACACTGACTGTAGAAACCCATGCCTGATACCATTAATTCTGTTAAACAAGCTATATTTTCTATATCCAAGACCCAGTTCACACACAGCCATATTCAAATCTTCAACTAAATGACCTGGAAGCCAATCTGTCTTATTTCAAAGCCATGCCTTCTAAGAGATCTATCAAATTAATAAATTTGTCAAGTCATTGCACATGGACATTGCACCTCCTCACCTGTAGAGGTTCCAATACCCCAAATACTAGGACACTTTTTACATTGTCTCCACTTTCTGTTCACAGACTATCATACACACACTACAAAGTCTTCCATTTACCGCTGTTCTGAGCCTTTGTATTGTGTTTGCTTTGGTTTTTGATATCTGCCCCTTGTCTTGCTCTTTCAACCTCGACTTTGGATTTGACCTTTGGTGTATCGGACATGGATTTGAAATTGTTATTACATCGCTTGCAAATTAATTCACACAATTTTCTTGAGTCCTGTTTGTTACAAAAGAATTCCTAAAAACTCACTCAACGTCCCAAAATAAGTGCTATATTACCACCATCTTTTTGCTGTGAGAATAAACAGAGATGTACCGTAGACTCCACGGCCGAGCAGCAGCAGGAACTCGCTGACGGCTCGGTGCATCTCGTGCCGGTTTAGGTCGAGCAGCGAGACCACCTTGAAGTCGAGCTGCCGCAGGAGGTTGCTCAGCTCATACACATCAGCCATGGGGGCTCTGAGCTCCCTGTGGTGCGCGTAATTCATATTCCCCATCAGCAATGCGACCTTGTCTGTGGCTAAAAACAAACAAGAAATGTAATCTTAATGCCTTAAAAACATGAATAATAAGCAATTCCTGGTAGTGTGCTCATAACTACAGAGCTTGAGTGAAATTCAAGTTTAAGCTCTATTTATGAAATTTAACTGTACATACCATATAAATCTCCCATCTGTCGTGGAAGTAAACTGGTTTTCTCTGAAAAGTAAGTGCACCCATGAGTGGCTTAAGCTAATATAAATGCAACTCTAAGTAGATATGATTAAAAAAAATCTTTAATTCCGCATACGTCCATCATCTGTTTCCCAGTAGGCTTCAGTGCTGGACCCAGGACCTGAATGAAAACAGTGTCATGCAATTCATTTGTTTACATAAAAGCTTAGTGTTTTATTTTCACTGTGACAAATTAACGGAAAAACAAACCAATGTTTTTTTTTTATGCTGTAGGGGGCATTTATTTATTTTTGCTGCATGGTTTAACTGCACATACTGCAAAATATGTCTTTTGAGGGAACCATTGCTGCTAATCAATACAAAGTTCATCTGACTGATCACCTTATCCTAAGATAAACCATTTCCATCTTCCAGGATGACCCCACCCCCATCCACAGGGCACAAGGGTCACTGAATGGATCGATGTGGTTGAAAATGATGTAACTCATAATCAGCGATTATGCCTACGCACTTACCAGATCTCAGCCTAACTGAATACCTATGGGAGATTTTGGAGCACCAAGTTAGGAATTCCTTTCAAGCACTGTGATCACAGAAACACCATATGAGGGAAAATCAATTTTAAGAACGGTGTTCATAGTTCACCAGTACAGTTCCTGAAACTTGTAGAATTGATGCCAAGGAGCATTGAAGCTGTTTTGGCATCTCTTATTGGACCATTTCACTTTACAAAGACATCTTTTGGTTGGTTTTTCCTTTAATTTGTCACCTGTCTGTATGTTATATAACATTTCCTACCGATTTCTACTTTCACGTTGTCACTCCACATCTCATGATAAAGATTGTACACTCTGCAGCTGTAGATGCCTCGGTCTGCTGTGGTTACACATGGAATCTGAAAACATCACACACACACAATAGATAGACAGTATAAGAGGAATAAAACACCTGTGGACCTGCTAATAGCTAGATAGCTAGATAGCTAGACAGACAGACAGACAGACAGACAGATAGATAGATAGATAGATAGATAGATAGATAGATAGATAGATAGAGTAGATCTATATATAAGTGATACCTTTATGAATTGTTTGATGGCCTTCAGTAGAGGTTGCTGGTTGTGGTACCACTGAAACTGGGGCAGTGGGTTGGACTGGGCAACACATTCCAGATATAAGGTATCACCCTCAGACAGCACCTGAGCTTTGGGCTGCTGTGTTATACACAACTCATTCCCTGACTGAGGGAAGCTCACATCAGAGCCTGCGATACAATCAGAAACAAATACACTCAGTCTGAGCCTCATGGACATGTGTAATATAAAACAAGCTTTGATTGATGGATTAAACAGGTCACCTGAATCAACGGAGCGGAGCAGCCGGATGTGGGCCCACTCACTGAACACATACTTCTCCCCGGCATTGACGCGACAAGTGTAGGGGCCTTCCTGAGCCGGGTTCAGAATCAGCTCTGGTGCACTCCCACCGGGCACCTATACAACAAACACACCATTTCATTTTAGATCATTTAAAATCACATTAAATTCAAATAATTTCAAATAAAATGTCTAAAAAATGTCATTTTATTAACTGCATTTGCTACGTCTGAGTAGTTTATTTGTGTGTGTGTGAGAGAGAGAGAGAGAACTGTACTTCATGTACTGTCCTACTTTCTGAACACATCCTGTTTGGCTCTTTAGTTCAGGCTAAGGATGTAACCGAATACAAATACATTATTCAGAAAGAATAGATCTTCTAAATACAGATATGAATAGGAGGCACATTATACATTTTTTGTGCATCCAGACTGTGATCCCACAGGACACAACAATGTTGTGCAAAAGGGAGGTTTCTATTTTCATGTCAGATATTCTGGTTGGCATGATATCTCAAGAACAAGTGGTTAAATGTTTGCAGTAGTTATTGGGAGTTGTATCATTGAAACCAGCAGATGAACAGATCAGATTTTGGAATTGATCCAAACAGGGTAAAAGTAACAGCAAGATCGAATGTCTGAAATAGCTTTTCCTCAATAGCGTCCTTATTCTTTTCAAAGTATTTTGGAGCAATTTCAGACATTCAAATGAGTAACAAGCAGGACTAGACAGCAAAGACAGTTTGTTGGCAGCAAAGACATCCCTACTCATTTTGGAACTAAATTCATGGGCTGGTACAAACAAAAATGATAACTGTGTGCGCTGGGATAAAAAATGAACTACAAATGTAGTCACGTAGCTGAGGTTGAGGAACTGTCAGAGCCAGAATTCACACACCATGCTGACACTGATGATATTTCTACATCTGGGGATTTTTCTAGTGTTTCTAGGGGCATAGTGGCAGGGTTCATATTTAAAGGGACAAAATAAGGAATATGTATACAGATACAGATGTTTGGTGCACTAAACAGAGGCGGCTATGATCTGATTATTTGAAGCTCTAAACAGATACACATATGGATACGGATACACATACTGTACTTAGATCCCTCATGATGAATCTTTATTAGTCACATATACATTGCAGCACAGTGAGATTATTTTTTTCGCATACCCCAGCAGAGAGGGTTAAGGGCCTTGCTCAAGGGCCCAACAGTGACAGCTTGGCAGTGCTGGGGCTTGAACCCCCGACCTTCACCGTCAAGGCACCACTGCCAATGTTAACAGATAAAGACATTGCGTTACACCCCTAGTTCAGACCTCATCTCCTCTCCTGAACCACTGGTAGCTGAGTCCCGGTGGGCCAACGGCTCGGCAGCTGAGTGTTACTGCACTGCCCTTTGGCACTTGCACATCTTGAGGATGAGTTGTTATCTCTATTGGTTCCACTGTAAGCAAAACACCACACACACACACACACACACACACACACACACACACACACACACACACACACACAAACACAGAGTCTTTTATGCTTTTCTTTTTGTGAAAAACTATTTGAATTGGTGAAATTGCAATTGCACGAAATTGTGTCACTTTCACAGTGATGTTTGTTTGTAAATGAGACCTCTTAGCTGTACGCATGTATGACACACGTGAATCGAAAGTTTAGGCTGAATGTTTATTGTGATGGCGTCTCATGACAGGTTATGTCCCAAATCTATGGAAAATCTGGTAATTTAAAAAAAAATTAAATTCCTCCAAATATTGCGTTTCTTGCTTGATTTTGCACGAAATCACGAAATCCTGGAGCGACTGTTTACTTTTACTGATTACAAGGTTAGAGTTAGATTTAGGTGTAGCATAGCATTGTTTAGCTGCATTAATATTTATGCCTGTGGAAGGTCCTCACAAGGATAGTAAGACAAACAATGTGAGTATGTAAATACCGCATGCAGTGAGGAAACTGGCAGCCCCATGGTGTTCGATCTTTTTAAGGCATTGCAGCAAGAAGGCCAGCGAGCACTTCCTGTCAGCGAGCAGAGCCAGCAGGTATCGGCCAGGACTGCCACGAGCACTGAGCACCTGCAGAGAGCAGCTGGTCATCTCCTTCTCACTGCACGCAGGGAGAAATGTGGACACCAAGAAAACACGGAAAGCAAACATGTCTTAGCTGGTCAACTATACATTGTAGACAGTGTACATTAGATTCTTCTTCAAACTACTCCTTTTTATTTCTGTCACCATACTAAAATCTAAAACCTATCAATACCTTGACAAACCGAGTCCTTTTGTGTAAGTCTATCTACTTCTAGTTTCTCTTCCAAAGGCATTTTCATTTAAAAAAAGAAAAGAAAAAAAAGAAAAGAAAAAAAAAGCATGATTACAACTGCAGCTGCATTTCATGTGTGCCTTCTCAAACACTCTTGATGATATGTGGCTATACGGGTGTTAAACACATAGGTAATCAGCCATTGTGTTGCCATCATATGCTGTGGCATTTGTTGTATGATCCTGATGTTTTCTTTTTGTCCGCTTCTCTCCTCTATGTCTGTGATTGTTTTGATGGTTAATATGTATGGTGTTGTTATGTTTATGTTTTTCTATGCACCCACAGTGTAAACAATTTTCCTCTTTGAGGACAAGAAAATAAATGATCTATCTATCTTATCTATCTATGTTGCGAATGTGTCAGCAAAGCAAATGGAGGTCAAATATAAGGGGCGTGTCACCCTCTGTAAATCACCCAACATGACTGTTACTGATACTCTGTATGAATCTACAGTCTGGGCTAGAAAGGAATCAGCTCTAACTTTGCTTGTCATGTCCTCGGATCATTCTGTGTATTTTTTTTTTTGGTGATACTTAAAATGATTTTTTACATTTATTTTAAATCCACTGTAAAACATTTGTTAACGGCAAATACTCTGACACAGGGGGAGCCTGTGTGGTAGACGTTTATACCAATCGGATTTGAGTATGACTACAGCACTTCAGTAAAACATCCCCAAATAGTGTGACAGACCAGAAACAAGTGACGTAGAAAACTACTACAAGATTATACCTGTAGCAGAATTGCGGCTGATCTTTAACTGCTGCTGCCAACTGCCTCCAGCCGCAGTTTGAGTTGTCCAGCATCTCTGCGAGTCTGCTCAACGCCACCTCGCTCAGGGTCTCCAAGCCCAAATTCCAGTTAGCCATACCTCAGAAACAGTCCCTCAGAGTCCCAGCAACTGCAGAATCAAAATCAGAATTTCTTTATCACAACAATTTGAAATACATCAAAATATATTGTATATACACCACATACCTATAATAATATGACTTTACAAAACAAAGAGTGAAATCGATAAACATCAAAACTGCATTATAAAACCGTATTACAGTGACTGGATGAATGTAACAAAACAAGTCAACTGAGTTTTTATTATCATAACTCCATGTGTTGCACCATGGTTTCATCAGGACCATGAACACAGAACAAAACGCAGGACTACATAAAGTGCAAATACACAACAGTGTAACAAAATGAATACACAGGACAAGCAATATGCAGAACATTGGCTGTAAACTGTTGTGTAGTGTAGTAGCACATGTATCATAGCAAAATGTGGTAATTAGCATGGGAACTGTCCTACTGCATATTGCAAGAGAAACTTCTACTTATAATCTAAGAAAACATTTTCCCACTCACAAATGCATTAACCTATCTTAGGCAGCCATAGCTCACTTTTGTACAAGGTTAAGTTGCTGATACTGGCTGCATTTCACTCCTAGATAAGTAACAGGGTTGAGGGTTTTTTTTTGTTTGTTTGTTTTTCTTTAGCATTTAATTAGCAAATACACAAAATGTGGTTAATGACATGGGGACATTAAGGCCTTGTAATTACTTAAAATTCTGCTTTTTAAAGAAATCATTTGTTTTCGATCTATAATCTAGGTAGAAGGCCTTTCAAAGTGACATCGTCTATCAATATCATTATCATCAAAGACGGAGAATAAAGAACGAGAAAGTTTTTTTTCTTCGGAAAATTCAGATGTTGCAACTTCCTGTTGAAAAGTGGCTTGAACATGTTGAATAGTCCAAGTATTTCTTAGGGCTGATGGCGTTCAGGTAACAGGATCGAGTGAAAGTAAAATGTATATTTTAATAATAAGATAATTAATGACTGTATTTTAAGTGTAGTTAGCTGTTTTCTAATTGCTGTAGAGGTTTTTATAACTTTTATATTATTTATCTTTAAATATGCACATAGGTTGTTTAAAAATGTCTTTTACCTTTATGTATAGACTTGTGAATGTAATATCGCTGAGAAACAAATCAATCATGGAATCACCCAACTAACAAGGAAGTGAGTGAGAATTATGGACTAATCATTCCCAAAATCATGCTCATATAGCAGACTCATATACAGTAGTCTCCTAAACATGAGATTAACCCCTTATAGTATTTTATGTACATGTACAGTTTTTTAAAGAATATTTCCATTTTCACTTTAATTTACACTTATACAGTCCCATCTAAAACTATTGGAACAGCAAGGCCAATTCTTTTTTTCCCCCTTTCTTTCTTTTTGCTGTAGACTGAAGACATTTCAGATCAAAAAATGAATATGAGAATAGAGTTTAGATTTTCAGCTTTTATTTACTGGTATATAGATTTAGATTTGTTAAACGACATAGAACTCAGCACATTTTGTATCAGTCACACCCAATTTCTAGGAGAGCAAAAATACTGGAACATACAACTGACAGGTGTTTCTTGTTACCCAGGTGTGTCCGGTTTGATTGTTTAAACAATAAATGGCTCTGAACATCTACTCTTGGTTTAGCCTTCAGTTTCAACATGCAGCTCATAGATCTGTCTATGGGAGAAATGCAAGCCATTTTGAAAGCTGTGAAAAGAGGGAGAGTCAGTCAGAGGCATTGGACAAACATTGGGCAGAGTCATTACAACAATTTGGAATGTCCTGAAAAAGATAGAAACCACTGGTGTTCTGAGCAGCAGACACTGAATGGGTCGACCAAGGAGAACAACAGCAGCTGATGACAGAAACATTGTGAAAGCTGTGTAGAAAACCCCAAAAACAACAGTCAGTGACATCAACAACAACCTCCACAGGACAGGGGTGAAGGCGTCACAATCCACTATTCGAAGAAGACTTCAAGAGCAGAAATTTAAGAATCGGAAAGCCAGATTTGAATTCCCAAAAAATACACAGATGAGACACAAAACTTCTGGAATCAAGATTAACCTCTATCAAAGTGATGGAAAGGCCAAAATGTGTCAAAAGAATCTGCACATGATCCAAAACATACAAGCTCATTTGTGAAACATGGTGGGAGGTACTGTTATGGCTTGGGCTTTCACCTCCTGAAGAGGAGACTGAAGGGAGAAACACCTCAAAACAACCAACAACTGAAAGAGGCTGCAGTAAAAGCCTGGAAAAGCAACAAAAAGAAGAAAGCAACAGTTGATGTCAGTGAGTCACAGGCTTGATGCAGTTATTGCAAGCAAGGGATAGGCAACCAAATATTAAGTGTTATTTACTTTACTTTATGACTGATCTGGTCCTATGCTTTTGCTCGCCTGAAATGTGGCTGGACTGATACAAAAGGTTCTATGTTTTATGTAGTTTAACATAAAATTCATATCCATCATTTGATCTCAACCCCAAATGTCTTTGGTGTATAGTACAGACACATGAATTGGCCTTGCTGTTCCAATAGTTTCAGAGTGGACTGTATTTATACTCATATCTCTATTATTTTTATTTACACTGTCAAGTTGGTAATTTGTTTTGCACATGTACAGCTTTAAAGAATATTTCCATTTTAATTTTATTGCTAGTATGGTCTTATCTACATTTTGCCACATAATAAGACAATGTCAAGTTTGAAATTAGTAAATTAATAATCTTTTAATATAATAATCTCATCATTAGGAAATATTAGATCAATTTGTATTTATTCAAGGTGTTTTCATTTGCCAAGATACAATTGTTTGGAGAGAGAGAAAAAAACCCAGAAAGGATATGAAAGTTCTTAACATCCCTCACCAACCCCACCTTGTATATACTGAATCATTCTGAGTGAGTCACGTCTCATCTGTACTCTGTAGTGTAAGCAGCAGTAAGCAGAGTGATTAGCCTTGTAGTGAGCAAACTGTAAACATGCACATAGCTTATCTATTGTGAACTACCATTTACTTCACTAGCATATATAATGTGAACAGGTTCTATGATATGGATCCTTACTTCGAAACCCAATCTCAGTGAGCAGCTATTGAGTCTTTGAGCTCGTTCTTTAACCACAACTGCTCAGCTTTACGTTTGTATCATTTGTTGGTTGTTTTGGATAAATGCAGCTAATACGAATTATTACCTTATACTCGTTATGATTTCATATTACTACAGTCTCTTCTTTTTGAATTCATAAAAAATGGCAACATCAAAATTACTCTGAAACGTGTGTGCATGCCAAAATGATTCTAATATCCCATAGTATAGCCAATGAATTCTGACATCTCATAGAAAAAACTCAATGGTCACTATAATGAAATGACGTACTTGAACATTATTTCATATCCTGTGCTCAGTTTCATCAGTTAAACAATGCACTGATAGCAGTTATTCTAAAATTGTGGTGACCCCACATGACACATAAGGTGCATCACAACCACTAGAGCATAAAGTTATCAAAGATGAAAACTTAATCACAAGCACAGTGACTTTTTCCCCCCAACTGCAGTCAAGCAGTAACACACTCCGACATCAACAGGAAACACATGACTTTGAATAAAACTCCACCTTGAAAAAGTGATTCTCGTGCTAATTTGTTGATTGTTGCTGTATTGTCATTATTCCTGTGAGAAGTTAGCAGTGGTGTGCTGCTCTGATGTTACAGGGTGACATCGTTATTGTTAGAAGAGTTAAAATGGTGTTTAATAAGAGAAACAATTTCAAAAATCTCAAACATAAGGGATATGGATCAGGTTTCACTGTATGCTCCTAAAAATAAAAGAGCTTATTTTCTCAGTCAATGTGCAATGTCACATTAATGAGAAATATAGCATAGAAGTAGTGGAGGTGTTGGAGCAAATGCTGGATTCAAAGTCCGAGCATGCAATGCAGTTATACAATGCTGCATTATGGTACAGCAGAGATTTGACACTTCTAGTTAGCAATCTACGAGATGAGTGGTGTGATGGTGTCGACTGCCGTATTAGCATGAAAGTTGAATCTTTGTAAGCTGATTTACTTGAGCAGAGTGTACAGATGAGGAGATGAAAGAGCTGGATAGACTAAAGCACTCATGTATTGCAGTGCTAGGTAGAGATGAAGCAAGGGCTAAATGCCACTGCACCATTACGAGCAGCTAGTCGAATAGAATTGTGGATAAGGATATAGGAAACCAACACTCTCAGCTTCGACCACACCAAAACTCTTCAGCCACACCAGTCATCTCAAACAGAACCACACCAACACTCTCAGCTCCAACCACACCAACACTCACAGCTTCAGCCACACCAACACCCTCAGCTCCAGCCACACCAACACCCTCAGCTCCAGCCACACCAACACCCTCAGCTCCAGCCACACCAACACCCTCAGCTCCAGCCACACCAACACCCTCAGCTCCAGCCACACCAACACCCTCAGCTCCAGCCACACCAACACCCTCAGCTCCAGCCACACCAACACCCTCAGCTCCAGCCACACCAACACTCTCAGCTCCAGCCACACCAACACTCTCAGCTCCAGCCACACCAACACTCTCAGCTCCAGCCACACCAACACTCTCAGCTCCAGCCACACCAACACTCTCAGCTCCAGCCACACCAACACTCTCAGCTCCAGCCACACCAACACTCTCAGCTCCAGCCACACCAACACTCTCAGCTTCAGCCACACCAACACTCTCAGCTCCAACAACACTCACAGCTTCAGCCACACCAACACTCACAGCTTCAGCCACACCAACACTCTCGGCTCCAACCACACCAACACTCACAGCTCCAACAACACCAACACTCAGAGCTTCAGCCACACCAACACTTTCAGCTCCAACAACACCAATACTCTCAGCTTCAGCCACACCAACCTTCTATCCCAGAACCACACCAATATGAAAATTAGTTCAATGAAACTACACCAACATGTTGAAAGAATTCAACTAAACTAAAATTAAAAAAACTAAATTTGGAATTTCATTACAGAATGTGTCTTGGATAGGGATAAGTTTAATATGCAAGTAGTTCAGGATGGATTTTTGCTTTAAGCAAGCTAAGCAGCTAGAATTAATCACATTTCAGCAGTAGACAAATAATCAAATGTAAATTAATTTACAAAAAAGTGTTCTCAAAGTATGTAACTCTGTATGTTTGATATGCGCTTAATCTGTTATCTTTTCTGGATATGTTCAAACTTGTTCTTGTGCAACAAATTTCACAGCAATTTAGCTACCAAAAATAGCACAGTGCAGTGAAGCAACTGATAACCTGCATTTGATTAGTCTGAGCAACAGAGAAAGGTAAAATTACATAAATTCTCAAAATTAGGGGAAATGTTTTTGATGTACATTAACTATACTTGAAGATCTCATTTTGACCATTGGGGAACATTTTGCGTTAGCCTCTCTGCAATGTATTAATTAGGTGCTATAAAGTGAGCTAACATTGTAGTGTATGCTAGCATGCTTTGGCATATTTTTTCAGTTGGCTTTACATCCACTAATCTCTATGCACTCCTACACTTTCAGTTCTAACCACACCAACACACACACACACACACACACACACACACACACACACACACACACACACACACACCCCCACACGCACACCATTTGCAGCCTCACCCGGGAATTTACATAATTCCCATCATTATCATGTTCTTCCTCTATTAGAGGTACTTTCCGTGTCAAAACACTGTTAGTATTCTATCTAAAATCACACTGGAATTTTAATATAATAACTAATAAACACAACTTCTAACATCACTGCTTCTTTAAGCCTGTAGCTTTGTAAAAGTCCTCAATTTAGTTACAAATGAGCTCAGGTATGATGTCATAAGCCCCTTTTTGAAGGGATAGCCCTCCTTATAATGTACAGTGCTGTGAAAAAATAATTGCCCCCACCCTGATCTCTTCTGTTTTTGTAGATATCTCATACTAAACTGTTTTAGATCAAATAAAATGTAACATAACACAAAGGCAACCTGAGTAAACACACAATGCAGTTTTTATGAAGTTTTTTTTTTTACTGAAACAAAAAAAAGTTCTCCAACACCCATCACCAATGTGAAAAAGTAATTGCCCTCTTAAACTAAGTAATAACTGCAACCAAACGCTTCCGATAACTGGAGATCAGTTTTTCACTTACTTCTAGGACTAGGACTTACTCCTATGTTATGGATCATTGTCTTGCTGAATAATCCAGTTGCACTTGAGTTTCAATTTACGGACTGAAGACCAGACAATCTCCTTTAGGATTTTCTGGCAGAGAGCAGAATTTGTGTTTCCCTCAATAATTGCAAGTTGCCCAGGCCCTGAAGCAGCAAAGTATCCCCACACCATCACACTTCCACCACCATGCTTGACCCTAGGTATGATGTTCTTTTTGTGGAATTCTGTGTTTGGTTTACGCCAGCTGTAACAGGACCACTGTCTTACCTGTTTACTCAGGTTGCTATTGTTTTAACTTCTGAAACAATTTAGTCTGAGATATACAAAAAAAAGCAGAAGAAATTGTTGTTTGGATCAAGAGGCCATTTGATTACACATAATCTTTGTGTTTACAGGAATAATCATTATCCTTAGGTGACTTAATTGTGGCACCAAGTACACCAGGCACACTGGTAATAAAAGCACTTTTGACAAAATATTTTTTTTTCATGTTTTTGCCTGGCTGTGACAGGAAGAGTGTGTACAGTAACTGTTGACGTGTTTCTTACATAATGACAATATACATCTTACTTCTGAACTTATTATTCAGTAAAGGTTAGACTGGATTTTACAGGAAGGAATGTCTGAATGTAAATGATTGTGTATCTCAACATTAATCATTACCGAGTTGTGGAGAACTTTGGCTATATTCACAAGTTTAGATTTTTTGCTCATATAAGCTCACATTCACAAATGATCCATGTATCACTTTAATGTTAATGCACCTGTTCACATCAATATCAATGTGTATGTGCACATCATTATTAATATTGCATGATTCAGCAAAAAATATTTTATTTATGAGAGGGTTCCACACAGTACAACAAGAATTGGATGTGCTAGTAGCCCAGGTCTGCATCACAATGTGCTCTGGAGGCTGGCAAACACCTCATCAGCAGTACATGTTCAGATTGAAAAAAAGGCTTGATGACTAGCTTTTGCAGCTATAGCTGATGTTAAGGGAATGGTAAAGAGGCCAGCAACAGGTGAGCTTTTCACCCAAAATGCACTCGAGTTATTCGTAAAAGGGGCATGTTGAGTGACCATGGCAGCTACACTGATTTGGGTCTCCTGCCTGCTTGAATTTAGCCTTAAGCCTCTTTATTTTTCTTTGACATTGAGGCCATTATCATTATCTTTTGTGCCAACGCTTTTCTATTTCATGGGTAACTGTTTTGAACTCTGCTAATTTTGATAGTTTCCATGTAGTTCTGTTTCCCAAATATCTAGTAAATCACTCAAAATGAAATAAATGTTACAGTTGTACTGCTACAGTATAAAGCCTGAAAAGATGACTGTAGACAATGGGACACCACATTACTATGCCGTGAGTAGAATACAGTGTTCAACTGGTCACACTGGATAAAGGTCGTTTAGTGAAATTATGTCTGATGGCATCATACAGTTAAAACAAATTCAAGTATGAAAAACAGGAACTCATGGGAAGTACTATACAGGAGCAGAAGTAAAAGTGTTGCAATGGCTAGGATGAACACATTATAGGACACATTATAGATTTAATGTAAAAGCTTCATTACTGCATATATGGTAAAATATCATACATAATAAAGTGTATTACAATATTTTTGTTTGCTAACAGAGCACTTTCAAAACAGTAGTCCCACATTTAAAAAAAAAAAAAAAAAAAAAGAGAGAAAATGAATTCAACAATACCTTCATTAATGTCTACAAAAAAATTGAAATGAAACATTTTTGTATAAAAATAGATTTTAATAATTGATCAGCTACTTCTAATTATAGTACTGTTCAGTCTTATAAAACTACTGACAGCTTGTCCTAGGATTATAGCAATCTTTTAGGATTCTCAAAATTTCTCTCAGACGACCAAGTCATGGCCAAAATCGTACAGCGTGAACCTGGCTTTAGGCATGATGGTATAAGGCTGAAAGATGACCCGGGTAACCCCAATGGCAACAGAGGAAGTGAGTAGGCAGTAATGCCATATCAGGTCAACATCTACCTGTGTAATTAAAGTAATAACAGGAACTACGTTGTTCCACTGCTGTTCCTACAACAATTAACTGTTAAAATACATTTTAAGGAATAAACAACTGTAATAATTGGAAAATTGCTGAGGTAAAAGGAATAAAACACTTCAGGATGCACTGCTCTAGGAAAATAATCCACTTTGTGGTGGCAACAGTGAGTGTGCCTTATTATCATTTGTTATTCCCATGACAGCACATCTCACACACACATTAGTGTTCATGCCTTACATGTTAGAACCTGTTACTGCTCCCAGTTATCAGCATCTGACTGTAATTCAAATGAACAGCTCCATAAACCTCTCATCTGCATGACTGACCGTGAATGAAACGAGCAAACCCGTGAGCTGCGTACTCACTGTGTGACAGGTGTATTTATAGGACTCTACCAATCAACTAGCCATGAACGCAATCAGAGTGAATATTAACTCTTACATGAATCAGCCGTTAATTAAATGAAAGGTACCTGTGGTGTTGTAGCGGAGTTTCCCGGAAGCGTCTTCACTCGCAGGCCTTTAAAGTGTTTTTGGTGTTTCTTCACACAAATAATCAGGCTTTAAAAATCTAGCGCCGTGAACAGGAAGAGATCCATCAGTTTCCTTTCGGTGTCGGATCCACTCGTGTAAGTTTGATTATCAGCACAAAGCTTTTACTCTAATATAGAAAGTGAAGATCCTGAATCCTGAAGCTTGATCAACTTCTGTAAAGAACTTCTCTTTGCTCCCGGGCCGGCAGTTCCTCTTTCTAACACGCATTTGCATGGCCCCTTCACACTGCAGCTCCGTGTGTGTGTGTGTGTGTGTGTGTGTGTGTGTGTGAGAGAGAGAGAGAGAGAGAGAGAGAGAGAGAGGGAGGCACTTTCGCTTACTCCGCACGCAACAGCGCAATCCATCTCTCTCTCTCTCTCTCTCTCTCTCTCTCTAAAGCGCGCGCGCACACACGCACATCGCTAATTACTCGGAAAAGAGGAAGAATATCATCACAGTGCGAGTAAATAACACCTACGATACATTTAATCATTTATACCACAGAGCTGTTGAATTCTTGATTCTGATTGGCCAGAAGGTGTTGATTAACTTTCTATAACAGCAGTTCTGATAGTAGAAAAAAGCGCGCGTGCACGAACAACTCGCCCCCGAGATGCTGTGCTCGTACACTGAGGTACACTGAGGTACACTGAGGTACACTGAGGTACACTGAGGTACACTGAGGTACTAAGCCAAAAAAAAAAAAAAAAGTTTTTGAATGACTTTTACCTGTAGAATATTGTATTCCAGAAGTGAAAGGTACATTTCATGACTGTCGAGTTCTATTTTCAAAATGTGGTAACAGAACTTCTGTTTGTTGCGGGGTTTTTTTGTTTGTTTGTTAAACACAAACACAGTTTTCATTTTGAATATTGTAGACTTCTGGAAAAAATGTGTGCTCACTCACATATAACTGTGATTTTTCTAGGCTAAATATTTGACTGTTCTCAAAAGGCACAATACCTGGATCAATTTTCTCCCTTTTCCTGCTTATTACCATTTTTTTAATGAATTGTTTTAGAAATACAATTGTGTGATTTGACCACAAGAGAGTTCCACTTTAGTTCAGCTGTTGAGGGTAAACTAAATCTGATGGTTTTCTGTCCCAACAAGTACATTTTCAGTGCAATTTACTGAGGAAAATGTCAAAAGAAATGGAAGATTTTAACAAAATCCTACATGTTTGAGCTTTTATGTTTGTCTTAACACCACCTCCATCATAGCAAATTTGTCCATAATAGCAGGGGGAGCACATCCCAACACCTGAGAATGGTACTGTCAGATTCTGTTCAATAAGAAAGAAAGCTCATACATCTTTCAGATTCACACTGCTGACTTGTTTACTCACAACAGGTAAGTCCTGTGTTTTTCTTCAGCCTGCTATCCCTATATTTGTTCACCATCGTGTGGGGAATGCATCCCAACAGCTGAGAATGGTACTATCAGATACGGTTCCCCCTGCGTTCAATAGGAAAGAAAGCTCATGCATCTTTCAAATTCACACTGTTGACTTGTTTACTCACAACAGGTAAGTCCTGTGGGTGCATTCATTGGAGGTTCCATTTGCAGTGTCATTTAAAATTATTCAACAATGCCTGTTTTACCCATTTACTCATGTAAGTGGCAGTGTTTCAGTTTCCATTAAGATTTCTCCATGAATTACAAGCCATACTCCGTGTTGAGGGAATTTCGTAGAATTTTTTTTTTTTCAGACATATGTTTATAAATTTTGTCATACATTACTGTTACTTTACTTTATGATCTTTCAATAAATTTCCCTTCTGACTGAATTACAGTCAGATGCTGATGACTGGGAGCAGTAACAGGTTCTATAAGGTATTGAATGATTTTAGGTAAGTGCTTGTGAATTGAAGAGCTCAGATGAAGCTACTAAGTGTGCATTTGTATCAAAATTATCACTCATCCATTCCTAAAGTCAGGAATTGACACTTTTGTGTGAGATTTAAAATACCAGTTACAAATAACGAGTGTATGTACTTACTGTATGTACATTGTTATTGACACAACAGTTTATGTACTGGCAGCTTAATGCACCCATGGGTATTTTACCGCAAATGACTTGGGGATATCACTCTTGTACCCTAAAAAGGAATTAACATTGATGTTTACATTATGAAGCAATTGTTAAAATGTTTTTGCACTACAGATATTCTGTGAAGTCTGTGGAAGGTAGTTCCATCATATTTGTGTAGGAACCCCAAAGACAGATGAGAAATCTTCTGCGTGGAGAATGCCGAATCTGTGTGAAAAAAGAAAGGGAAAAAAGACCAAAAACAGACAGAAAATGTATAAAGTTTTTTTAAACTGTTATTTTTTTTGAAGGTGATTGTCATGGGTGCGTACGGGAAACAATACTTTTTGATGTATTTGTTATCGTATGAAGTGCTCAACAGTAATATCAGAAATTGAAATGTGACTAAAACACAATTTGGCACACTTTAATGTGTCAAGAAAGAACTGGGCTATGATGATTATATATAGTGTGTGTGTGTATATATGTGTGTATATGTATGTATGTATGTATGTATGTATGTATGTATGTATATGTGTGTATGTGTATTATGGTTGTAAATGATTTTTTTTTTTTTACTACAATACACAAAAATACAAGTACAACTACAGTTGGAGGACACATTAAAAAACAAAACAAATAAATGGCTTGGCAATTGGACCTCTTTGAGAAAACAAATCATTGCTGAAATTGATACAAACTTCTTCTGACTTTTATTCTACAATGAAAAATTTCTATCCTGATGGGAGCAGTCTCTTCCAGGATGACCCTGCCCATGTCACTGAATGGGTTGACGAGGAAAACTGATATAAATCACATTCATCAGATCTAATCCAATAGACAGCCACCATCATCCCCAGTAAATAAATAAATAAATAAAACTGAGAGAAAATTGCTTAGGAAGAACAGTTGTCACTTTATTTACATACGAAAACATTAAATTGTTGAATAAAGACATACTTGTCATTTTTAGACAAAAAAGTGACAGTGATGATGTGAGTTCCAACTACATTTCCTTGTACACTCTGTAATAGTCACTCCTGAGGCAGTGTAATAAATACACACAGTAGTTGGTGCAAGTGTTGACCGACACAAACGAGTACCGCAGACCCACACAGCTCATGTGATTAACAGATCAGCTGTGTGGAAAGTTGATCATAATCTGAACTGCATCAATCCGACACCTTCACTTTCTCACCAAAATGAGACTGTATCAAAGTTCCTCAATGCTAAATAAGTGGGTCAGATTTTCTCAGATTTTCTTTCCTTTATGCAGTTTATTGAAACGCCAGATGTGCTCCTTCCTCAGTTGCTTCCAGTATTCGTAGCTCTCTGTATCCAGTTCCTGGAGTTTTTTGGGGGGACCAAGATCCAACTCGAACAACCTGGAGACAGCCACAAATGTCACTTTAGACAAAAAGATATCAATATAATAATTTTGTAATATACTTTCTAAAATATGCAGCCCTTTTTTCTTCAAATTTAATCTTCAAGTCTTGCAGATTTCAAAATTTCCCACATTTCTGATGCACACGTCAGCCAGTGTAAATGATTTCATTATGTCATGGTATGAGTTACCATGCTGGATATTCCTCTTGGGGTTTCAGTGGTGGATCTTCTCCTTGTTTGTAGATGTTTACTCCCACAGCGTGTGAGGTCAGCCTCACCGGGTCCTTACACACCTCTGGGCCCTTTAGCACATCCTTCACCATGCCTTTTCCTTTTCCTTTAGCAGCTGGGGAAACATGATCACACAAAAATACATTCCTAAGTACAACTGGAGAAAATGCTGTGTGTTATGGATGCACCTCTTATGGATATCCTTGTCATTATCATTTATTACATTTCTTATTAAATTGTTAACAGTCAAGTTCATTACCAAATCAACAAAATGCATCTGTAGTGGTTTATATAACATGCATTACTTAATTACTTGCTTCTTATGTATTGTCTGCGAGCCAAGGTCAGGTCTAGGCTATGCACTTGTACCAGGACTTTAGCTAGTTGCCTAGTTACCTTGAACATCCGCATAAAAATACTTTTAAAAAATCATACCGGCTTTTTTAGCATATCCGCGAATCTGTACGGATTTGCTCACTAAAGCGCAAACACCAAGTCGGGCGTGTGAACTAAACAGATGGAGATTAACTCCGGTTAACCGCTTCAGGACGTTACTGAGAGCCATTTTCCTGCACCATGCTGCCTTCTTCTTTTTGTTTTAATGGCTGTTGGCAAACCAACTTAAGGTGCATTACCGCCACCTACTGGTCTGGAGTGTGGGCAGCAGCTTGGCAGGGGAAGAAAAATAAAATAAAAAATAAATGAAAAAATAAATAAATACACATACTAGATATTCATACTAAGTTACAAAAGTCACGTATCCCAGTATTTTTAGATAGTTTATTAGGGGCGGTGCATTTTCCCAGATGTTTTTCCCAGCAAGTTCTCTAGTGTCATGTTTTGCTTTCCAATTTGCATCTCTAGTTCAGTTCTTTCCTCTTCATATCTTTTGCAGTCTAACAGAATGTGTTTTACCGTCTCTTGTGTATTGCAGTGTGTGCAGAGTCCACTGGGGTGTTTTCCTATTCTGTTTAATGCCAGATTTAAGCCAAGATGACCTTTTCTAAGACGCATAATTATCATCTTGATAAAACATCAGCATGATGTTTTCACAGATTGTATATTTGATAGTGCAGATAGCATGTCAGAAGCTATAGCGATATCTTTATTCTGATTATTTTTTTCCAACCGCTGCAGTGCCAATAGGACTCCTAATAGTTCTACAGTGTACACTGATAAATGATCGGCTGCTCTTTTTTTGACTGCTACTTCATTTGACTGCCACCTCATAACGAGGAACGAAAAAAGCTGTACCAGTGCAGCCTGTCTCAGGCTGTTTTGACTCATCCTTATATATGAGTAATTTATCCTGATACTGGTCCATATAGTTTTGAATTATTATCCCCTGTGGTGCTATTTTAGAATTCTCTTTTAAAATTTGTTGTAATCTTGTATCTACAGATGGTTTTATGAATCTCCAGGGTGGTACAGTTGGTATCGCCACAATGGGGCTTACTTGTAGCTGACTGAGACCTGCATTTTGTGCCTTTGCATTTCCCAACCATCCAAAACTGTTAAAGTTAGTCCTATAAAACTCTGAGCATTCTTATAAGATGGCTTTCGTGGGGTGCACCCTGCTATGCCCTTGTAGATTTACCCAATATGCTAGCATGATCTTGACCCTCCTGATACACAACGGCATCTCTCCTGTCTCAACCTGTAATGCAGTCACTGGTGATGATTTAAATGCTCTAGTACAGATCAAGAGTGCTTGTGCTTGTTATACATAGAGCTTTCTAAGATTTGATTGTGATGACGACATATATGCTAGGCAACCATAATCAAAGGCGGCTCTCATAAGCGCCTGATAGATATTTATGAGCGATGCCCTACTTGCTCCCCTGACAGACATCTCAGAACATTATTAATCTTTTTACATTTGTTCTTAATTTTATCAATATGCAGACACCAGGTCAGCTTCTCATCAAAAAGTACTAAAAATCTCACAACCTTGACCTGTTCAAGATCTAGCTCAAATAATTTAAGTGGTACTGTTTTATGCCGTTTACAAACACATATACATTGTGATTTTGAAATTGATAGTTTAAATCCCCAGTCATTCACCCACTTTTCTACTTTCCCTATTGCATGCTGCATTTTCTTTCTTAAACATTCTATATTTCGACCCCTAACCCAGAGTGCCCCATCATCCGCATAAAGCGACTTACCTATATTTTCTCCAACCTGATTGAGTATGTCATTAATCATAATATTAAACAGTATTGGGCTACATACACTGCCTTGTGGGGTACCATTTTCCACTGCATATCTATTTGAATACTCTGCTATTCTGCTACTTCTATTATTTGTTAGTTTGAGCTTTCCTAACTTCTGACTCTAAGCATAATACAGAATCCACTGTCCCCCTCCCTTTTATGAAATCCTAACTGATATGGTGAAAGAAGACCTTTACTTTCTATATAGTGATCGAATCTATCTGTTACCATCCTCTCCATAGTTTTGCCTAACTGTGACGTTAATGCTATGGGTCTGTAGCTTGCTGGATCTGACGGGTTTTTGCCAGGTTTGAGTATTGGCACTATAACTGCCTGTTTCCATGTTAATGGGATTTTTCCTGTATTCCATACCATATTGAACAGTCTTAATACTACATCAAGTGTGATGTCTCTCATGTGGCCTAACATGTTATAGCATATACTATCTTTCCCTGGTGCCGTTTGCCGTGAATTTGATATTGCTCTTTTCAATTCAAATAGAGTAAATGGCAAGTCCAGCTCTCCCCCTGATGTATTCCTTCTTTCTACTATGCCTGGATTTCTTCTTCTTCGTTCTTCTTTTTGTTTTTAATGGCGGTTGGCAAACCACTAAAGGTGCATTACCGCCACCTACTGGACTGGAGTGTGGGAAGAAGATTTATCCCTGGATTTTGGGCAACTGTCTGATCTCTATACTGCTTGGCTGTTGAGGATATATTTTCAGTACTGTGGATCTTCACAATAGTTTTTACCAAAAGTTCTGCATTTTCTGCATTGCTAATCGCATTTTTATTATTGCTACTTAACACTGGTATTTCTACACTGTTTCTTATTCCGCTCATTTTCCTTATTGTTCTCCAAATGTCTGATAGCTGGGTTTCTCTTCCAATTTTATTGCAGAATTGTCTCCAATATACACTGTCGTGGAAATTAGACAACACTCACAGACTCGTCCTCTTAAGGTAAAAAGTTTTATTACAGAAAGATGGTCAATACAGGATAGAATAATGAGAGCACTGTAAAGAGCTTGTGCTGAACCACTATCATATATATGAAACGCAGAGCATGACACATTTCTGTGTACCAATAAGAAGCAGTTTGAGGCAGTTCAAACAGGCTTTGTTTTAGGGACTTAGAAGATTTGCAGACGAACCTTGAACAGAACATGTTTGTGCCTCTGTAAGCAGATCAACTTTCTGTACTGATCTCAGTGACATGACATGGCCTGTTTAGGTGTTATCCTCAGATGAACATGAGCAGAAAAAAAAATATTACAAAGTAAAAATTAATAATTTCCCTCACATTTCTCCTATTTTATCATTACAAAATATGATAACTAAAATTAACAGAGAAATTACTACGCTGTGAATACATCAGTACTTCAGAATCCTTTCACAGTTCAACTGAATTAATCATGAAACAGACATAATGAAGGCGCTAAGGCTGTTTTTGCGGATATAAAGTATCCTGTAGTCAAGCAAGATTATTTTATGGTGAAATGAGACTCGTCATGGTCAAAGGAATATTTACAATAGGTGTGAAATGGATGTCAATGGGTCGTCATCGTCAGTGTCACTGAGAGAATCTGATACCCAGTCAGGTTTAGAATATAAGTCAGGTTGGTCATCATAGGGATCGTACTCAGCCTTTGTCAACATCAGCGTTTGGTCATTAGTGATTTCAACGAGCGTGAGAAACTGCTCCGAACGAGAGAAACAATACAAGAAGAATTATTGCACCTTGTAGACAGACAGTTAATATCTACAAGCCCTATCCCCCGAGTACTGAGTTTGGAGTGTTGCGTATGCAGACCGCATGTGTTCAATGATAGAATTCCCATTAGGTGTCTGCGTGACGTTGTGATGGTAGTACTGTTGGCAATGATTCTTCTGGCGAAAGGCGATACAGAACGGTTTACAGAGGCGGCCAATATCTTGGCATACAGGCTCTAACTACTAATTGCCGTCCAATCTTCAGCAATAGTCTGTCGCTATCTGTTTCCTTTGTGTTAGACTCCCCCCGCCCGTAATCGGGATGCACAGTGTTAAAGTCGCTAAAGTGCATTGATTAATATAACTGTTAATGTGTATGATATTTAAGTCTAGATAGAGTACATGATATAAGGTTATTTTCTGTATAGCACTATCGAAATACAAATTATTTAAAGAGGAAATTACTAGCACGTCACACTCCTTCCGCTAAGGATACAAACTTCCGGCTTGTTTTGTTTTGTTTCTAGAAAAGTCAGCAAGATGGCGGAATATGCGGCTGTTCAGAAAGGGTCATTAAAACTCAAAGGAATTGGAGATATTTCAGCTGGTAAAAAGTACGTATTTTGTTTCACTGTCGAAATAAAATTATGAAAAATGTGATTTTGTTTGTTTAACTAGCCAGTTTGTTTAGAACTAGTTTGTTTAAAAATGTGTGATTTTGTTTGTTTAACTAGCCAGGCTCTTGGCTTTGTTGCTAATGAGCTACGTGTTAAGCTGATAGCTTAGCTAACCTAGCTAAATCTTAATTCTTTCTTATTAATTTGTTATATAAGTACACTATATAAATTATAATGGATTTTTAAGCTTGTATACACTCAAGGTGTAGTGTTTTTAAGATGGGAGCCCTTTTCAGGCGGTCAGCTAACTCTGCTAACGCAGTGTTGTTTTTAGCCGGAATTAACTAGACGTTACTGTTAGTTATGTGAGGAATAACACACTCTGTGTCGTGCTGTTATAGGAAAATAATTAACGTCAGGGTAGTGTGATGAAGTGGAGTAACTGTTAACACCCCGAAGTTGATTATTATTCCCCAACAGCGCGTCCTTCAGTGTTTTATTCCTCTTACACCACGGGAATTTGTCAACGATTAAATAAATGTATTAAGGAATGACACGTCATAATTTTTTATCCGTTTATAGTTACATGTAATGTTATGCAATGTCTTTGAGCCAAGTTAATTCCTGTTTTCACTTACATTATAACAGCTATAAAAACAGGCGCCTGTCTTTTGCAGTTTTGAAGATAAAACATGTAGCTTGTCATGTTACTGAGAAACCGCAGAAGGAAAATCCTCTGTTCTCAGTCTTTTCTTTGCTGGAAAACTGTTTCCCAACCTGGGAAAGTGTTCATGATAGAAGAGTGTACAAACTAATTTTTTTTTGTCTTTTAAACTTCGAGAGGCTGGTGAAAATAACCGGTAATAGCTGCTGTATGTGATTACAGGAACTTCTTTCACGGACACACTACTAGCGCTGCAACAACTAATCGAGAAAATGGATAATAATCGATTATGAAAATCGTTGTCAACGAGTCTCATTATCGATTAGTTGGTCTGTGCGCGGCACGGTGTGCGTTTACTCATTACGTTACTTCTGTTACGAAAACATGCTTCGGAGAGTAAATACTAAAATTGTGTCCCAAATGAAGTACAACACATTTATACTATTCTAAACTTCACACATGTGCTCTACCGTCTAGTGTGTGAAGTTTAGAAACGTAATATGGTCTCAAAAGGAACACAATTTTTTTTTTATTTTTTTTTTTATTTTTTTATTTTTTTTTATTATACACACTAAACGGAAGTATAAGCAGCTTCCTAGTCGACGGTGCATGATGTCATGCGCACGTAATGTGATGCCGCTAGCTTTAGCAGATACCCAGAGTCACCGACAGTGACTTTCTTCAGTTTACTGTTTCACTGTTAATTTTTATAAAAAGTAATGCGTAAATATTATTATATAATATATCGATGAATCAAAAAATAAGCGGCCAACTAATCGATTATGAAAATAATCATTAGCTGCAGCCTTACACTCTACAACATTAAAAGTAACTAAAATCCGATAAAATGAATGGCCTGTGCTTTGTTAATAAATAAAAATAATTAAAAAAAAACTTGTCATCACTGGCATTGCAATAATCATTAATAAACTTTAGAGTGGTAATAGTAACTCTACTTCATCACACCACCCGGCCTCTGATTTTATTATCTATACCAGCATGACCTCAAGTGTTCTATTCCTGACTTAGTATAACGTAATTTTTTCTGTCATTTAAACAGGAAGAAGAAGAAGGACAAGGAGACAAAGCGTTTGGAAAAACAGGTGCTGACCACTTCAACAGAGGAGGAAACGACCAAGAAGGCTTATGTTGATAAAAGAACACCAGCTCAAATCGCCTTTGACAAAATCCAGGAGAAAAGAGTATGTACATTTTTGTGTGGACTTTTTAAACATTGTAAATAGCCATATACTTTGTGGTGTTTTAAAAAAAAAACAAAACAAAACAAAAAAAAAAAAACAGATGTAGTTGGTCTCATAATGCGGTTCTGGGCTAAATCTCAAATTACTCCATGCTCCCTGTTGCAGTGCACTATCTAGGGTGCAATTGGGTGATCTGCGGCTGCAACAACTAATGGACATAATCAATAGAATTCAGTAGTAAAAATAGTAGCTCATAATATTCCATTAGTTACAGCACCATGTTGTTCCACACTGTTTGGTGAAAAAGCACTGAAACTCTTAGTGTCTCATTGGATGAGTGCTAAAATGAGAACTTGCAGTTCTACTAGCCCTTTTAGTTATGTTTGGACACCTTCTTCTCAAGAAAATGCTGTTGTTTTAATAATATGTAATTAATATAATGAACCAGCTGTTTTTTAAATTCACTTGTGTTCCCTGCTCACTTTTTTAGCAAATCGAAAGAATTTTGAACAAAGCTTCCAAGACACACAAGCGCAGAGTTGAGGTAAGAGTTTGTTCTTATTGTCTATATTCCTCTGTTACATCCACTCTCCTGCATTTCTTCTGTCCACATGCTCTGACTGCTTTGAATTGCCTGCATGTCGTAGTCAAATATGTCCTGAACAGTGTTGCCACATTTATTGCTTGATTTAGCAATCATTTTATTGACAAATCTAGTGACTTTGTGAGTAGATGTTAGCGAATGACCTGTACTACATACAGCTCTCCAGCTTACATCACAGCTGCTGGTTATACGAGTTGAGATAATGGGTTCACTCAACTCACCACCAGTGTGTAAAACCAATGACCAATCGCTGATCGCCACTGTTCACCGTAACAGTTTCCTTCTTGTCAATTTCCTGACTCGTCACTAGCACTGCTTTATTTTGTCTGCATTCTTGACAGAATCATAGAATTTTGTAAATATATAAATAGTTGCTAGATTTGGCGATCCTTTAGTGACAGATCTAGTGACTTTCTGAGTAGATGGTAGAGACTGACCCGCACTAAATGCGGCTCTCCAGCTTATAGCACAGCTGTTGGATATACTAATTAACAGGTTCACTCGACTTACCACCAGTGTGTAAAGCCCACAACCAATCACTGATCACCATTGTTCTCATCGACCAGTGATGTCTGAAATGGAGTGTTAATCAAGCTAATCATGTCAGTGTAACTTAGTTTGCTTATAACGCCTATCTTTTTCTCTAGGAGTTCAACAGACATCTGGACACACTGACGGAGCATTATGATATTCCTAAAGTCAGCTGGACCAAATAACACAGAGGTCCTGTGGCCCATCAGCAGGATGATGACGTTCAGTTTTTGCGCATTTGACACGTTCTCTGACCTACCATTTTAAATCAACTGATATTTATTTAGTGTCTGTAGACTTTGTAGATCTACTGAGCTTTAAATGTGTGGATTTACTGTCCTCTGTGTTCACTGAGAAGTCATTTGGAGGTTTTTTTTCCCTTCTCCTGCAAGAGATGCATTATCTGCACTGATGTTCAGTATAATGGAAGAAACTATTAGTCCAGAAATGAAACTTTTTCCTGTAGAAGTACAGATTGATTTGACATGCCTTATGTCTTTTTTTTTCTTTTTTTTTTTTCTTTTTTTTTTTAATGAAGTTTTGCACCAAAGCTACCAGTCTAATGTGGTACTCAAACACCAATTGTACATTAACAGATTAATAAAACATAAGTCATAGCCCAGCTCTGTTGAATTTTTGAATCTGATTGATTATCATTTCTATAGTAACAGCTCATTCACAAGGATTTGTACAGCGGATGCTCTACATAAACTGATTATAATGGTGAAGTTTTCTGTAGGTAGTCTTCATGTAACATTTATGGAAGATGTCTCCAATGTTAGTGCTTTGTAACAGTCAGAGTTTTCCAATATCTTCATGATAGAAGAGCTTACACTTTGTTTTTCTTTTTTTGTCTTATTAAGGTCAAGAGAAAAAAGTAAGAGGCATGAGAGAGGACTGTTTATAACTGCTATAACATAAGTGAGAATATGAACTAACCTGTTTTGAGGATGTTCCACAATATTAAATGTAACTATAAATGGAAAAAGGTATGATGTGTCATTGTTGAATAAATGAGAAATTGTGATTGTAGGCAAACTGCTGTGGTATAAGAGGTATAAAACACTTCAAGATGTGATGTTATAGTAAAATAATACTAAGTAGGGTGGTAACACACTTACTGTTCCAACACTCCATTACACCCTGTTGTGGATTATTTTCCTAGAACAGCACAACACCCAGTGTTTCATAGCTTACTTTATATACACAGCTGCTCTGGTATCCTGAAAGAAAACATTAGACATTTTACTTCACTGTGAATGTAATGTGCATCGCTTGTACGCTAGATTTACGGTGCATTATGGGTAAAAATGTAGTACACTATTCAGGGAATATAATTGAATTTGGATTGCACAAAAATAGTGCAGTATCAGGACTGGAAGGTGTCATGGCTGCAAGTGAACACCAGGTGGTGGTGTTGGATCGTTGCTTAAAAACAAATTAGGCTTTACATCAGCAGGAGTGTGTGGTAATGCCTGTTTCATGTTCACAGAGATGGCAAAACAGCTGGTGTTCATCATCTCTGTGCTTAGATAGTAGGAATCTGTAATTAGGGATGGGTGATATGACAAAAATATCCCATCATGAAGCTATTTTTACACTACACAATCTGTATGACGACAAATACGTTTGATAACCAACTTCCACTAAAAATGTTAATGCTGTCATAGAGAAGTTTATTTGTCAAGAAAAATAACAACAGTAAGGGAATTACTCAAGATTAATTTATTCAAGTAATAAAGAAGCTAGAAAATAGGCTAACTTACCAGATGATGTTTTACCAGTTTGACCAGGTTGGACTGTGAGCTGATCAGACCAAGCTGGATTTTTCAGCAGTACTGACCACCACATTCTGTACAAAAGTTAGCACAACAGATCAATATAAAATAAAATAAAAAGCCATGATATATATTTTTTTTTACTGATTTGGAAGATGCCTTTATCCAGAGCAACTTACATTTATTTCTTTTATACAATTGAGCAGTTGAGGGTTAGAGGCCTTGCTCAAGGGCCCAGCAGTGACAGCTTAGCAGTGCGGGGATGTGAACTCATGACCTTCTGATCAGTAGTCCAACATCTTAACCACTGAGTTGCCACTGCCACAAATGATAAAAGCATTCATCAAACATAAAACGTGATATTTGGTAAACAAGGATCAAAACCCTTGTTTTTTTGGGCTGTGGTTCAGTTGTCTGGCGCGCTGTCAAAAAGAAACAAACAAACAAAAAGTCTGTTAGATGCACACTAACAAGGCAGGTGTAAAAGCAACATAAAAATAGTTCATCATCAATGAATGGTTATGTGGTCTAATGAGTGGGGCAACAGAAAATCGTGTACCCTGCTCAGGAGATTGCACGTTAAAATCCTGACAATGCCATAGCAATCCGTGGCTGCAAGCCAAGGTAGCAAAATTGGCTATGCTGCCTTGGTGGGAGGGGCATACTCTCTCCCCTGTCAATCAGAGCATCACTAACCAATTATGGGAGTCCGAGCTCATGTTTGCAGAAGAGGGCAGACAGCACTCAGTGTGTTATGGTGTCCTGTGACACAGCATGAGCAGCAGTTTGAAAATATGCAGTTCATTGGTTGCATGTGCCTCCGAGGAAGCACATGTTCGGCTTCATCTTACCCAATTGGTAACTGTTGTATGATAGCGATGAGCTGGGTGGTGAGTCAGAATTGGCAAATAACCAAATTGAGCAGAAAATTGGGGGTTGGGGGGTGTTGGGGAAGTGTTGGGGTGTTGTTGATAGAATAGAAAGACTCTTAGCTGGCTACAAAAGGCATTTGCAAGCTGTGATATCTGTCAAATTGTTGCTGACCATGTGCACTACTTGATGGCTACAATTTTCCAATCTGATAATGGTTACTTCCAGCACCATGTCACAAAGCACCTCAGCCTGATTCCATGAGCATGACACTGAGTTCAGTGAACTTCATTGGCCTCTCCAGCCTCCAGATCTGAATCCAGTAGAGCACCTTTGGGATGTATTAGAACAGAAGATTCACAGCATGAATGTGCAGCTGAAAACTCTGCAGCAGTTATGTGATGCAATCAATTCAACATGGAGCACAATCTCAAAGGAACATATTGTGCAAACCATGCTATAAAGAACTGATGCTGTTCTATGAGCAAAGGAGTATTAGTGTGGTGTTCCTAATAAAGTGGATGGTGAGTGTATATACACGTACAATCTACCGTTATTACCTCTATGTTGTTTTAAACTTTCAGACCATTCAGAAAGAAGTGGAGATGGAGCCTGAACACACCGTGACCCCCAGCACTTTGATTTAATGAGTCCTCTGAAAGCCAGAGAGCGTTTCATGATCATTCAAACAGGTACTTGTGTCTTCAGAAAGGTGAAGTCGTCCCATAAGGCAATGCACCTGGTCTGAGTGATGTCCTAAAAGCCCTGTTGCTTTAATTATGGCCTGGTCGTAAATTATTTCAGAGCAGTTTGCCCTGCTGAGAAGATGAACACTGAGCGTGACTCTTGACTCACGGTCGTTTTTGCCATATGGTTCTAATGATGACAGTAAGTTTGTGATGTTATCAGAATTGCTGAATTACTTTTTCATGCATATTTCTGTTATCTCAAAGATTTACAACACAAGTCGCAATTTAAGCTTTTGAAGATCTGCATTCAAAATCAAAGCACTCTGTAGATGGTCAAGAGATCTGAGAGCTCAAGTTTATCTCAATTTCTCAATGTTTTTTGACAAGTGAAAGCACAGACATACTTTAATCCTACAACAGTGCCTTGCATACAGTAAGTATACTTCACCCAACCATGAACTTTGTCACATTTTGTAGTGACAAAACTGACCTTGTAATGACCTGGAACTGAAATTAATTGGGATTTTATGTAATGAATCTACATAAAATAACCATTAAAATTGAAGTGGAAGAAATCAAAATACATGGTGTCCCAAAAGTCTCCTTACATAGAGGACTATGTTTGCCAGCACCACGTCGGTTGTGACTTCATCAGTGTATGTTTGTGGACGTCCCCTTCTCAGTTGGTCCACAACACGTCCAGACTTTTTGAATTTGTTAATAAATTTGGCAGCAGTGTCACGTTTGAAGTGCGTGCCATGTTTCCTGTTAAAGTCCATCACAACCTTTTGGCAGCTTCCCGAACCAGCCATTAGAAGGATTTCAATACGTTCTTCGTTTGTTATTCTTAAAGGCTATCTGAGAAAAAAAAATATATATATATATATATATAAAACCTAAGTATGAAAAATTTTTGTAAGGCATTTTGCTAAAAAGTGTTTATTTTTCCTATGTATGTAGAATTTTGGGACACCATGTAGCTGCTAGATTATAGCATATATATATAAAACATATAAACCATGAAATATTTGATTATTTGTTGTTATAATAAATTTTTATGGATATTTATGTCTTTTGGCACCTTCCTGAAATGCACACAACTAATTCAAAATAAAGAATGAATTGAAATAGAGCAGAAAAAAACATAATTGTATAATGATTACTATAATTATTTTTATACACTCAAAACACTATACACTCATTTATGTAAAGAATAAAAAACAACATGTTGTGCTATTATAGGAAAATAATCAGTGACTGGGTGGTGTGGTGAAGCGGCGTTATTGTTATTACCCCAAAGTTGATCTTTACCTGTAATGGCATATCCCAAAAATGCTTTATTTCTCTTAAACCTCAGCAAATTAACCATTAGATTTAAAAAAAAAAATTATTAAAAAATGACACGTCATACTTTTAAAAATCTTTATGTAATTACATTTAATGGTGTGGAACAACAAATCAAGACGGAAAAACTAATCAGTTCCTGTTATCACTTACATTACACCACATCTTGTCACATTACCCAGAAAGTGGAAAGCGGAAACTACTCTGTTAGAAAGTGCTGACACTGGACATTCCTTCCAAAAAATGTTAATAAACATCTACTTCAACATCTTATTAGATTAGATCGTGTGGAGTGTCTGACATATAAATCCACATTACATGTTTCTATAGTAACAATGAACTGTTAATTCAATAACACTGTGGAATATAAGAATTAAGCTACATCACTATGACCAGTAAATTTCCTGTCACTCTTCTCTCTCGCTCTCTCTCTCTCTCTCTGTCTCTCTCTCTCGCTCGCTCACTCGCTCTACTATAAAGCTCCAGATGTTCATCCTAAACGTGACGTCTGACCTCCCACCAGCCGGGACATATCACTGCTCACACACGGCCTCTAATCAGCAGCTCTGAGCCGCAAACATATAAAATTTTTGCATCTGCAATCACAGAACAGTGGCTGGTGAAAAACAGGGTTTTGTCTACATCAGAGAACATCGTGCTCGAGTCAGGATCTTTCTCATACCTGTTTATGTGATGCAGCGTTCTGATAAAACTCTCCATGTTGACTAGATTAACAGATCAGATAACACCAGTAGGAACATCGAGACCTGCCAGGGTGCAGCCGAGTGCCAGACGAAAGCATTTCAATGAAGGACCACACTTTTAAAGGAATAGATTTTCAAGAAATCAAATTCACACAATTTTCCACATCAACCAAATAAGTCAGTTAGCTAAGACGTCTTTGGTTGTGCAATGGAGATGCACAGTTAATGTAGCTGACAAGTAATCGAACTCCCTTAAGCCACCCAAAATCTTTTTTTGTATAAATCTCAACGATGTCACACACACTTGGTGATTTAGAACATACTGTTATTTGAAGCCTTCTCCACATAAATAAAGATTTTTCTGAAAATAGCTATTACGTCTCTGTTTAAAAAAAAGGAATTCCACACGGAGAGCATTTTCGAGAATATCTCTGCCCAAACTAAAAGCAAAAATGATTTGAAAACGCAGAGGAAAAATGATATTTTCAAAAATATCCATATACTGTACGTGTGGACACGGCCCTACTGTTTTCTATAAATAAGAACACATCATCACAGTGTAGAACATTACTGGGCAGCCATCTTGGACAACCGGACTCACTTTTTTCCTCACAGAAGTTTGCCATCAATCTGCCATCTAGGTCCCGCCTCCCAAGTGATGGTTATATAGTTTTTGTTTTTTAAATCTCTTAATTCATGTATTTAAAATTGGGATTTTGTAGCATAATGGTGTTGATTAAATGAAGTACATGAAGATTTAGGCTTGCTACCATTACTACCATTATTCTTTAGCCATGTAGCTGCAGTGCAAAAAACAACAACAAAAAGCAACTATCAGATGCTAAACATGTCTTCACTGAGTACACTTGGGGTAAGCAGGAAATTGTAATTGTATATCTGTTGATGTTTTTTGTCAAAGTTTTCCTTTAAAGCTTATCATATATCCACACTGAAGCAAATTGAGATAAAGACACACCACTGATTTACTAACTATGAAAACTAAGGAATGAGCCGATACACGTGGCTCACGTTATGCATGGAAAGACAAAATATGTCCTTCACTTGTAGACACGTGCCTCTCATTACTGCCTGCTGATAAAACTAATTTGTGTGGAATTCCCCCCACATGATAAACATTGATTTAACAGACCAGACAGGAAGTCCTAATGAAATCCAGACATAATTTATGACCGCACTTTAGTTGACATTGACCCTGTAAAATGGCGGGAAAAAACAGGTTCAGATTACAAATTAGACCAAAGGAGTTTTGCTTTGTTAGAGGAAAGTAAAACGTCTGAAAGACGTAAGGTAGATGTCTAAACGCACATGCACCAATGTTATCTCTAACAGGGAGCGTGAAGTTAAGAGAACAATAGAGGGAAACAGAGAAAGTGCAGAGGAGCATTGAGTGATCTGGTGTCAACCTGACTCTGTGAAGGGAAGAGCCATGGTGCTGCCTGCCAATGACTCTGACCTGCACAGGGCTGGGTCAGGGGTCACAGGGTCAGCCGATGACGAACGTGCATCACCCAGTGGTATTCTGAACCTGCCTCGGCACTTCACACTGTTTATGTTTCAGTTCTATGCCTTTGGGTCTCTGCCATCAGCAAAATGTTTGACAAATTATCCATTACAGACACACATTACATAAGGCAAAAACACATAACAGACATTATGCAATTCACTACAAACATTAATATTCCTCAAGTTAAAGACCAAAAAAGACATTTTCACCTCAGATATAGCAAATCAGCCAAGACTAGTTTGCTTTTTTAAATTTTGCACTGGAGTTATGTGGCTAATGTTGCTAACAAGTAACAAGCTAAAAGAAATCAGCAGCCCCACAAATCTGATAAAGGAGGTGCCACTGTAATTATTTATATTAAAATGCAAACATATAAACCATAAGCTTCCATTAATGTTTAGCAACATTAGCCTCAGAGATCCAGTACAAAACTAAAGAAATAACCTTCAGACAACAAACGTCCCTTGGCTGGTCAGCTACATGTGGAGTTATGGAGAACATCCTACTTCAAAAAAAAAAAAAAAAGTTTATCGCTATCAATCGCTAGTGGTAACTAGACATTGTCTGCACATTCTGTGCCAGAGAACCTGTGTGCTAAGGTAGCAAGCTAACTAACGTTGCAAATATTAGTGATTAGCAGTAGTTTTGTATATGTTGTGGCAGATTTTAACATGTATGGCTGCTGTTTAATAAATCAGTGAGAAAATGAGACTCAGATACTGAAATTCCACTCATGTCAACCTAAGATGAATGTAAATGTCCTTTGCTGCAGTTACCTAGCTAGCTAGCTGAGATAGCTGGCAGGAGGATATTTAGGCTTTTTCGATTTGCAAGTTTGTATATTCATAGAATGTTGCATTTTCATTAATGCTGGTGAAATGTTTCTATGCCATTTCTGTGTTGTTTTTGGACATTATGATATTTTATTGTTACACATTGACCTAGTTTATAGGTATTTACCTGGTCAGCTAGCTAATTTGGATGGCAGGACGATATAAATGTTTGTTTTTTAATTGCATATTCATCTATAATCTAGAGTAGATTCATATGTCAATTCGATGTATTTTAATGTTACAAATTTAGCTAGTTTATTAGTATTTTCCTAGCCAGAAATCTAAGTGAGCTATTTAGCCTAATTTGGCTGGCAGGATGATATGGAGGCTTTTTAGATTTGCATATTATTGTATAGACCTTTGAATTTGTAATGGTGTACAAAAGTCACTCAATGATTGGTCATTATAATGGTATTTTACAGTTACAAACTTAGTTAGATTATTAGCAGTTACCTAGTCAGCTACTTACCTTAGCTAATTACACTATTTGGGATGGCAGACTTTTTCCAGTTTGCATGTTACATTTTCCACAAAAGTATTTCCTGAATCTATTGATTTTCTGTTATTTTGTGCACTATTTCTTTCATTGCACAGCAACATTTGCCTCAAGCCAGTAAACAGTAATGATGCATCTCATTTACAGTGCTGTAAAAAACAGATTTCTTCTGGTTTTGTGTATATCTCATACTAAATTGTTTCAGAAATTAAATCAAAATCTAAATAAAACAAAGGCAACCTGAGTAAACACAAAATACAGTTTTTAATTGATAATGTTATTAATTGAAGCCTGGTAAAAAAAATAAATAAAATTTAAAAAAAAGTATCCAATACCAACTGGGCCTGTGTGAAAATGTATTTGCCCCTGTATTTACTAATTCCCCAAATCTATGAAACTGCATTCATAATGGGGTCCAGTTGGACTTGACGCAACCAGGCCTGAATACTGCAAACCCTGTTCAATCAAATCAACACTTAAATAGAACTTTTTCAACAGCATGACGTTGGTTAAAAGGTCTTACCCAATAACACAGTATGCTAAAGATGAAATAAATTCCAGGAATCATTAAGAAGAATGTGCTTGAAAGACATCAGTCTGGGAAGAGTTACAAAGCTATTTCAAAGGCTCTGGGACTCCAAAAAACCACAGTGAGAGCTATTATTTTCAAATGGAAAAACACAGCACAGTAGTGAACCTTCCCAGAAGTGTCCAAAGTTCCCAAATTCCTACAAGAACACAGCAACTACTCATGCAACAAGTCACAAAAGAGCCAAGGACAACATCTAAGGAACTACAGGCCTCTCTTGCATCAATAAAGGTCACTGTTCATGACTCCACTGTCAGAAAGACACTGGACAAAAATGGCATCCATGGAAGAGTGGTGAGGTGAAAACCACTGCTAACCCAGTAGAACATTAAGGCTCATCTTAATTTTGCCAAAACACACCATGATGATCCTCAAACCTTTTGGGAGAATGTTCTGCGGGTTGATGAGTCGAAAGTGGAACTGTTTGGAAGACAGGTGTCCCGATATATCTGGTGTAAACCAAACACAGAATTCCACAAAAACAACATCATACCTACAGTAAAGCATGGTGGTGGAAGTGTGATGGTGTGGGGATGCTTTGCTGCTTCAGGGCCTGTGCAACTTGCAGTAATTGATGGGAACACGAATTCTACTCTCTATCAGAAATCCTAAAGGAGAATGTCCGGTCTTCAGTCCATAAATTTAAATTCAAGCGCAACTGGATTATTCAGCAAGTCAATGATCCAAAGCATAGGAGTAAATCCACATCTGAATGGTTAAAAAAAAAAAAGCTAAATTGAAGTTTTTGAGTGGCCTAGTCAAAGTCCTGACTTGAACCAATTGAGATGCTGTTGCAGGACCTTAAACAGGCAGTCCATGCTCAAAAACCCTCCAGTGTGGCTGAACTAAAGCAGTTCTGCACAGAAGAGTGGGCCAAAATTCCACCACAGCACTGTGAAAGACTGATCTCCAGTTATCGGAAGTGTTTGGTTGCCGTTATTGCTGGCAGAAGCAATTAGTTTTTTACATTAGTGATAGATGTTGGATAACTTTTTTGCTTCAGTAAAATAAATAAATAAAAACTCCACTGTGTGTTTATTCAGGTTGCCTTTGTTTAATGCTGTACTTCGTTTGAAGATCTAAAACTATTTAGCACAAGATATACACAAAACCAGAAGAAATCAGGATGGGGAAAATACTTTTTAACAGCACTGTACCTACACCTCTTTAATTACAGCTCGCTGTTAATCAAGGAACACTACCGTATACAACATCCAGATATCAAACACAGCCGGAAATCATAACAGCACTAATTGCCACCTACGATGCACACATCAAGACAGGGGGAAAAAAGCCATTACATGTGCTCAGATGTGTTTGATATATTTACCCACAGCGCAGGAAGGCGACCACTTTGATGATGCTCTGTCAGTCGATTGTATTTGCATTTTGGTCTGATCTCATATCAGCAGGGACTGTGGTTTGTAACTGCTATGAGATCTCTGTAATCTTTGTCAGGCTCGGTTTATATAATGGTCTCATAGTCTTAACACACAAAGACGCTGAGGTGTGATCATGCAATTAAAAAAAAATCCTTTTCGATGTACGGGACGCAACAGTTTGATTTGTATAAAATCCAGAATATATATGAGTTGTATGTGTGTGTAATGGATCTCTGATGTACCTCTCTCTGTGTGTATGATGAGTGGTGGTGATGGTGGTGGGGCCGAAACAGGACCAAATTATAGCTCTTCCACTGACAGCTAGTCAAAGCAGGCAGACTATCAATTACTCACACACACAAGCCTTAAACATTAAGCTCTGCTCTTTTTACCCTTTTAATGTTCCTGTCTAACAGCTCCCACCGGTAGCCTCGTGCGTGTTTGATGCTTCAGAGGACGGTCATTTTACAGGATCCTTTAGCACACCGGAAACAGCTATTTAGATCCATTGTCTAGACTAGGGGCTGCCTGGAGCATGATAAAAATGTTAGGGTGAGTTTGAATATGACACACCTCAGCTGCATGCTGAGGCCGAAAAATGATAACACATAAAGTAACATCAAAAATGAAACAGCATCAACCTCAAATGACAGAACCTTATCAGAATTTAGCTTACAACAAAGTATCACAGCGCTGTTCAATTCTCCATCCTGACTGGTCAGAAGGTAATGAACAAATTTGTATAACAGCAGCTGTGGCAGTAACGCAACTGTGAAACAAATCTTTTTATACCTTTATCGTTTCCTTAGTAACAACGTCATTCATAGTATGAAGTTTTCTGTGAGGAGATGTTTGTTTAACATTTATGGAAGGAGTCTCCAGTGTCATGCTTTGAAACACTCAAAAGTAAAGCTTTAATATTTCTGACACAGGAAAGACTTCAGGACATTTTATTACCTTCAAGAGAAAGTGAGAGATTAACTGGTATAGCATAAGTGATTACAGGAAATAACTAGTTTTATAGATGTTCCACAACATTACTTGTGACTATAAATGGATAAACAAGTATGACGTATAGTTCTTTAATGGTTGTAACTGTCAAGCAGCTGTGTTATAAGAGGAATAAAACACTCTGGAATGTGCTGTTTTTGCAAAATAATCCACTTGTAGAGTGGTAACAGTAACTCCACTTCATCACACCACAATGATTATGTTCCTATAACAGCATGACACCGAGTGGTTTATTCCTTACTTTGTCCCAGCAATATTATAAAAACTTCTACAAGAAAAATGTTTTGCTTCACAAGTTGCTTGTTGATGTTAGACCAAAAACTAACTTTCCGACTAACTGTCTGCTAAGCTAATGTCCGCTAAGCTAACTGTTTTAATTAAAAGAGACTTTGGTAAATACATTTTTACAAATGTCATTTTACAATAAAAGATATGTAAAAGTATGTGTCTCCTTTCCCACTCGGTAGAGATTCCACCTTTAATATCATAATGTTTCATGGGTAGCTAAATGCCATACATTAGTAATGGAATGATTTGACTAAAAAAAAAACAAAACAAAAAAAAAAACAAATCAGATTTATGCAATTTTCTCTTTACCACAGATGTTGTAAATCTATCCAGTAAGGAATAAAACACTCCGTGGTTTGGTGTTGGATCGGAGTTACTGTTACCACCCTTAAGTGGTTTATTTTGCATGTCCCAAAGTGTTTTATTCCTCTTATACCACTGCATTTTTTTGGTTATTAAAGAAAATGTTGTTGTTGTTTTTTTGTTTTTTTTTTAAAATCAGTTTATAGTTACATTTGTTGTTGTGGAATGTCTGCAAAACAATTTCAGTATCTAATTTTTTGCTTCTTTAGTTTTGTACTGGAGTGATAATGCTTCAGACAATATTCTAGACTACATAATCTCTTTTTTAAATTTTGTAAAATAGCAGGAATCTTTTGTATTTACACACAATGAACTAGAGTCATAATCATATTGCTGCACTGTGAATTAACATAGAGCCCTAAATACCAAACTTCAATGCTGAAACACTCTGCCCTAATGCTAATGTAACCACAAATGTTATTCATTACGGTTTAACAGGATCGACTTGACGTTTTACACATATGTGTGGCGGCAAATGGACCTCAGACTGAAATCTCAGAGAAAATCTCCCAGAATCCCGGGGAGCTGTTTGCATGTCTGATAAGGGTATTACGGCTGTTTGAGCTGAATGCTGTCTCGTGGACATTTCCGCTGAGTATTATGGCATTATCTAATCTCTGTGGCTCACTGTGGTATGTGCGGTGCTCATGGTCTGGGTGGCTACACACACACACACACACACACACACACACACACACACACACTGAATGAATGATAAATGTGTTTTTCAGAAGAGGAAAGATGGTGAGGGCTGTTGGCAAACATTTCACCTGAGGGATTTCAATGAATCAGAATAGCATGTGAGGTTTATGATAAAATGCAATTAATTAGGAAGGAAGTCTATTACAAAACTTACAGGCCTAAGCATGGAAAAACCTTATAGAATGATATAAGTATATACAGTCCCCTCTAAAACTATTGGAATGTTAAGGCCAATTCATTTGTACCCTTTACCCACTTCACCCAATTTTTAGGCGAGCAAAAGTACAGGAACGTATTACGTCTTGAAGTAAATTAAAGTAAATAATACTTAATATTTGGTTACATATCCCTTGCTTGCAGTAATTGCATCAAGCCTGCGACTCACTGACATCACCAAACTGTTGGTTTCTCCTTTTGTGATGCTTTTCCAGGCTTTTACTGCAGCCTCTTTCAGTTGTTTTTTTTTTTTTTCGGAGGGGGGCGGGGGCAGTGTTTGAGTCTATATCAGAAACAAATGAATTGGCCTTGCTGTTCCAATTATTCTATAATAGGAATTACATGTCAGTATATATATATATATATATATATATATATATATATATATATATATATATATATATATATATATATATATATATATATATATATATAAAACATTATTTTACATTTATATCTGTTGAGTATTGTTGGATTTTCAGTTCTGTTTGGTCAGCAGCTCTGACAATAGTGCAGCTATTAATTTTATGCCCACTGTAAAAACTGATAGCCCCATTAAGATATGTGAACTTATTTCATTTCTTCATTTCACTTCATACGGAACTCAAGTTTATAAGTTTTCAACAACTAAACGTAAAGTAATTCACTGTCTTGACTGTTAATACTTGTAAAATGTAACTTTTTGAATTGAAACAAAGGTGATCTTCAGCTTGAGTTTGCTCATGTTTTTACGGCAGCAGGTGAACTTCAGTGCAGTAGCAATTCATTCACAGGGACTTGTATGGCAGACACTCCACATAAAAGGATTCAGAAATGTTTGTAATTGTTGATATGGTGAAATTTTCTGTAAGGAGATGTTTATTTATGGACAGTTATAGCTGGAACTTTAAGTTTTTCGACCTCTTCAAGACCGAGGAGTTTACCCTTTTTTTTTTTCGTGGTTCCTCTGTAACATGAAGCGTGGTCTTTTGTTTTTGTTTTTTTTGTCTTATTAGCTTCAACAGAAAGTGACTGGATGAATATTTAATAGCTGCTAAAACATAACAGAAGTTGTTTTCGTAGACTCTCCACAACATAAATACAATGATATACAGTAAATGTATGATGTAATGCTATTTAATTAAAAACTAATTAATAAAAATTGCTGGGGTATAAGAGGAACAAAACACTTCAGGACATAATATTATAGGAAAATGATCAACAAGGTGGTAACAGTAACTCTGCTTCATCACACCACCCCATTGTTGATTATTGTCCTATAACAGCACACCCAAAGTATTTTATTCCTCACTTATTAACAGATAAACAGTGGTATGTTTAAAAAATATAAATAGAAATCTCCTAATTGCTCAAGGATTACTTTTTAAAAACAATATTCTGTGATGAATCCTGTTAGATTCCTATTCACTGTCAATGTCAATAATTTATGAGAACATCTCTTGTGAATAATGATATGTCCTTATAAACTCCTCATGTAGTTGTTGTAAATAATGTTAACACAATACCACTAATTAATGTCCCTGGATACATATTTTCCTATCAGTGCCTCTGACACATGTTCATCATCATCCTTATGTTCAGGTTGAATAATAAATGCTTATAAATACATAAACAACATGATAGAGGGCGCTGTTCCCTTGCTCACTCATTCCTGAGGTTGGATGTGTCCCTCCTTATTATAAGTCAAATAAATAAAGAATATAATTTGATCAAATCCTTGAACAATCAATGTAACCTCGTAAACTAAAATTTAAATTCTTTACTGATATCACTGTATACCTGTACACTATTAATCCCACTGAAGTTAATGAATAACATGCTTTAAGATAAATAAATTAATAATAAGACAGGACGTTAAAGGGTTAAGAATACATATCATATCTATGCATTCCTAAAAGCCATATTTTGTTATTTTAGCCCTATGCCACTGATACATTACATCCTGAATTGGCACCGATGATGTGATGTTATTCATTGACAGAGCTGAAAGGTGCCTGCACTCACAATTACTCCATAAATCATCCCACAATCTATATTTCACGCTGTATGCTGCCTAAAACTGAATTGGCCTCATTAACAGGCAATGTTTTTTCTCTGCTGTCACACACTGTGTGGACTTTTACATTAGTCATGCAGAAGCAATTGTTTAAACAAGCTTCTGCATCTAATATTAACTCAGCCAAAGTTGTGAATGCACGTCCACGTATTTCAGGCTTGGTATCTGGATAATGTGCAAGGCAGAGCCTAAAGATGTACTTAAGATGAATGAGGTGAGGTTAGTATGTGCTTTGTTGTTGATTGGTTTCTTTCTATATTCGGAAGGCTGATGATCTGATGGCATGTAGCATAGTAGATCTAAATCTGGGCCTGTTGTGTCTCAAATTTGAATAGGTCACTAGCGAAAGTGATGAAACGAGATAACTAACCAGGTATGAATCCCAAAATACCTGCACAACGAGAAGCCTAACTTTGATGTATAAAGTCTGTACCTCACTGCATGAGAATGCACGTCAGAAACATTTTGTTTTGTTTTTCTTTGGTGGTGTTGCCTAGCAACTGTTGTTCTTTGAGGGAAATCCTTGCGTGTGAGCACACCTGGGCTTGTCACATTTGCCGTCTTTCCTTTTCAGGATCACCTAAGGCTCTCTTTCTCTTTCAGGACAGAGGTGAATCACCTACGGCACTGCTGATTGCAGACCCTCGATGATATCCATCACAACATCAACATTTCACCATACTACAAGGCATAGCTGTAACCTAGTGCTATGAATGCTATGAAAACTTGAAAACTGTGACTTAAAACTTACAATCTAACATTAAATATGTAATAAAACAGACCTTAAGTGCAGGTTGAAAAAATGTAGAAATGAGCAAACAAGGATACATAAATTGTACTCTGACAGTACAGCCTGGAGCTCAAGATGATTACAGATCAGTATTTCTGGATGAGCCTAAAGTGCCTAGACCCTGAAGCTATAGAGGCTATAGAGGAATGCCCATGCATGCACTCTCTCACACACATGCTGTTAACTGCGGTTGTAGAAAGCGTGGTAATAAAGCAATGAGACTCTTTGAGACTGCTCGCTGCACGCTAGCAAGACTGACTGTAAGGCTCCAGTGTGTTAATTTAATTTTATTGTCATGCCGTTTTTTATAATCTTGCTCATGAGGCATGTTGACTGTGATCACAAGCTTGTACAACTTTAACCCTAACTTGTCAGGATTATTGTATACATTGTCTTAAGGGCAGTGCTGCTTCTCGATTGTGAACTGAGATGTAGTATAAAGTGAGGCTTTAGTGTGTATGTGGCATTTTGGCTTTACTTGTTTGCACTACAACCAACCAGAGAGTCCTAATCATGTCAGTGATGTGTTTAATGATTCTGTTGCTAATTTGTTGTTCGGTGGTGTATTTTCATTAATCCTGTGAGAAGTTAGCAGTTGTGTGCCAGACTGATATCACAGGCATACACTGTTATTGCTAGTGCAGTTACCATGCTGTTTAATAGCAAAAATGAACAAGGAATCTCAAACATAAGGGATAACACTCAGGTTTCACTGTTAGCTCCTGAAAATAAAACAGCAATAGCTTCTTTTTCATTCACATTTTCCAGCGATGTTCAACATCATATTAATGGGAAATCCAGTGTAGAAGTAGTGGAGACGTTGGTGTAGATATTGGACTCAAATTCCCAGAATGCAATGCAGCGATATGACGCTGAGTTACATTACAGCAGAGACTTGGCTAAGCTAGTTAAAGATCAATGGCATTGATGCTGGTATTAGCATGATATTTGAAGCTTTGGAAGCTGATCTGTTTGAGCAGAATATACAGATAAAGAGATGAGAGCGCTGGATAGACAAAGGACTAAAGCGCAGCTGCATCGTTCTTTTAAGTAGAGATAAAACAATTGCTAAATCCTGCTGCATTGCTATCACCAGGTAGTCAAACAGCATTGTGGGTAATATTGGAAACCAATGACAAAATGAAAATACACCAACATATCAATGAAAGACGTTTAAACTAAAAAAGTAAATTTATTAGATAAATAATGGACGCCATTGAAGATCACATGTTAGTTATAAAGATTAGTATTCAGGGTTGATTTTTCCTTTAATGTAGGCCTCAATGGGTTAATCATCCTCCGTTATGAGTTCAGTTATACATCTGTTTTGTTTTGTACACACGTCTACGTCACATTTATGTCATAAGGGGTTTCCTTGCTACATTTTTGTTTTTGTCATACTCATTGATGTATGTACTACTGGTTCCAGATGACAGATATGATAAGCAAACCAAAATGAAAGCCCCACATGAGTTTCACCTTCCATGGGACTTGAATAACTCATCCATTTCATGTTGGCATTTCATATCATATCAATACAGATCCTTCACTGAAAATCACTGATTGAAAATAGTCCAAATAAAAATCATCTTATATTAGCCGGGGGAGAACTGCTTGCACTTTTCTGTTTGAAGAAGTTACTTTTGGTTTGTCTACATGGGTTTCTAGAACAGGCATTACTTCATTTTGTCTCAGTATTTGCCTTAAGCGCAGAAGGACAAACTGTGTATACTGTATAATACAAGATGTACACACACGGACGTGGCTGTTATTGCTTTAGGAAAAGTCACAGGCTTAATTCACTTGCAATACAGCTGTTGAATTTGGTTTGACCAAAATGAACAGGTCATTTTAACATCTGGTTTGCCAATTATTTCACTGCAAAAAAATAGATCTTAGCAAGTAATTATATCTTGAATATTGGCGAACTGATCTAATACTTCTTACTGTGCAATTATTATAAATCAATTAAATAATGTTATTTAGCCTGTTTTTAGATGCATTTACACATTTCAAGCTTTACACATTTTTCTATTGGCAGATCATTTTGCCTGTTTCTGGGAATACATGCTTAAAATGGAGGGGGGAGTCTAGACTATTTCAAGCATGAAATGAGCAAAAATGTCTAGAAATACGTTTAATAACCTTATATTTGGTTTACTGAAATATTATAATAGAAAATACTAGATACATTTGACTATACTGAAGATACTTTCACTTGATGTCATTTTTTTGAAGTGTCAGTGTTAAGAAACTACATTATATTTATTCAGAATCATTTACAAGTGCTGCAGAAACCAATCAAAGCACAGAGCTGGGTTGTTCAAGGTTAGGTATCCATATGAGCAGCAGATGTAACTTGCAGCAAGTGAAAGCAGGACGCAAGTGGGAAAAAAATTAACGTGCTTTATTTGGCCAAAACAAAAAATTATAACTATTGTAAATGGTGTGTGTCAAAACACAGGCAGAAAGCATTAAACAAGGATAATTCATTATCACAATTAGAAATAAGAGCAAGAGTCAAAACAAAAAAATATGGAAGTAGAAAATAAGACACTGGGAATCAAAGCTTGGAATTAACAATAGAAATGCATGGCAAGACAAAATGTTCACAAAAATTCACAAAAATGTTATGACACAACAGGGTATAAACAGACAAACTAATCAAGGAATAAACACAGAACAGGTGAGCACAGCATATGTGCCATCACTGCTGAAAAAACAACAACAATTGAAACCATCACAGAAATTCTAATGGTTTCCACTACAAATACCATTACAAACCATCAGCTAACCATTAAAATCATTATGATTACCATTATAGGTCCTTTATGGTATCCACTAGACATAACATTCAGCAATAGAAGGCAACAAATTACCAGCACAGACCCACAGGGACCATTACAGTTTTCATTAAAACCAATACAATTTCTGTTATAACCATTAAAAATATGATGAAAATTCTATGAGGTTTTTTTTTCAGCAGGGATGCGATGAGAGGAGGAATTTGTGACAGCAGTTATCCAAGTGGTTAAAGTCATGAGAACAACAGGGAAATATGGATGCTGAGCATTAGCTAGCTAATGGCCCGAGGCAAATGATTTAGCTAGCAAATAACTGTTACAGCGTTTATATAAACAATGTCAAGACAGAGTAATGACAGAAGCAGAGCCAGTGCAAATGAGACAAAATCACAAGAAATATCAACATACAGAGTAAAATTACATTAATTATAACTTAGCATCAACTGCTAACTCAAGGATTTAGTTAGAACAGCTTTTATCTCACTGATATGGACAATGTAAAGACAGAGTGAAAGTGAAAACAAGACAAAACCTGTGAATGTTTTCCTCAGATATGTTTATACAAGACCAACAGTTTAGCTAGCTAATAAACACTTGTTGTCTTTTATATGGACAATGTAAATGTAAATTGACAGTGCAAATAAGACAAAATTATAGGAAATAGCAACATTTTCCTCCGATATGATGTTGAGTTGATAGAAAAAGACTGTATGACTAAAATTAAACTTCTAACCCAAAGTTTTAGCTAGGACATTTCAGTGATATTGACAATGTAAAGGCAGCGTAACAGTAAAAATGTGACAAAGCAGCCAAGAATGTTAACATTTTGAGTTGGTTAATTGCTCAGACGTGTTGGTGAATTGCTAATTAAAGACTCAATACTAAAATAGCCTAAACTATTAACCCAAGGCTCTAGTTAGCACATAGATTTTTATTTCATTGAACAATGTAAAAGGCCAATAATTTCACTAACTAGCATGCATATATCTTGTATGTCTTTATATGGACAATGTAAAGGCAGAGTGACACTAAAAACATGACAAATCTATTGCAAATCTCCACATTTTCCTCAGATCTGTTGGTAAATTACTACGAAAAGACTCCAGGGAACTAAAATAACTGTAATTAAGATTAGCATCAATTACTAGCTGAATTCCCATTTGTTCTGTCATACTGAGGAATGTATACAGTTCATCACAACATGTGTACTCGGAAACATTTTGACTTGAATAGTGCAAGAATATGGAATCGTCTAGAATTCTGATATACAGCCAAACCATTTTATTATTAATCTTAATCCCCAGCTACCTCAGGTGTTGCTACATGCTTATCTCAGTTTTATCTTTTTATGTCCCCACATCCCCCACCTGCTCCTCCTGAAAGACATCCTTCCCTAAACCACAGGAAAAACCTCATGTCCCGCAATCCTGCACCATGAAGTGTTTTTTAGCCGTAACATCTTTAAAGGGGAGTAAAAATAAACTCTGGTGAGACATGTGCTTTTCATCTGGGAGCATGAGAGGAGGTGATCGGCAGAAAGTAGCCCTCATTGTGTCCCATTTACTCAGTTATTATGATTAAGTCCAAACCAGCATGCAATTTATAGATGATACTGTTCAAATAAGAGAGTACGCTGTATAGACGAAAGGAGCGGGTGAGGTGGTGGAGAAGGGCCTTTATGGAGGGAAAAGACGAGTTAAAAATAAACTACATATCCCACATAAAAGCCTCTAAAGATAGGATGTTAAAAACCAAGGACACACTGGAGTGATGACTGAGGCAGTAAATAGTTACCCACTAAAGACAGGGAAGCGTCTTAATACTTAATTTATGGCAGTGAGCATGTGTGTGTGTGTGTGTGTGTGTGTGTGTGTGTGTGTGTGTGTGTGTGTGTGTGTGTGAGATAATATTTTATATGATCAAGTCTAGGTGTAATTTAAGCTTCATTAATCATTCCAAGCACACACAATGTGTCACTCAGAAGAGCAGCTCTGAATTTATCTTGCACCGAATTGACATTTGATGATTAAAAAAATAAATAATAATAATCAAACATAGATTAAAATGGCAGCAGACATTGCTTATGGATTAATCGTCCTGAAAAGTGTTATCGTGCGCCCTAGTTAAACAGTGTGTTGACTCTTCATTTATTTTATTCACAGATGAGTCAGTCTTCAAATAACGTGCCCAAGTGTTCGATCAATATCCTTGGACAAAGAATTAGGAAGGAGGTGAAGTCTTACGGAGGGCACATACCAAACAGGAGACAGAGGATCATATAAGAGGTAGTACGACTCCAAAACTTCTGAATGATTAATCTTTATAATGCCATGAGCAGACTCCCTGTCTGCCTGTTCACCAGCATAGATTTGTTCAAAACTGATTATTATTATAATGAATGCAGTCTATTATTGAGACATGGTTAGCAGTTTGCATAATGCTCAACTGGAGGATATAAGCTTAGATTATTTGTTAGCTACATTAGCCTTGTAGCTCCAGTGAAAAATTAAAGAAGCAAACTTTAGACAACAAGCCTGTTTTGACTGACGGGTAAGGAATAAAACACTTGTGCTGTTGTAGTAAAATAATCAACGGCCAGACGCAGCTAGTGTTACCACTCCGAAGTGGATTATTTTCTGATATCAGCATGTACCAAAGTGATTTATTTGTATTTCATTTGTTTTTATGTATTAAAGAACAATACATCATAATTTGTATCCTTCTATAGTTACAAGTAATGTTGTGGAACGTTTGTGAAACAAGTTTGTACCCATTACAACCTTGCATTATAACACCTATAAATAATTGTTCAACAAACAAACAAACAAAAACATAACTTATCATCTTACAGGGAACCTGAAATCCTCACCAGTCTTCATTTTGTTAAATAACAGCACATAACATAATCCATTTTTATCCCTTTATGACTAAGGTGTTACTATAGAAACGATAAGGAATTAGAACAAGCAGATTAAAGTGTACCTATTATGGTTTTTCAGATATTACCTTTCACGCAGTGTGTTCTAGAGCTGTTTGTGAATGTAAAAAGTCTGCAAAGTTTCAAAAATCAAAGCGCACGACAAACGGTGTTATTGACTCCCAAAAGAAAGAACCGATTCTGAACAGCTGAAACGAGTCGTTAGTAATTCCAGACCTCACTTCCTGTACTAACCTACGTAGGTTTGTAACAAAACGTCCCGCTTCTGGTCTTTTTTTTCTGAAGGAGCTGAAACGCGTTACGGTAGTGGCAGTTTCCTTTTTCACACACGCTGACAGTGGTAGACCAATCACAACAAACTGGGACATTTGACCAATCAGAGCGGAGTATGCTCTTTGAAAGGAGGAGTTTAGAATTAATCCTTTAGAACAGATCATTGAACGAGTCGTTTGTGACACTGGCGGAAAAAAGTTAATGCTGCAATTTAAATTATGAGCACATTAAAGTGTTTTTTGTCCTTGGATGCATGTAAATCTATTGTATGAGACCTTTAATACAAAATTAGGCATGTTTCAAAACCATAATAGCTGTGTTTTAATATGAACCTGTGATCTGCAGCTGCACTACTGTCAGAGGTGCTGTTATAAAAAATGACTCAACACCATCGGACCAATCAGATTTGAGAATTCAGCAGCACTGTGGTATCACGGTCAATATTGTGTACATTTTACATTGTACGCTTAAATTTGAGTCTGTTTAAAATCAATTCACATTGTACCTTTTATTATTGTGAGTTCAGTTTTACACATTACAGCATAAGGAAGGAGAATGTCGTGTTTATGAGTGGTTAATATTTGTCCAGGGATTAGGGCTTGAAATAGCTTTCATTCTGAAGAATTCAAAGTATTATGGACAGCTCCCCTTTTCCTCAAAACTACTGTCATAAAAAAAATATTCTTTATGCTGATAAAATTTCAAAATGCAGTAAGATATGAACATCTTTTTATAACAACATGACAGACTAAACACTGTGTCAATGTAACATCCGAAATAGCATGTAATCAATTCTGTCTGTGCTATGACATTGAACATTTTCCTGCCCAAGTGCTCGGTGATTAAAACGTCCCATTCTGCAATATGCATTTCATTTACACTACACTTCATAGCACACTTCTCATGGGAAGAGCTGTGAAGTTACACATGAAACCAATATTATTGTTATTACCTGACAGGAGGTCAAAAGTACAGTCTTGCATTCAGGGGACACATTTCCGAGACCCCTTCTGAACCATTACAAGGCTTATTATATTACACCAGAAAGGTAATGTGGACAAACGCATATGAGAGCGCTTTTCCTCCCTCAGGGGTGAGCAGCTGTCAAAGCTGCAAGGTGAGCAAAACAGCTGACCTGAACTCTGAAAGGACATGGATGCTGTGCTTGTGGGTTTTTTTCTGAAAGCACTGTAACATTGTCATCCATCTTTTTCATAATCTTTTAAAAATTAATGTTGTAATATTATTTCATGAAGATTCATGAAGTTTATCAATATGTTTAATTAAGTTTGTGAGGTTCCATGCCATCAGATACTGGGAGTATTGCCAGTACTGGGAGTTTTGACATCAAAATAAAGAGTTATTGTTGAACCTTTTCATATTTTGTTTTAAAAATTCACAAAAATATTCTGCTGTCATGGATATCAAACAATAGCAAACATAAAACAGGTTTATCAAAAAAAAATATTTCTTAAATATAGGTGTGCATCAATTATTGGCACCCCTATGAATTCATATGAGAAAAATATATTTGAAGTATATTCCCATTGATATTTTAAATTTTTATTAGTACACCTGACTAGGAACAGGAAATTGTTCAACCATGACTTCCTGTTTCAGAGGGGTATACATATGAGGTCACACATAGGCCAAATTCCCTTAGTTACTCATAATTTATCCGTTTGTAGTTATATTTAATGTTGTGGAATATCTGCAAAACAACTTAGCACTTTTGTAATAGCTGTTATAAACAGTTGTTCTCTCACTGTTCACTCCTTTTTTCTCTTTTTTCAAAACTAATAAAGACAAAAAAACATGCAAACTACTCTGCCCTGAAAATTTTCCATTGGTGGAACAGTTACAGCTTTACCTCTGATTGTTAAAAAACGCTGACACTGGAGACTCCTTGCATAAATGTTTAATTTTTCTTTGTGCTATAACAACACAAGATACAATGAGTACAATGAGTTGATACTATAAAAACAATAACATATTAGGTTGCACGCATTAATATAAACCTGTGTTTTGCCTAACAGTCAGAACTACTGTCAGAGCTGATGTTATAAAAACTGACTCAACACCTTCTGACTAATCAGGTTCAAGAATTAATATATTATAAGATAGTTTTAAGCCTGAAAAGCTTAAACCTGTGTGTCAGACAGAGTGCTGAAATACAACAGGAAATTTGCCAATTACTGATAGGAATCATCAACACATGAAATGTTTGTACCTGAACAGACTCTTAGACATTAATTTACATTCCATCTGTGTATTTTGCATTACACCACTGGCATGTCTTTCTTGTTTTTTTCTCCATCTGTGACTCATCCTGTTATGAAATGACTATGATGAGTGCAATCAGCCACAGACATGGCAATGATAGGATCTAACGTCTTTTCAGAACCATCAAGACCACAGATCCTCTTCTACAGCCCATTCACTCAGGTTTACAGTAAAGTGGAAAGAGAAAAGAGTATCAGCATGTATAGAATCGATTTATAACATTGCTTGGGTTTTTTTCCTCAATAAGCACTAATTTAGAGCAATAGATATTAATGGGAGAAAAAATACAACCAAACTGTCTGCAAATAGACATCTACTCAGGGACATTGTGTACATTCCATCAACAGCCCATACATGTTTCTAATATGTCTCAGCATTCATGTGTGTTTTATTTGTTTGTTTTTAAACCAGTGACTCAGTCTGGAATGAGAATAACGAAACGTTCTGATCTATTATTATAAATGCTGTCGACCACAAGAGTGGTAGAGTTGGGGTTTTTTAAGTCATCCTGAAGCTCTCTTTTGATGTTACATGCATTCTTTTAGCAGACGCTGTCATCCAAAATGACTTACAAGTGAGGCATAAATCCAAAACAAGCATTAAGCTGAACAAAAGAGAGTTATGAGTCTCGCTTAAGGGTCCAAGAGTGGTACTTTTGGCATTTGATTTCAGTTAAAAGAGAACTTCCTGGGGGTGGCTCAGTGGTACAGCAGGTAGTGGTGCTGCCTCACAGCTCCAGAGTTCCAGGTTCAATCCTGAGCTTGGGTTACTGTCTGTGTGGAGTTTCACATTTTCTCCTAGTGTCCGTGTGGGTTTCCTTCGGGTTCTCTAGTTTCCTCCCACCTCCTAAAAACATGCTGGCAGGTAAAAATTGGTGAAATTGCCCAAATTATCCCTGCATGTGAAGAAGTGTGTGAATGTTTGTTTGAGGTACTCTGCAATGGAATGATATCCCATCTAGGGTGTATTCCCACCTCACATCCATTGATCTTGGGAAAGGCTCTGGATCTACCATGACTCTGAACTTATAAATAATTGAAAGCATTCATACATTTGCATTTCATTAGTCTTTTAAAATGGACCTATAGGATTCGGCATAGAGTCTGGTATGTTTTCACCAAGCTTTCCTTATGGCCAAGAATCATTTGCTTTAACAAGAAAAAAGCAACTTGAGTGACATGATAAACGACCAACTATTACTTTTCTCATAACCTGTCCGCAAAGACATGAGATCTCATTTACACTGTTGCTTCAATCTAAACTCTTAGGTAACCTTTAACGAGGGGTTTCTGTGAATTTTTTTTTTTTTAAATCCAGTGAATCCTGTGTTCCACTGAAAAACTCATTGTGTACAAAAGTTTGTTTTCTTGATTGAATCCAGTGTGTGGAAGTGCATAGAGACAATCAGATTGCAACATTGTAGATCTAGAAGCTTGTGGCCAGAAAAGTGTACAAAAGATATCAGATGCTACATTTGAGGGTCTGAAGCCGAAACAGTATCATTTATTAGGTTATAGTTTTCAACTAACATTAATTAACTTTAGCATATAGTTGTTGTTGTTGTTGTTTTTTATAGCACAGCAGATTTTATAGAACTGGAGGCAATAGATACAATAGAAACTCATACTTTTTATTTGGATGTAAGCCATGCTCATGTCAGCAGTTGCTTCACTTCTAGGTTTGGACTGAGAAATCAAGGCTATCAGAATGCTTTCCAACTAAAAACTTGAATTTCCCGGTCAAGGATTTTTAGTTAGAAGTCAGAATTACAATTATATCAAATTACTATTAAGTATCATGCAACATGAGCTGTTAAACTACAACTGCTCACTTTTAAATATTAAAAGTAGCTAAACACACCACAAAAAAAAACAAAACAATGAATTGACAGATTTTATAAAACCTATGAGAAAATTCCTCAGAATAATGCAATTATCTTTCCCAGCTCCATATGCGTAGCTGTGCATGGCCGTTCTGCTACCAAGGATAAAACGTTTAGAACCAGAGCGCTCCAAAACGTGTTTGCTTTTGTCCCAAATCACATTGTAATCCTGAGCTGTGAATTTGTTCTAGTTTGATCTGCACATGAGCTCTCTGCGCGATCATCAAACAACCCAACTGAGCACAGTGAGAAGCATTCCTCGCCAGTTTAATTTGACTTCAAATAATCAGAGGCCGTTCAAAGAGTTCCTGCAATATAATCTGACCAGGGTTCGGGAGAATTATGCACCTTACATCACTAAAACAGCGAACATCCCCCCACTGCGTCGGCTTTGAATGGGTCAAGAATAATATTAGCCCACATACAAGACCTCATAAATCTATTAGGAAAATATTCAAGTGGTTAAAATGCTGTAGATTTGTTTCACATTTGTTTCAGAGTGGTTATCGCAGTTCATGGACATAGGGTGAACTCAGAGGACTGTTCAGAGAGGAATGTACTGAGATGCCTCTGTGTTCCAGAAGACATTCCAATGCACTTGATTCCCATGAGAAAATGTTTTACTCAGTTGTTATGAATGCTGCAGGTTGACATATTTTCATACCTGTTTGTTTCTGATGTTGTTTTTACTTTTGTCATGTGTAGCCATGCCTCATGCGTCAAACTTCAATAACAAATCCCACATTGTTCTCTCATCTGTCTTTGAACACACTATGCAAATACTCACATTGTGAATGGAAAATATTTTACTCAAAGCTCTACAAGCATGATTTGGTGCACCTCTGCGTAAAGAATGAACGAGGGCGTCCAACTAATTGCAATTTTAAAAATTAGTTTTTGGAACCAAGCAACAGTCCCTGCCAAAAATAGTGAAAAAATACTGAATAGTGTCTTTCATTCCCCTCCAAAAAATTTTTATGAAAACCTTATGGGCTTCAGGCAGATTTCATTTATAATTGGTGAAAATTAAAGAAATAATTCCAAACAAAAATAGTGAAAAATATGCTTGATTCCAGAGTAATATACTTACTGATAGAAAAGTGCAAATTGAAACTATTATTTAACAAGATATTGTTTTATATTGATTAATATTTAGCAAGAAATAATGTAAAATATTCTGCCTATACAATATTCTGCTAGATTTATTCCAAAATAAACCTGGATATTATACTAATTTCGACTTAACTCAGGGGTGGGAACTGAACTTTTAATTTTTTAATACTTAAAAAGCTAACTTTTAAAAATTACATCGTTTTCAAGCTCTGTGCATTCAAGCTACAACATGGGGAATAAACTTGGACATTTCCATGAAAGCTAAAAAGTTGAAATTGAATTTTAAATGAATCAAGCATACGCAGCGCATTTCTAAGCCATTTCATCAAACTACGTTTCAAATGTATACATCGCTACATGCATGATTGTTGAGAAAAGCTGCAATTTGATTGTTACTTCAGTCAGTGAGCAGTCAGGAAATGAAATATAATATAAATAAATATAATCAGTGTAATAAAACACAAAAAATGATCTGAACTCTTTTTACCAGAGGCCAAAAAAGAATTTCCACCTGTTTTGGGGATGCCCGTGTTCAGCACTGAATTTATTTGTGATGTCACACTCCACAGTACTGTTTAATGGGTCATATGAAAGAAGACACTCTGGATTTTTTAGAATTTGCATCTTTTCATAAGCTTTCTTTTTTTCCTAGCCTACTTGGTTTAAATTTTATAATTTTATTGTGCAGTTGTATACGGTGTTTCACGAGCAAAAACTCTTTAGTTATGCTTTCTGTTTTACCTCTGTACCAATGTTATTATGCAGAGGTGTGAATTGTTTACCCAGCAGGGGGCTCACACCCCTGCCCTTTCCCATTGCCCTGCTCACTGGTAGCTAAACACAGAGTCACTATACTCTACACCCAGAAACCCAACCGTGTCCTGACTAATCTTATAACAGACATAAAAGCGCTAAAAAATAATAAATTTGTTTATACTGATTGATTTCTGGTGGTGGAATGGCATGTCAGTGTACTGCGAGAAAGACGGCAGTGGAAACTTTCAAAGACACTTAAATAATTTATTTCTATTTAAAAAATAAACATATTAGTTGTATTCATAAATACAACCCCTTGTCTATAACATGCTCAGTTATGTAAAAGTTCCAATCCAATGAACATATTGTGTCCTTGGTGTTTGATTCAGTGTTGTGTGGAGCCGCTGATGGTGTGTGTTCATTCCAAAGAGGAAAATCAGGAAAGCTTACGGGAGCAGACACAGGATCAGCCGAACACTCCGTCTAGACGAAGATGCTGCACCTGCATTCCTCAGCCTGCGACTCATAGCAGCCTACTTAATGCCACTGTTGAGAAACACTCGTGGGCACACAGAGGCCCAGCAGGCCACAACACACACACACATACACACACTTTTGCTATCCTTGTAAGGAACATCCACTGCCATGATTACTTTATAAACAAAAGGTTACATTTTTTCTCTATCATTATAATTGTTATTAATATAATTATTGTTGTTGTTTTTTTTATTATTATTATCATTGTTGTTGTTTTCTTTGGGGACCACTGAAACCTCACAAGGTCACAACTGTCAGATATTCCTATCATTGTCTGGATATTTGGTCCCGATCAAGAGATATAAATACATGCTCACACACACACACACACACACGCACACACGCACACACACAAACATATACACACAGGCTGTTTGGTCTGCTGCTTTGCTTCATGTAAGTGCCACATGTCAGCATGGGCCTCCTGCAGCCCCCACACCCAGACGTTCAACCTACTGCCCCTCAACACATGCACACACACACACACACACACACACACACACACACACACACACACACTTTCAAAGGCCATGCGCTACACATTTGCAAGCCTCCAATCACGTAATTACACCAGCCACGAGAACCATGTCATTTTCGGTTAGTAACTAACCATTGAAATGTCGACTGACTCTGCAATTTTGAAGCGAAAATCACAGACGCTCTTCGCTGTTGGTGCGTTTAGACTCGGCTGAAATAAAGACACAGACTGATGTCACCGTTAACGGCTTTCTCAAGAGTCGTTTAGATGAAGGAAATTAAAGAGCTGGATCTCCATGGAGGATCTCCCTGTGTTCATGGTGAGGTTTAAGCCACTCGAGTGCTGTTTCATAACTCATGTGTAACGTTTAAATGTGTGCCACAGTTTTCCATGCCAATAAGCACCCAAAACCTGCCAAAAGGGGTTTTTTTTCATGAAGTTGGAGGAGACACACGTTTGCACGGTTAAACACTGATATAACTCACCTTGGCACTTCGTTCCTGCCAACTATCCTTTAACACACACCAGCCAAATGGATAACTCTGTGTTTTTTCAGGAAAGTACGTCCCGCTGAGAGCACAGACGTGATATACTGCAGAGCGCATGACCTTTACGAATTGCACATCATTGAGTCATGAGGGGAGTAAATCAAAGCAAATTAATTGGAAAAGTCTGTTTCATGAAGGTTTACAGTAATTGCGAATATCGTGGGACTGAACTCCAAATGATGAAAACTTTAACCACTAGTTTTAATAAATCTAAAAAAAGACACCCGAATTTCAGCATTTTAGAATGGTTTGTTTTTCCACATCTGCACAAGTTAGAGAATTATGTGTGACAATAAAAAACTAAATTAATATGTAAGGTTGAAACAGAATTGTTTCAATTCTACATGAAGTTCTTGGCAGCTTGTGAAGCTGTAAAACTGTGAAAGGTGTTACATCATGTATTAAGAATTAGGAAGGAAATCCAAAAATTCACCAATATCCCAGGATTTTCCCATTTAATGAACACTTGCACTCATTTATCAAACCGGATATGTATACATTTATTTTATGTACAATGGGACTCACTAATGTGAAACTCAATTCATCAACTTCAAATTGTGTAATTGGCGAGGAGTTAATTTTATGAGCACTTTGCAAAACTTGGTCATTCCATATTAATGACTTTGAAATAAAGCAATCCAAATCAAATCTTGAAATAGCTGTTCAATTCAAATCAAAGTAATGGTTTCCTATAAAAGGAGGAGGAGTTAGTGTGTGTCTGTGGTGGTTGACATGCTGTAGTGGCTGAGCAGCATTACTGGAAGATTTAGCATACAACACATTTTAGGCAGGGCTCTTTCGGGGTTTAGTCGCCAGTTTGCCGTTTTGGTAAATGGTAAATGGCGCACTTATATAGCGCTTTTATCCAAAGCACTTTACACTGTGTCTCATTCACCCATTCACACACACACAGTAGCAGAGCTGCCATGCAAGGTGCTAACTTGGCATCGGGAGCTACTTGGGGTTCAGTGCCTTCAGCTCTCTATGGAGTAGTGGGTGTAGCTAAATGTAAATCAGCTGTGTCTTTAACACGCTTGCTAATTTACACCTGATTGGCATTGATCATGTACACACAAAAGTAGTGGAAGTGAAAATTTCTTAAGTCAAAAAAGATGGGAATTTTTAGCGCAGTTTGGCCCATGAAAACATTTACACGTAACTTTACTAAAATACTGATAAGTGAGGCTGCATTTCTATGAGAAAACAAAACACACTCCACATCATGCACCGTGACCATTTGCAGCTCTTCTGTGTTTTGGTCTGAAGTCATGTCATTAGTCATTATCTAAGTAAGCAAACAGAATGAAGAATGCAAAGGAGTGTAGGACCTTCATTACTTTTCATTGTCATGCACGGCCAGGGCTTTGATTTGTCCTGATATACATTCCTGCTTCAACAATGTGTGTGTTTGTTTAAGGACCAACAAACACCTGAAGCAGGTTCACCATGGGGGGCTTGCAAACGCTGGGCATCCAGATATTGCTTGGTCACTTCATTATAGTAGAGAGGCAGTGATTCAGGCAGAGAGTCGCTCCCAGATGAGAGATTTATCTCTGTGTACAGGTGTGGACAAAGTTTATTAGGTTGTCCACTGGGCAAGTAAAAACTTCAGTGTGCTGCCCAGTCCTCTGTTTCAGTTGCCTGGAAAAACTGTCAAAAGTTTGTGCTCTCAAGAAAAAGCAACAATATTGTCAGCCAACATTTCAGCTCTAAAATGCAATATTCTCTCCTCTCATTGCCTGTCTGGCTAGTGTCGTTATTTTCTCTGGTTATGTTTAACTGTGAGGCAACGTATTGCATATACAGTATCTCAGAAAAGTGAGTACACCCCTCACATTTTTGTAAGTATTTGATTATATATTTTCATGTGACAACACTGAAGAAATGACACTTTGCTACAATGTAAAGTAGTGAGTGTACAGCTTGTGTAACAGTGTAAATTTGCTGTCCCCTCAAAATAACTCAACACACAGCCATTAATGTCTAAACCGCTGGCAACAAAAGTGAGTACACCCTTAAGTGAAGATGTCCAAATTGGGCCCAAGTAGCCATTTTTCCTCCCTGGTGTCATGTGACTTGTTAGTGTTACAAGGTCTCAGGTGTGAATGGGAGCAGATGTGTTAAATTTGGTGTCATCGCTCTCACACTCCCTCATACTGGTCACTAGAAGTTCAACATGGCACCTCATAGCAAAGAACTCTCTGAGGATCTGAAAAAAAGAATTGTTGCTCTACATAAAGATGGCCTAGGCTATAAGAAGATTGCTAAGACCCTGAAACTGAGCTGCAGAACGGTGGCCAAGACCATACAGCGGTTTAACAGGACAGGTTCCACTCAGAACACGCCTTGCCATGGTCGACCAAAGAAGTTGAGTGCACGTGCTCAGCATCATATGCAGATGTTGTCCTTGGGAAATAGACGTATGAGTGCTGCCAGCATTACTGCAGAGGTTGAAGGGGTGGGGGGTCAGCCTGTCAGTGCTCAGACCATACGCCACACACTGCATCAAATTGGTCTGCATGGCTGTCGTCCCAGAAGGAAGCCTCTTCTAAAGATGATGCACAAGAAAGCCCGCAAACAGTTTGCTGAAGACAAGCAGACTAAGGATATGGATTACTGGAACATGTCCTGTGGTCTGATGAGACCAAGATAAACTTATTTGGTTCAGATGGTGTCAAGCGTGTGTGGCAACAACCAGGTGAGGAGTACAAAGACAAGTGTGTCTTGCCTACAGTCAAGCATGGTGGTGGGATAGTCATGGTCTGGGGCTGCATGAGTGCTGCCGGCACTGGGGAGCTACAGTTCATTGAGGGAACCATGAATGCCAACAGGTACTGTGACATACTGAAGCAGAGCATGATCCTCTCCCTTCAGAGACTAGGCCACAGGGCAGTATTCCAGCATGATAACAACCCCAAACACCTCCAATACGACCACTGCCTTGCTAAAGAAGCTGAGGGTGAAAGTGATGGACTAAACCCTATTGAGCATCTGTGGGTCATCCTCAAACGGAAGGTGGAGGAGCACAAGGTCTCTAACATCCACCAGCTCCGTGGTGTCATCATGGAGGAGTGGAAGAGGACTCCAGTGGCAACCTGTGAAGCTCTGGTGAACTCCATGCCCAAGAGGGTTAAGGCAGTGCTGGAAAATAATGGTGGCCACATAAAATATTGACACTTTGGGCCCAATTTGGACATTTTCACTTAGGGGTGTACTCACTTTTGTTGCCAGCGGTTTAGATATAAATGGCTGTGTGTTGAGTTATTTTGAGGGGACAACAAATTTACACTCTTACACAAGCTGTACACTCACTACTTTACATTGTAGCAAAGTGTCATTTCTTCAGTGTCGACACATGAAAAGATATAATCAAATATTTACAAAAATGTGAGGGGTGTACTCACTTTTGTGAGATACTGTAGGAAGCAGGAGAGTTACATGATGGCTTTCCGCTCAGCAGTGTTTCTGCAAACCTGCATGCTCCTCATTCTGAAAGGATCGTCTGTCAATGTGTCTCGGATGATGTGTGTAGTACAGCATGAGGTGGCAGAGGTGGAGTAGCTTGAACTATAGTTACTGCATTGAGATGTGCAAGATTACTAGCTACTGTACATATAGTTCTGTGAAAAAGTATTTGCTCTGATTTCTTCTGGTTTTGTGTATATCTCATAATACTAAACAGAAATGAAAAAATATCTAAGATAAAACAAAGGCACAAAAAAAAGTAACACACACAAAAAAACAGTTTTTAAATGATAAATATTTTTTGAAGCAGAAAAGTTATGCAATACCATTTGGGCCTGTGTGAAAATGTATTTGCCTCCGTAGTTACTAATTCCTCAAATCTATGAAACTGCATTCATAATGGGGTTCAGCTGAACTAGACACAACCAGGCCTGAATACTGCAAACCCTGTTCAATCAAATCAACACTTAAATAGAACTTTTTCAACAGCATGACGTTGGTTAAAAGGTCTTACCCAGTAACATACTATGCCAAAATTGAAAGAAGTTCCAGAAATGATGAGGAAGAAGGTGATTGAAAGACATCAGTCTGGGAAGGATTACAAAGCTATTTCAAAGGCTCTGGGACTCCAAAGGACCATATTTCAATTCAGATCAATTCTGGTTTACTTGTATAATGCTTTTAACAATGGACATTGTCACAAAGCAGCTTTACAGAAATATATAAATTTTGGATCTAAATTTTAAATTGATAAATTTATCCCACAGTGAGAGCCATTATCTTTAAATGGAAAAACACAGCACAGTAGTGAACCTTCCCAGAAGTGTCGACCTTCCAAAATTCCTCCAAGTGCACAGCAACTTCTCATCCAGTAAGTCACAAAAGAGCCAAGGACAACATCTAAGGAACTATAGGCCTCTCTTGCATCAATAAAGGTCACTGTTCATGACTCCACCATCAGAAAGACACTGGACAAAAATGGCATCCATTGAAGAGTGGCAATGTGAAAACCACTGCTAACCCAGTAGAACATTATGGCTGATCTGAATTTTTCCAAAACACACCTTGATGATCCTCAAACCTTTTGGAGGAATGTTCTGAGGACCTCTGAGTCGAAAGTGGAACTGTTTGGAAGACAGGGGTACTGTTAAATCTGGCGTAATTCAAACACAGAATCCACAAAAACAACATCATACCTACGACCAAGCATGGTGGTGGTGGTACCAGAAAATCCTAAAGGAGAATGTCCAGTCTTTGGTCCACAAGTTGAAACTCAAGCGCAACAGCAAGAGAGCAAGACAATGATCCAAAGCATAGGAGTAAGTCCTAGTTCTAGAAGTAAGTGAAAGACTGATCTCCAGTTATTGGAAGCATTTGGTTGCAGTTATTGCTGATAAAAGTGGCACAAACAGATTTTAAGTTTAAGGGGGCCCATTAGTTTTTCACATTGGTGATAGATGTTGGATGATTTTTTGCTTCAATAAAAAAAATAATTAATAAAAACTATATTGTGTGTTTACTCAGGTTGCCTTTGTTTTATGTTGTATTTCGTTTGAAGATATATTTAGTATGAGATACATACAAAAACAGAAGAAATCCGTTTTTCACAGCACTGTACATAATAAAAAATTTTGTTGTTTTGCAAAAGTTAGTAGGAAGTGTGGTTTATTTTCTGTTTATTTATTTGTATTCTCTGGTTGTTTAACCTACATGACAACTGTGAATAAAAAAGTAACATGAAATCTGCTTGTCCCAGGCATCTGGGCTACTGAAGGTCTGCTGATGTTGGAGTTCATGTACAGTTTACTATCTGTAAAAATGAATTACCTACACTCAACATCAGATATTAAGTCTCATGCTCTGTGATGAAAATTGGAATGAAGATTGTCTTTATAATGCAAAATAGCCCAGGGAGTGTATGCCTGTGGAACTATTAATGATACTGTGACGCATTTAACCTAATTAATGCACTCATTAGTGGTATTTTTCCACAATAGAAATCAGGTCTTGGCCAACACCTAGTTTTGCATTCGGTGCAATGGAGGGTACGCACGTGACATCAAGGTAGCCGAAACTCGCCGTGGTCACACCCACTGAGTGGCAAAAAAGACTGAGCAGCAGCATTAGTGTACAGCGTGAATTCCACAAAAACACAGAAAAAACTTCTAAAATGGAAAAAAGCTGTTGTGTGATCGACTGTGCCAACAGATTTAACAAGAATTCTGAGCTATCTTTTTACAGAGTGACAAAAAACCATTCAGTCCTTTTTTTACTAAGTCGAGCAGTGTAAGTGTAAGTTCTTTTGGCATGTGGTATTCATGTTGTACAATGATGAATCATTTGCTACATATTTCTTTTTAAACGCTGCCTATTTCCATTGATAAATAATGTGGGCTCATTCATTCTCTGACTGTGTTTTACCTTCCCAAATATATAACGTTAGTAAGTGGAAGCAGTGTTAGCTACAAACAAACTAGGACTAGCTAGCTTATGGTTTACCAGATAAAATTATATAATAAAATACAAATATTTGTACATACTGGTCCACATACAACCAGAATGCTTATTGGTGTTCTTGTCACTTGAATTTCTCCAACAAACCCCACCTTGAAGTAGGACCAAGTGTGAAGGTTTTTGTATGCCTTCAGACTTTGATTAGTGTATTTCCACAGCCTCGAAATGAGGTACATATAAATGTTCCAGGTTTATTCATAATTTATCACACAATGCATAATCTGCTGTAAATCTGCATAAAGAATAAGCAAGGACATCCATGTATTTACAATCTGACAATGTTAAAAAAGCAAAGTTCAAACTGAATATTAAAAAAGTTAATATAAGAAGGGTCAATCATGAATTTTGTATTATGATGGTTCATTATTCTGAAGTTTACCGCCTCAGGTGTTTAAACCCTGAAGTGCATGCTGTTCTCTTTAAACATGCAAAGCAAACACTCTATGTGTGTGAACGGATCTTTTACTCGAGGCTCTGCATGCATGAACTGCTGTAACTCTGCACATAGAATGAACAAGAAGGTCCAGGAAATTACCTTAGATTTTGGAAACTGCACAAATAAAGCTAGCCAAAAATGTGAAAAATATATCATGCAATCCCAGAAGGTTCATTTACAAAACGAAAACTGCATGTTAAATATGTTGCTGAACATTTTCCTTGTTTCTGGAAGCCATGAAAATAAGCCCAGTTAAAAGTATGGTGTCTTGATGTGTCACAGCTCCGGGGTTTCCGGATGGATCCTGAGTTCTGGTTAGTGTGGCGTTTCCATGCATGTTCTCCCCGTGTCTATGTGGGTTTCCTCTGGGTTTTCCAGTTTCCTCCCATCTCTCAAAAACATGTCAGTATTTTGATTGGCTAAGTGTGAATGCGTGTGTGTGTGTGTGTGTGTGTGTGTGTGTGTGTGTGTGTGTGTGTGTGTGTGTGTGTGTGTGTGTGTGTGTGTGTGTGTGTGTGTCTTTGGGGTTGGTGTAGTGGGCGATAGTCTCAGGATCACCACAAACCTGATCAGGACCCTAACCTAACTGTTTTGTTTTTAAAAAATAAATCAATAAATCAAACTGGGTATTAAAAACTCTTTACTTCTAAGGATCAAGCTGTTTCATGACTGTGTAGAAGTGTATGTTTCAGATAAAGTTAAAACTGAGGCTTATTCTGCTAAGAACAAGCACAAAGGCTTGTACATTCACCTGTCAGTTATGCATATAGGCCTCGCCAAATGAGCAGCGTTCAATATTTCAAACATGAATACATGAAAACGCATTTCCTGTTTAACATAAACTGGTTATGTGACCATATAGATTAGCAGTCATTCAGATTCAGTTTTAGATGATTATGTAATATAGTGCAGTGGAGTTTCACCATGTTTCACTTTACCTGCAGAAATGTGTGCAGCATTGCGCAGGATGTTATACTGTAAGCCTCTGTGGGTGGGAGCATGGCAGTTAGTGTTGTCATAACCTTGCATATGCAAGATGAAGTGCAGGCCAAATCACGCCTTCAGGCTCTTTTGAGCTGCTTAAGCTTGTAATTGCCTTGGAGCTGCTTGCGATCATTTAGTGTTATCCGTAAATCTTAAGCAAGACAGACAACAAATGGCATGATGGGATTATAGAAATGGGCTTATTATGGCAACCATCAATCTATTGCAAACTAGTGTACATGATGCAGCTTTTTTATGAAATCACAATAGTAATGAAACAAAGGCTTGCTATTCTTTGTGTAGGGCTCCAAGCATAGATGATTGAACCAGTGTTGCTAACACTTTTCAGGGCAAAGTGGATAATACATGCACAAAAAGTTGCTAAAAGTTACCAGGTGATATAGACTAATTTGCATATTCATTGAGTTGTCATGACCATTTGCATATCAAAATGTGTTAGATGAAAAAGATATTCTAAAGAGAATAAAATAGAAAATGGTTTTATCAGAAAAGAAAATAATAGATAACGCTGTATTTCTTGTAGAAAGATGTCATCTTTGGTAACAACAACACAAATTATTTACATATTTACAATCTTCTATCAAGAATACTGACAAAATAAAGCAGTGGTAGTGAGGAATCATGAAATAAACATGAAGGAAATGGTTACAAATGAAATAACACACTTTCATTGTTGCAAATGTAACCAAGAAGAGTGTTTATCTTTCCAATTATGCTATTCACATGAAATTTTCACCAGCATCAGTATGAACTCAAGAAATCTGGAAATATAAAGAATTCACAACATTAATGTCCATAAATAAAGTTATGTGTAATAAAGTGGAATGACACAGGAAAAAAATATTGAACACACTAAGAAAAAGCAGTTTTCTAAGGCAAGGTAAGGCAAGGAACCAGCTGAAATCTGTAAGTAATTATTCTCCCTATCTGAGTAAATTAATATCATCTGGGTTAGTAAATTGAAGGTCTATAAAAAGGCTTTTCGTTACCAAGGTGTCACACAAGAAACATCTCATGATGGTTAAAAGCAAAGATCTCTCCCAAGACCTTCAGAACCTTATTGTTGTAAAACATATTGATGGAATCTGATACAGACATATTTCAAAACTTCTGAATCTTCCAGTAAGCACCACTGGGGCCATTATCCGCCAGTGGAAGCAACAACACTCACAACCTCGGGAAAAGACTGCTGACCATTGAATCAGAAGAATAGTCAGAAGAGTAGCCCAAGAGCCAAGGACCACTCGGAAAGAGCTCCAGAAACACTTGGAGGCAGCAGGTACCATCGTTATAGAGAAAACAATAGGCAATGCACTCCACAGTTCACGCTCATCCCGCAAGACTCCATTACTTATGAAAAGGCATGTCGAAGCTCATTTACAGTTTGCTACAACTCATTTGGACAAGCCTATGAAGTACTGGGAGAGTGTAGTCTGATCAGACGAGAGCAAAATTGAACTTTTTGGCTGTCATACTAAACACCATGTTTGGAGAAGAAATGGCACTGCACATCACCCTAAAAACACTATACCAACAGTGAAGTTTGGAAATGAAAGCATCATGGTGTGGGGCTGGTATTCATCACATGGTACTGGAAGACTTCATATAATTGAAGGAACGATGAATGGAGCCCTTTACCGGGATATACTTGAGAAGAATCTGCTGCCATCCACCAGGATGATGAAGAAGAGATGTGGGTGATGAGACCTTCCAGCATGACAACGATCCAAAACATACGACAAAGGAAACTCTCAATTGCTTTCAGAGGAAGAAAACAAGGTGTTAGAATGGCCCAGTCAATAACCTGACTCAATCCATTTGAACAAGATTTAAATGTCTTTAAATCTTGTTCAATTGGATTCAAGTCAGATGATTGACATATTGTCATATGTTTAGAAGAATGGGCCAAAATCACACATGAATACTGCGGCCGATTAATTTCTAAATACAGGAAGCACCTTGAAGCTGTTGTTACAGACAAAGGCTTCTCCACTAAGTATTAAATACATTTCAGTTAGCGTGTTCAATACTTTTTTCCTGTGTCATTCCACTTTATTACACATGACTTTATTTATGAACTTTAATGCTTTAATGTTGTGAATTCTTTATATTTCCAGATTTCTTGAGTTAATACTGATGTGTGGTGAGAATTTCATGTGAATAACCTCTTAGGAAATATATTTACGGAAAAAAATGTTGACGTGTCCATTGCTTCAATACTTATTTCCCCCACTGTGTGTATATTATATATGTGTGTGTATATATATATATATATATATATATATATATATATATATATATATATATATATATATATATAGATAGATAGATAGATAGATAGATATATTCAGATAGGCTTTAAGAATGCCCTCGACAAAAAAAGAATCGATTGAAATCATTCTCATGGCTTGATCAGGAAGCTGCTACAAGGCGATAGACTTTAATAGGAACCATGGCAAGCACATCACAGATGACATTTCTGCCGAACTTATTAACAAATTCAAAAAGACTAGAAGTGTTGCGGACAAACCAATAAATGGACGTCCACGAACAACCGCTGACGAAGGCACAACCAACATGGTGCTGGCAAACATAGTCCCCTATGTATGGAGACTTTTGGAACACTGTGTAGTAACAAAGTCATTAACTTTCCAACACTGATTGAGACACGGTTTAAGATTGCCTTCTACTTTCAACTCCATTATGATGTAACACAATAAAGAATAGCGAGGTAATGTAGTGCTAAAGAACTCATAGAGCACCTGAAAACAATCCTGAATGGTGAACCAAGTGTTGAGTGTCTCTGGTTTTTATTAATATCTCACGTCATCCATGAAACAAGGGGTCAAAATATAGCTGGCCCAGTTCAATGCATTGGCTGTAATTGTTTATAGAAATATTCCCATAATCCTCCATTGCTCCCTTGGGCCTCATATAGAGGAACAATACATTCCAGCATTGGGGAAAAAGGAGTGATTCCTCCAGCAAGTACGATTGTATTCCTGGAAGAGAGCCGGCTTGGACACAAGGGTTGTTAAACATCTATTACAAAGCAAGTGAGCTATGTCGATCTGTTTCGAGATGTGCGTCAAGGCCTGTGGGCTTAAAGACCTAAACAGCGCGGGAGTGTGAGGAGACGTGTTTTTAAAGACTTAGTGAGGCAGCCAGAATGCATTTTGGTTTGGATATCGACCAGATGATGGCCGTGTGCAGATTTAATGGCTTCAGAGCTCTTTTTTGTTGTTCGTTTTCCTTGGATGGGACTTTGATTAGCAATCAGAGCTGGGGAAATTGGGTATGGCATATGCAGACACAATGAAAAGTAATCAATGTTCCATTTCAGATAAAAGATCTGTGATAAGATGAATTCTAACTCTGAATTAGGCATGAGCGCTAATGCTGATCTAACATCTAACAGCTCATCTAACAACAACTCTAAAAAAATATTCTGATACCAGATTCACATCCTCACCTTGAGAACTAAGAGTCAGCGTGATTCATACTTATGGTATAATCCAGTAAAAGAATTCTCAAACTTTTTGCACTCGGGCACCCCTAAAACTGTAAAATAAATTCCACACCCCCTCCTCAGTACAGACTTATTTTACAGTCTAACTATTCAAATATTAGCCTCAAAGTTTTAGTGTGTACAATAATGTTCTGGTTATTTATTCAAGGCATAGAGTTTTATATTCCTGAACTTTCCACAGACAGAACACATTAGCCCTAAGTTGACATTATTCCATTATTATAAAAAAAATTTGAAGCTTGAATTAAACCCATTCCATTTATGTTACTAGTAAAACCAGTGAATAACTACAGAAAATCAATAATATATATAATACCGTTCATACTGAGGGTTATGATATCCATTACTGGAAAAAAAAAAAGAAAAAAATATATATAATATTAAATAAATAATTCACAGAGTCTCTGGGTATGCCTCACAGAAACTTGGCTATGCCCCTCACTATGCCTCGCAGAAACCCCACTTTAAGATACCCTGGTTTATAGTATCAATCTGTTTCTGTGGATTATCTTAAGATCATTTTGTAAGCTCAATATAGGTAAATGAATTAATAACACAGAGTGAGAGAGAGAGAGAGATGTGATCACAATGTCACATGGCACTGATGAGAGCTCCCAGGAAATACACTAAAGGGCTATTCAGTAAAAGATTAACATATCTATACAATACAAAAATCAAATGTTGAGGTTCCAAAGTGGCACAACACAAAGCCGTTCACCTTATCATTGAGAGATCATAAACTCACATCCCAGTGATGCCATAGCCATGGCTGGGGGTCCAAGAGGGCAAAATTAGTGCTAATCTCTGCGTGAGACAGATGATGTTACTCACTCCTGTCAATCAGACAAGCACTAACCAATCATTGACTTCTGTGAGCTCATGTATGTGGAATGGTTAGAGATTCCTCCTAGTGTTATGCAGTATGAGTAGCAATTTCAAAAAGGTTACAATAAACTTCATGTGTCTTATAGGAAGCAGGCGTTTGCCCTCACCCTCCCTAATTGGTTGCTTTCATGTCATGTTATATCTAGTTATTGGGTGGGAGACAAATTAGCAAATTGGGAGAAAATATGGGGGAAAACATTCAGGATTGTTCAAATGGAAAAAAAGTCAATATTATGATCATTGGCTTAATATTCCTATAAACATGCTTAAATGGTGCAAGCAGTGAGAGTCAGAATATACAGAGCACAGATTTGAGTTCCCTAGCACATTAAAATGAAAAGGAAGCTGTGACATGACCAGGTGGATGGCAGGTGTGTTTGGTAACATCTCCATCCACCACCTATAATAATATTTGCTATTATTCAAAGTGATAAATTCTTTTACCAGGTCTCATGCTTGACCTTTAGCCTCCAGCTCTAAGCTGTGTGTCAGACTCAGGCTCAGCTCCAATTCAACGTCATCACTAGCTGACACTTAATGCGAACACCCACACATGCAGACACGTGAGTGCACACACGTACACACTCATAAACACCACTGACGTCCGTCAGGCGGGAATCTTCAGTCCATTTTACTTTGTTTATCTGCCGGAGTAGTTTTTCCTGTGGTTTGGGAGACAGAAATCCTAACATTCTGGCCTGTAACAAGCTCAAAATTCATTTGCTGTCTGTCTCTCTGTTGCATCGCCAACTCAATATGGACGACTGGAAAATACCCTGGAAAAGGCTTGTGGCCCCGCCTGTCCTCTCAAGGGGAATACGGCTTGCGAGGGCGCCCCTGATCTAGAGAGAGCCGTGAGCTGGAGGAAATTAAGTGTGTATCAAATCGCACGTCTCTGTTTGGATCTCGCTTTGCCCAGCAACCATGAAACAAGTCCATTTTTCTCCACGCTCTGGAGGCACGCCACTTCTGCCTGTACAAATAGAGCAGTGACGTGCACTATACATTTCCTGATGGTAATTAATCACGTTGCAATCACACACATGCAGGCTCATGTGGACTTGATTTAAGTAATATGCAGCTCTCGGGAAATGGAGGAGAGAGCTTTTAAACGGGTATGGCAGGAAAGAGTGCTCAGCGCTTCATCTCCAGTTGTTAGGTGATGCATGAACCCGTGATGAGAATGAAAATCCATAAAGCTTTCATGAAGCCCTCACACAGTCCAGCTGTTTCATGATGTAGAAATTTGTCTCAAAAAGGCCACTGCTGGTTCTTTCCAACTCTGTTCATTAAGGTTGGAACAGATCTGTAGAATGGATTATGTGTGCTTAGTTTATATAGTATATGAACCTATCCTGATCAGCATCCTGTGCTAAGAGTCAAGGATTCAAACCTTCAAAAACTGGACAGGAAGTGGCAGCCCATTGGCATGGTCACTGTCATGAGCTCAGTTTCATCATGACTCAGGAAAACAGCCAGGAAATCACTGTCATGCAAATATATGACAGGAAACAGACAAGCCCCATGATACAGCCATGAGGAATACCTACAGGTAGAACACTACTGCACAAACTCTCTAGGATTCTGTTTGAGAGTTGTTGTTTTTTAAGAAGCTGGCAAACATCATGGCATTACAAAAAGGATAAATATTCCCAGCATAACAATGATGGTGTGGTCAGAAAATCCCCCCATTTCTGAGGGAGGATGATGAAATATAGCAAGGCTGAGTGGCCAGAACGACTCCCCTTGCCCGGAAACGAGAACGAGCCTGAGAGGACGAGTGCAGCTGGGAGTGTTTGAACATCATCCGCAGACCACACACAGGCAGCAGTGCAACTCGACACTGAGCGCCAAAACGACCTGGTACTCACTGCCAACAACTATCAAGAGCAGGAAAAGTCAGTGTTATGAGTTCTGCCACACACCTTTCGGATTGTAATATGCTCCACTATTCAGCCAGACACTATTCATCTTAGCAATGGCACTCAGTCCCAGTAGGACAGCTTTTCATATTGCTGTTCTTGCACTGAGCTTGCACATATATTAAAATACGTTTAAACCATTCATGTATTTTAGTGCATCTTTTTATAGAATGCTTTTTACACCCTGGAATGGGATGCCAGTCCATCACAGATGAATAATCATTCCGATTTTAAATGATAATGTAACCCTTAACTCAAAAATGTCATTTTCGAACAGTTAACACCTCTCACATGGCTGATTCCGACCATAAAGATCTGTATTTGTCTCACATTTATTACAACAGCTACACAATATCACATTTTTCAAAATAAAACAGACTTTGTTGATGTGTTAACTGTAAACTTGTAGCTACGGAACTTTTGCACTAGACTAGATAGCTATCTTAGGTAACATTATATATTGCCTACTGCAAAATGCAAATCGTGACTCGTCACAATGCAAATCGTGACTCAGAAGCTGAAATCTCACTGAAATCCTAAACTGGGAACAATCCAATATTAGCAGCTGGCTAGCTATGTGTTAAATAAGGAATCAAATACGTGGTGGAAACTAATCAACGATGGAGTGATGTGATGAATTGCGGCTATTGTTACCAACCTGAAATTAATCATTTTCCAATAACAACACATCCTGAAGTGTTTTATTCCTCTTGTACCACAGCAATTTGTCAACTATTACAGCTTTTATTAAGCTTTTAATTAAATAATGATGCACCATACTTTCTTAAATTTAGGTTTAATGATAGTTAAATAGGTTCATTTCTGTTTTTATTTAGATTTAAGCAGTTATAAACAGTAGTTCAGTCATGACAACTTATTAACAGCTTTTATTGGCAGACTAGTTCTTCTAAGCGGCTGTTGTTGCTGCTGCTGCTGCTGCTGCTGAGCGAGTATGAATGCTTGCTCTGATAGACATGCACAGACAAAGAGATTTAAAGAACCATGCTGCTGCTGCAAAGGATAAAGTAGGAGGACCCTCATTGAAATGTATGAGAAAGAAGGTATTAATATAAACCTGTCATTTGTAGCTGCACTACTGTCAGACCTGCTTTTACAGAAAAATGAATCAATACCTACTGACCAATCAGATTCCCGAATTCAGCAGTGCTGTAGTACAATGTTATGTACAGTACAGTATTTTAGTTGTAGTTACTATTCCGATACAGCAACAATTTGGCTTCTATTTTAACAACTTTTTTGGAACAATTCATTTTTGCAAATTCCAACACAGTGATATAACGCTCTAACAGGATATATGTAAAAGTTACAACAATGGATTTTCACACTCATGCAACTCCACGCTGATACAGAGAGCAGCTGAATGTCTTCAGATCCCACACAGAGTAAAGGACAATGGCATTCCTGTAGGGTGACACAGAAAATAGAGGGCTTTTCTTTTTTAGCTCAGTAGGCCAAATCTAAAAAGAGTTATTCCATTCAGCAGTGATCAAAGTAAGCACTATTGTTAGGAGCTGGAGGAATTTGACTCGAGCAGCTGGGATGCACCTGTGTGTCTGATTCTCTGTCTCTGTCTCATACTTCTGAACAGATGTGCCGTGTGTATGTGTCTATAAGGGAAGCATTATTCTCATGCACATTCTGCATGATTAAGATGTATGAGGTAAACTGTACATGTCTGCAATTTTAGCATGTCCCCACATTGTTCCCACATTGAGGTGTTACATGCTGAAAAGACAATGTTTGGTATGATGAAAAGAGCAAAATGCCATTGTGATACTCATATGTGAGAATGAATAAGAGGAACTGAATGCAGAGGAGATGGTGGAACAGCGAGAGGTCAATGAGGATAGAGGCTTTGGTTTGATTCAAAAAGAAATTCAATAAAGGCAAAATCCATGACAGCATTAAAGGTCTGTTCCTGTTTTATCTGCTCTTCATCCACCACAAAGTTTAGAGGTGGGGGATGAGAATATGAGGACTGAGCTTGAGATTCATATTGCACTATATTTATATTTTACTCAAGGCTGTTCATGCATGATCTGCTGTAACTAAAAAAAGTGGTAGCTATTTGGTTAAGATGTTGGACTACTGATCAGAAGTTGTGAGTTCAAATCCCAGCCCTGCTTAGCTGCCACTACTGGGCCCTTGAGCAAGACCTTTAACCCTCAAATACTCAGCTGTATAAGTGAGATAAATGTAAGTCGCTCTGGATAAGGGCGTTAATGCCGTAAATGTGAAAAATGAACAAGGACATTGACGTAATTACAATTTGAAAATTTGTTAAAGTTTATGTTCAGTATCAGACTAAAAATAATGAAAATGCAATCCCAAGATCGATTTCCAAATAAACCCAAAGAGAACAGCAGTCATTAATATTATACCAGAGAGCTGATTAATTTTCTATAACAGCAGCTAGGAATAACAACTCAATCACAGCGACTTGAACACAGACACTTCAATGCAAGGGATAATATGAACTAACTTGTGTAGCAGGCGTTCCACAATAATGTGTCATTCTTTAATAAATTAAATAATTGAATAATTGTCAAATGTCTGTAGTATAAGAGGAATAAAATACTTTGGACTGTCCCATTATTGGAAAATAATCAACTGGGAGGTGGTAATAGTAACTCCTTTTTCTCCTTTTTCTGTTTTTTCTTCCTCACTAAATCAGTATATATTTATTAACTTAAACATATAAAATGAACATAAAACTAAACTTAAAGTGTATCTTACAGAGACATTGAGAGCAAAGCAGTAGTTATAGATAGAACAGAAAAATGTCAATTTTAGGTTTTAGATAGCCTAGAATTCTTACAGCATGGGTTTAATAGATTTTTTCAAAGTAGTATAGTTTAAAGTGTGGCTTTTACAATGTCACTTAAAAATTTTGGAACTCTTTGTATTACCATTTTGTATAAACTGTAAGTTAATTCCCTAGAATTACAAAGTCTGAGTAAGAAATTTAAGTAGTTTTAAATTTAAGTAGTAGTAGAGTGCTATTACAATCTGACAGTGGATGTGAATATGAAAATAGTCCTTAATTACAAAGATGTATGAATTTGATGGAAAAAAACAAAAAAAAAATCCCTTTTTCATCCATGTATATAGTAGCTATGTTAATGCTGCCGGAAGAGTTTTTATTGAAATAAATTGTGTTCTACTGTAATTATACCTGCTCTCATGTGTTTGTTTGTTAAAGAGCTCCGCAATCATTCTTTTCTTTCATTCCCCATTTTCAGCAGATTAAATTGTGATTATATGTGTGGAGTAGCTGATGGCGTGCAGATTGTTTCTAATCCACAGCTCGGCGTTTGTAAGAAGCTGGGTGCACTTTTCCAGCCCAGAGCCTCGTTATGCTCTGCAGTCTAATTAGCTTAATAAAAGCAGGCCTGTGTTAGATGGAGGTGTCTTTAGGGAGCTGTCTCCAGTGTGTCTGCAGGGCTGCTTTGAGGCCATGATGTAGCTGAGTGGCTTGGAGGGGCTCTGGCTTTGATAGTGGGGGGAGGGGGGGGGGTCTGGTGTTATCATATGGAGGAGGATGAAGGGAAAAGGGGGGTTACTGATGAGGTTGGCTTTACGGATGCTCACTCAAGGGGTAATGAAGGAGGTTCGAGAGGTTGAAGTGAGCTCCATTCATTACATCCATGACCTCATTGAATAGATTTCAATCATTTGCGAACTGAATGTGCTGCTGATAAGCTTGACTTTGAGGACTAGGGTACTCAACTGTACTTTATTCTAGTCAGTGAGCTGGTACACCTTTTGAACCTTTAGTGTATATCACGTACCGAGAAATGTGCATGTATCATGTAACTTTAAATCTTTACCTTCAAAAATAATAACTAAAGTTTAAAAACAAATTATGGCCATTGTAAAGTTACATTTTAAATGATACACTATGTCTGAATGTGCAGGTTAAACATTTAAGGGTACATAGAAATGGTACAAACAGTGGTACTACCCATGTGACAAGGAAAAACACATGCTCAAAAAGCAGTCACCAGATGACATCATTGACTAATTCATTAAACCGTCATAATCATTCACATATCAAAATGTGTTATATGAAGGTACCTGTAGCCATATATAATTCACGTGGGTTGTCCTGAAATTGTTGCTTAAGTTGAAAAAGAAGAAATGTGAAGATTTTATCTGGCTCCTTTATTATCATAGTAATGGGCATTAAAAAAAAAATTAAATGCCATGGTTAAATCCTAAATGCTACCACCTCTGCATACACTGTTAGAAACAAAAGATACATTTAAAACCTTTAGTTTGTCCCTCTGTGGTTAATTCTTTAATGTTTAATGTATACATTTATAGGCCTAATAAACTGTTTTCCTGTTAGAAACGGCTCCAGGTAGAACCATTTCAGAAAGCTAAGCTAAGAGCCCCAAACTGTCCAAAGAACCCATATTGTTTAAAAGTGTAGTACTGGATTGAGGGATTTGTCGGTTTATTGTGGCAACACTTTGAAAAAAGGGTTCTCAAGGGTTCTTTGGATAATTAAAGGTTTTTAAGTTCTTAAAGGGGTTCTGCTTGGAATGCTGTCAGATAGGGAAGTACTATGTTACAACATTCTACCTAGAACCTTTAGGAGTTTTGCTACAGGGACAAACAGAAGACCCTTAAGACTTCTAGACTGAACCATTTTTATGAGTGTGTGCATGATGATTTCCAGCAATGCTGAATGTTACCAAAAAAAGGTTCCCACCCCACAGATAGCTCTATGAAAGTCCACAGGAAATAAAAGTTGGGCTGTTGTTTGTTAGTGTGAACTCAGGGCTGGTGCTGCATGTTTTTCTGCATCACTTTTCTAATGAAGTCAGTTTCCAGTGAATGCAGCCTTTTTTTTATTATTTTTTTTACACATGACATGAGCTTACATGCTGACATTTGATTTCAAGATGTGATCACCATGTGATGTAACACATGGGCTCTCATTCACATGGGTTCTCTTGAAATCAAATGTAAGCATGTAAGCTCATGTCATGTGTAAAAAAAAATTTTTTTAAAGGCTGCATTCACTGGAAACTGACTTCATTAGAAAAGTGATGCAGAAAAACATGCAGCACCAGCCCTGAGTTCACACTAACAAACAACAGCCCAACTTTTATTTCCTGTGGACTTTCATAGAGCTATCTGTGGGGTGGGAACCTTTTCTGAAAGGAAAACACTGTTGTAGTATTCTAGTCCTGTTTTTCCTACAAACAGACGCACTGGAGAACCCTTTATGGGAAAACAGAACCTTTCTTCTACAAATCACACTAAATCTATAACCCCGAAGGATTCTTTTGTTGTTTCTCTTTGGAGGAACCCTTAAACAGACAACAGAGGGTTTTCCTATGGGAGAGGGTTCCAAGTAGGATCACTTCATGAAGCTAAGATTCCTTCACTATTCAAAGAACCCTTGAAGAATGTTTTGTTTTCAAAGAGTGTTGCCACAACAAAATGACAAATCCAAATAACTGGCTTTAAGGATCAGTCCATCTCAAGCTGTCAAAGTTACTAATTTTTTTTTTTTTTTTGAGTGATTACCTTTTTGTATTGGTATTGCAAAACCACAAGTTTTATATATATATATATATATATATATATATATATATATATATATATATATATATATATATATATATATATATAATTATAAGGTACGTGTACATACAGTGTTGTGAAAAGTATTTGCCCCATCCTGATGTTTCTGTTCTACAATGTTGCACTTTATGTACAGGAAGAGAGCAGTCCAGAGAACCAATCCCTAGTCTTCTTTAAAAAAAATGGTGGTCTGGCTTCAGCAATGCATGCCGAGTGACAAGATTGATTCAGTTTGTCATGTTAATTCCTGTTTCAAGTGATGGCCTGGAAAGAGTTGTTATGGTCAGTGCAACAGAATGCCTTATCAATATATATTAAACCAGACTTTCATAGAACTGAAGCACTGTAATTTACTTACCTTTGTGGTCTGAATGCTTGCTTTGAGAATCCTGAAAAATACATGTCTCATGCCAGTCTGATATGAGAACAGCTCCTTGTTTGCAGGTATTCCTACATGATGATATGCCATGCACCTGTTCTTCACCATTCTGGTACCAAACGAAAATAATAGTTAAAAATAGCAATCTAGTGTCCAGCATTTTGCAAACCTGCATGCTCAAAAGTGATGTATGGGATTGTGCAATTGATCCATGGTTCAGAAGGAATTTTTTAATGTGAACACAAACCAAACCTGTGATTATGAGTGCCATCCCCAAACGAGCCTAGTACCAGTCCTGGAATTAAGTGTGGAAAACACCCTTAGAAAAACTGCTTGTTTCCTGATGAGGTTCTACCAGAAACTCTCAGCTAAAACCCTTGTTATTTACTCCAGAGGAATAAACCAGTGAACCCTTAGAGTGTACACTACAAGTTGTCTGATGGAAGAAAATACAGTTTCTTTACTTCTGCTATTACAAAAACATCAAACCTTTTGGCATAACTGCCCAATCATTTGCCTAGTTCTGAAGAGATAACAAGTCCACAATGGCATAATAGACCCTGCTCTCAGGGTGTGAGGGACAATCTTCTATTGGATGACTTAGGGAAGGTAGCACTTTTTTTAAATGGAAGAAGTCTTTGTAACAGTCAGAAATAAAGCTGTAACTTCTTGCCATGGGAAAATCTTCAGGACAGAGGAATTTACTCTTTGCAGTTTCTCAGTAACAAGACAAGCTGCATTTATTTGTCTTAACAAGAACAACAAGAACCAAGAAGCTGGTGAGGGAATGATTGTTTACAGCTGCTATATTGTAAGGGATAACAGGATCTAACTTGTTTCACAGACAACATTAAAAGTAACTATAAATGGATAAAACATATGACATGCCATTCTTTCTTTCATTTAAAAAATCGGCAGCATTGACGAATTGCTTTGGTGTAAGAGGTAACTGCTGTGGCAACTTCAGGGTGGTAACAGTAACTCAGCTTCATCACACCAGCATGTCGTTGATTATTTTCCTCTAACAGCAAAATACTTTGTGCTTTTTTTTCTTAATTAAAACAGCTGGACATCCACTAGGAGACATCTATAGCTCATGTTTGGTATGCATGTTAGTCCGCACTGACTGACCCTTTATGCGGAAGAGTGAGCTGCCTGAACTATGGCATTTTTGCTGCATACAGTAGCTGAATTCTGTAATATTACATTTCCTGTTATGCTTTAGTTAGCAACCAATACCAACATGGTGAAGAAAACACACACACACTTACACACACACACAAACACACACACACACATGCACACTCACACACACACACACACACACACACACACACACACCCATGTGATTCAACCTTCAGTTCTTCTGGTTAACTGAACTCTCTCCCATCCACAGCTCCTCGAAATGCTTTCTTAGAGGAAAAATGCCTGAGTTATGTTTCACGCGAGGTGGATAACGTTTCCACAGTCTACGTTCTGACGCTGTCTTGGTATGTCGGGTTGGAGCTTGGAGTTTTTCGGGCCTCTCCATGGCTCTGTTCTCCTCCGCTGAACACAACATCCGTGCGGTTTGGCTCGGCTCTGCCTTGCCCTCGCTGCCAGGAAAGGCTCCAAGTTAAATATTTTCTCCTCGGCAGGTCTGCAGTGGGAGCCTGTGGGAAAGTGGCGGAGTTTACAGCAGCGGCCTGCTTTCTCCCACACGGCTGTGTTTATTATCCTGACCTCTATATGCAACGATACCCTCTCTCTCTCACTCTCTCTCTCTCTCTCTCTCTCTCTCTTTCCTCTCTCAAGGCTTTATCTCTGTCTCTCCGTCTCTGTTCTCCCCAGGTTTCATAACCTGCAGTTACCGAAGTGCCAAAATCTACATGAGGAGAAATGGAGAAGCTTGTCCAAATTTTCTTTCTCCATCAGCAAAAACATGGTCTTGTGAGTGCAGGTGGGCATCACAAGACGATCCAAGGTAGATAGCAGGCCCCAGGTTCAGGGTGTTTTCAGTAATCAAAACCATATTCCATTACACAAGCTGATGGAAACCTGGCCCAGCAAATGGAGAGTGAGTCCTCCAGGCTGCTGATGAATCCAGTCATATCACTGCGGAGAACTTTCTCATGAATTCACATCGGTTATCCCACATTCTACCATTTTTCAGCCTCCTGATTTAAAATATTTGAGCACAGTCTGTCTCAAACATATGATTAGGTAGGTCTGTTTCATGTATTTTCCCACATTTCTACCTTTTACACCTAAACACATCAGCTAACAGACTTGATTACAAGGCTTTATTAAGTTTTTTTCCCTGTTATGAAGCTAGCATGTGTGTGAGATTCCTCAGTTTTGCAAGTCGCATCTGTCAAAAGCTTGTAAACCCTTGTTTTGTTGTTGCTCTAGTTATGGCTTTTTTTCTGAGATGCTGAATGACACAATAATACTGTTCCTTTATATTACTGCTTCTTTGTTGTCAGTGAAAGGCCTGAGTTGAACATACACAGGTGAAGGGGATCAAACAGCATCATGCTCAATACCTGCAGGCTCAGATTCCATTCAAGGTTATGATGAAATGGTGCAAATAGAAAAGACTTACATATACAAGTTCTTCCCAAAATCTAAAAGAAATGAAAACAAATTATTACAATCAGTATGTTACGGATCAGTATTTTTATTTTCCACCAATGTTATTCTGATTTTCCTCCACACAGACTTTCTTCCCGGCTATAAATCCTGTTGTACCACAACACTGTTATATTTTCTTTCTAACACCTTATTGTTTCCATAGTAACAGCTCAGTCATAGATACTTGTAGGCAGATGTGCCACACACTGTACATATGGAAGGAGTCTCCAGTGTCAGCACCTTGTAACAGTCAGATGAGGAAAGTCTTGGGGACAGACGAGTTTATGCTTTGAGGCTTCTCATGACAAGTGGCACTTTTTTTTGTCTTATTAACTTCAAGAGAGAAGAAAATCTGGAGACAGTGGTGGAGAAGAGAATGAGAAATTCTGGGAAACCGGTCCATTCTGGGAAACCGCTCTCATCCACTGTATGCTGGGCTGCGGCAGATGCAGAGCACCTTCAGCCACAGGTTCATCCCCCCCAGGTGCAAGACAGAACGCTTCAGATATTCCTTTGTGCAGATAGACATCAGACTGTACAACACCTAAACACCCCCTCCCTTCACCTTACTTCACTACACTACATATATGCTGCTACATTGTTGTAATATGGGTACCATATTGTACTATTTATATTGTTTACACATCACTGCTTTATAGTTATTGTTCTATGTCTACACTAATTATATAGTATTGTGCACACTGTATATATGCAATATGTACATGGGCTATATGTATAGTGACACTGTACATTGTTGTTTGTTGTATATACTGCTCATATGTATATATGTGTGTGTGTGTGTGTGTGTGTATATATATATATATATATATATATATATATATATATATATATATATATATATATATATATATATATATATATATATGTAGAGAGAGAGAGAGAGAGAGAGAGAGAGAGAGAGAGAGAGAGAGAGAGAGAGAGAGTTTGTGCTTTTGTCTATGCATATTTATACATCTTGTATATATCCCTGTATTGATCTCCTTACTATCTCTTTTTTCCTCACCTGTTTTGCTGCAGCTGTGACACCCTAATTTCCCAATCTGGGGATTAATAAAGTATTAACTTATTTTATCTTATCTTAAAAAGAAAGTCTGGTGACAGAATGAATGTTTATGTCTACTATAACAAGTGATAACTTGTTTTGCTGACGTTCCACAACATTAAATGTAACTGTAAACAGATTAAAGTACCATGTGTCATCCTTTAATTAATAACAGAATTGTAATGACTCCAGAATACACATCAGTCACAGTGACTGAAATGTTTTGGGGGGGGGTTTCTTTTACATTTGCCATTATGTTCTCAACCACCAGCGCACATTTTACATGTAATCCTATGGGAATTGTATGCTTTTAAACATTTCTGGCACTTTTTTTGGCCAGAGTGGGGCTTCCAAAGTTGAAAGTTTTTCAGAAAACATCCAAGCACATTTTTACATTCACGACGTTTTACGACCAATCATATTGCAAGTTGGAGTGCAAGCGAGAAAAACAAACAGGAGTCTTGTTATTGAGTGAATATGATGAAATTTAAGACATGTTGAATCATAAATGTTCCACTGCCGATATTCCAGTGTTTCAATGTAAATAGAAAATAACAGTGTGTATTTTTGGGACATTTCACTGCAGTTGCATGCAGTCATGTTGCTCAAGCAGCTCTGATTCTACTGATTTTCTGCGTCCAAATCTACAGTGAAGACAACTAACCTCCTTATCATAGGGATAAAGTGGCATTATATATATATATATATATATATATATATATATATATATATATATATATATATATATATATATATATATATATATATATATATATCCAGATTTCTGTAAAAGCTGCTTTGTGACAATGTCCATTGTAAAAAGTATTATACAAATGAAAATGAATGGAATTGAATTTATCACCAGATCTACACCAGTCTTTATTTCATCTGCATTATTGAGTATAATAAATCTAATCTTGAGAGCAAGCTAGTTTGTAAGACTATTTTTGGTGTGAAAAGTGTGACAAAAAATGTTTATAATTGGATCAAGAATTCAACAATAGAAGCAGTTTTTCACCATAAGCTGTCCATGTGTCTAAGCTCTACAGTTTAGTCAGATGGGTGCCTGTCATTTTTTTGTCTCTGCGGATTTTGCCCCCTTTCCTCTCCTTTTATAAGTATTTAGACACAGCAGAGGGCAAACACTAATAGCGTGTGATCTTCAGTTTTGCCTTTGTTAAACGGGCCACATTAGGCCTGGAACCTGAAACTGAACCAAGCACATAATTACACACCTACGTACATGTCCATACCTGACAAAGAAGACAGCATAGTAAAGAGAGAGGGAGAGAGAGAAGAATGAAAGAGCGAACGTTTTCTTAAGGCAGCCCACCAAAGTCGAGTGAACAAAAAGTGGCCGGGACTCGTCAAGCTGACAGCAGCTTTACTGTGGAAATGTTTGCTCTGTGCCCGCTTTTGAAAGTAGAAAGCCCTCTTGGTGATAGACATTACAGTAATTATGTACTCTGTGTTCTTTACAATGAAGCCCTCATGAGCGTGGCCTGGAGGAGGCCAAACGCAGCTCCTGATGAGCAGAAAATCTCAAATGAAAGTCAGAAACGAACAGTTTACTAACAACGGGGGCAGTAAACGATCATAATGAGACATTTTTAGCAGGCACAACCTTGTCATGTTTTTGTTTATTATCATCGCGGGACTAAACATGGAGCTGTTCAGTGGTTCCTGAGGATAGATTTAACCTACAACAGTCTGAATTAGACTAGCCGAATGAACTTTCCTAAATAACGTTTAGTCTCTATAATAGTCACCGCTGAGTGATAATCTCGTCGTGTTTTGTTGGCATGATTTCCAACACAAGAACTTTAATTAAATCAACTATTTTAACTCATGACTTTTAAAAAAAAAAAAAAAAAAAAAACTATATTGGGATTTAAGAGATAGGGCCTTTTGATTTTTAACATTTTTAAAGTTTTCATTGTTGGTTTTGGTGTGCCACAATATAATCTGTAGCATTATATGTAACAAATCAAAAGTATGTTTTATGTTTGACATGTTTTTGATGTTGTTGTTGTTGTTGTTGTTGTTGTTGTTGTTTTATGAAGGATGGCCTTTATACTTTGCTTCATGTGTAATAATAATAATAATAATAATAATAATAATAATAATAATAATAATAATAATAAGTAGAAGAAGAAGAAGAAGAAGAAGAAGAAGAAGAAGAAGAAGAAGAACTCATTTTAAAAATGTAATTATTTAACAAAGAAAAATATATAATTTATTTAGCATTTATGGAAGGAGTCTCCAGTGTCAGTGCTTTATTACAGTCAGAGGTAAAGCTGTAACTTTAAGTCTTCTGACGTCTTCAGGAACGAGGAGTTTGCACTTTTTTTTCCTACAAGGGAGAGAAAAAAGAGAGGATGGAGTGGGAACTACTGTTAATAGCTACTATAATGTACATTCCACAACATGTACAGTAACTATAAGTTCTGAAACTATATTGTCAAAGTGGAAACAATCTGCTAGCTAATTTCTGACTAAACTTGGAAAACAGAAAACCTGCAATCTGATTTCCATTCTTGGTTTGAGTTTAGCTAGTGCCACTTTGCTAATTAGTGTTCTCTCTATAGGTACCTAGCTAAGTCTAAGCTGGCAAAAAGTTCAAAATCTCAACTATTTTCTACAGCATAATCATAACAAAAAAAAAACACTAAAGTAGAACATAAAGTTACATGTGAGAACCCGTGTATGTACTTTGGCCACACTAACTTCTCTCTGAATCTGTCAGTAGGTCCAGATCTCCATCCCTTACTTTCAGAATTGTGCACATTTCCAGTAATTACTAAATAATTTATAATGGATCCTGAATAACTTGCTCTACAATGAACAACTGAATAATAACGGATGCAGAGTGTTGCTGCCTCACAGCTCCAGGGTCTTTGATTCAATCCTGAGCTTGGGTTACTGTCTGTGTGGAGTTTCATATGTTCTCCTACTGTTCGCATGGGATTCTTCTGGGTTCTGCTGTTTCTTCCCACCTCCCAAAACATGCCAGTGTATGGATTTCTACTTTACATTGAAGTGTGAATGAATGTGTGGTGTCCTGTGTTGGAGTGGCATCCCATTCTGCACTGGACTGGCAGGTGTATTCCTACCTCATGTCCAGCATTCCCGAAGATCCACCATTACCCTCACCAGGATAAAGCGTAAAGGATAAAACACTCCCCGACATATCACGTATCACTCTATCTAACGTCTAACTTTAACTTCTGGAATATGTCAGTCAGTCCAGACATAAATTTAGCTACTGTGCACATTTCATTATTACTGAATAAATTCATACTTCTCCCTGAATAATATGCTTTAAGACCAAACTACTGAATACTAGGCAGGGTTAAACAGTGATCGCCGTGCTCTGAGGAATCAATTGCAAAATGGCGCCAGTTTGCATTGTTTAACCTCCAGTTTTGCACAGAATGCCAAACCATTTTCATTTTTGTTTTCATCTTGGAAACGTCAACTGGAAATGGAGTAACAGATTATTTCCAGTTTTCTAACTTTTTTTGTCAAATCAGGACTCGCATAACATTTCATGTCTAATTTTCCATTTGCAAAAGTACAAATGGTTGAAACAGACTGTAGACGGTCCAGAAATTACTTATAACCTTTGTGATATCCATAATTGTCCATAAATTCTACCCTAGTGGACAAGAGGAATGTCTCTTGCATCCATGTTTCTCTTTTGTCTTCAGTTTCTCTCCGGCTCAGATCATCTACAGAAACCCAGAAGCTCTGAGACCTGTGAGAAGTGATCGAGCTGGTTTTAATTTAAAAACAGATCCATCATTGCACCATCCACAGCTTTTCTTTGTTTGAGTCAGTATCTCTGTGTATCTCTCGTTAACCTGCAAACAGAGATGAAGGATTAGTGTCAGTATTTGAGTTCAGTAAGTTCAGTAAGCATGCACAGTGTGTTGTGTATTTGTGTGTATGTGCATATGTGTGTGTGTGTTTGTATGTTTTATGACTCCGCAGTGTGGTTAAACGTGCAAAGAAGATTAAAGGAAAAGAGGCATGATGGTGTTTGAAGTCCACATCTAGGTTAGAGCGGTGTCTAGTTAAATGTTGGTGGTCCAGCATTTGGAATACGAGGAGCACGTTGTGAGACTCTCCGTCTCTGACATGTCAGTCTGAGATATTCTGTCTGCTTTATTTTACCGACTGCAGCGAAAAAAAACCCTTGTTCTAGTGTTTTCCACTCCGTCTCACCCCACCCTCAGTATTCAGAATGCATCAAGGCTGGATAAGTTATTTGCACAGCAAACAGCAGTGTTTGAATTCAAACTCCAACCATCCACTGAGTGACATGGATAGCATAAAAAACAAAAACCTAATGACTTTTTTCTTTAGCCTTAATAGTATTTGTAACTTGGGCACAACTTTGAGTCATCGCTCTTCATTCAGCAGACTGTTAAATTTAACAGAAAGACAATGGCCTGTGTTATAAAGTCAGGACGAGGTAGAGGAATCTTTATTGGTCCCCTAAACAGGCTGGTGAAACTCGTATATGGACATTAAACAAAGAACAGACGGCCAAGAGAATGTTCAGGTTGTGGTTATAAACTAACCCATTCTTTTTTTTTTCTTTTTTTTTTGCTCTACTGCAATCAGATGTCATGCCTCATTCAGGCATTCCCATCCATCATGCAAGCATATAAGTGTAAGCCCTCAGAAAGAAGGCTATTTCACAATTGTAAAAGCAGACAGCTTTGGCCTGAGGACAGCAGGCCTGGCGTGAATGGTCAATTCACCGTCTGCATTCCATCAAACTTTTCAGGACAGAAGAATTCCTTCATTCATGAACTGAAGTATCATCTCAGATAAAATCATTCCTGACATCAATAGCAAGGAACAGTCAGGCTTATTTAATGTTACAAATGCCCTGCCTGCTTCCAATAAAGATTACAAGTACGGAATAAAACACTGTATCATGCTGTTAGAGGAAAATAATAAATGAAGGGGTGGGGTGATGTAGAGGAGTTACTGGTGCCACCATGAAGTGGACAACAGCACGTCTGAAAGAGTTTTATTCCTCTTATACCACAGCAATTCACCAACAAGTATCAGTTTATAGTTACCTCAGACAGTTACAGTACTGTTACAAGTAGCTCTGGTCAGTTCTATCACTGCTGACAAATGTTTATGGATGTCTTATTATAATAGCCTATGCATATGCCATATATGGAGATCTACACTGGGGTCCAAAAGCATGAGACCTTAGTGAAAATCTCTAAATAAATCAATCAATAAATAGATTAATTTAAATACATTTAAAACTGAAAATAATCAGAAAGTTTTATAACTTTCTATTTTCATCGTTACATGAGTTAAAGTACTTTTAACCGTATATAAGTATTAAAAGTAACAAAAAAAAGAATTTAAGTATTCATTACCATCCATTCATACATCCATCCATCTATTTTCTGTACCGCTTATCCTACATAGTGTTGCAGGGAGCGTGGAGCCTATCCCAGGGAGCACAAGGCGGGGGACACCCTGTATGAGGTTACTTCATTACCATCCACTTGTAAAATTACACTAAATGCCATGTTGATATAACCCAAATGTATTCTTATTCCTCATTTTGTCCAACGCAATCTTTTTGCACACACCTGTATATAATACTGTATATAATACTATACATCATACATAACATTACTGTTAAAACTGCGAAAACAGAAAGGCTGTAATATCATTCTGAAAGAACTCAACGCTGGGTTTGACCCCAATGTGTCCGATCACACTGCACTCTTCAGTGTATAAGCCATAACCACAGCTCGAAGCCTCCTCACTGCACCCGGCTACAAAACTGTTGGCTTGGCACGAGCCTAAAACTGTCATTTGAAGGAGAAGCTGTATTTACAGTTGATGAAGCAGACAGAAGCAGCCGTTCCAGACGCCATTAACAGCCACGTGGTACATGAAGTCACGTGGAGTTCATGCGTGCTGACAGACCCACATGGAGCCTTATTTAATTTCTTCTGATTTAGCGACACTCATCCTGATGATTCATTCTGTTATAGTCAACTGTACCCTTCATAATTTGGAACGAGTGAAAATGAAAGAAGTCTTACAGAAAACATACTTTTTTTTAATTCAGAGAAAGAACTCACCCTTACTTTAGCACCAAAATAATTCTTGCAAGTCTCTCCAACCTTGTTAGAGATTAGAGCAAGACGCTGTGCTGGTTTTAAATGCTGGGATTGCTAATAATGATCAAAGCTGAAGACAACTTTATGTTTGACACAATGTGCTGAAATAAAACTGTACATATGTTGAAGCTCATAGCATGTGATAGCAGATGTTATATATGTATATATGTTATATATGTTATATACATATGTAACTATAAATGGATAAAACGTATAGCGTCAATTTTTAAGGAATAAAAAATGGTCATTTTTACCAAGTTGCTGTTGTATAAGAGGCAGTAAACACTTCTGGGTGGTATCAGTAACTTCATATTACCACACCACCCCATCGTTGAATATTTACCAATAACAGCACAACACAGAGTGTTACATTGCATCAATCAACAGATTGTTAAAAAAAAAAAAAAAAGCTGCGTATGTGTGTGTCTGTGTGTGTGTGTGTTTATATGTGAGTGTGTGATCAGATATGGCACTTGCACTCCAAACAAGCGTCCTATTCAGAGAGGCTCCTGCTGCGATTCCTGCTTGGCTGGTCTCACACTCGTGTTGTTATTATGAGCGTTTGTAAATATGTACCCACATGGTTAGTGACTCACTGAGCAAACAATTGCAGCCACCTTGTTTCTTTTTTTTTTCTCCCTCTGAGTGGTTCTCATCAAACGATTTGAAGGAATGCGACAGCGATGGGGAAATATTTCTGCAGAGTTCAAGCTTGCTTAATTGCCTCTCCTGCCTGTGTGTGTGTGTGTGTGTGTGTGTGTGTGTGTGTGTGTGTGTGTGTGTGTGTGTGTTTCTCTTATTGATCGTACTTCAGGTCAAAACCAAAACAAACTCTTGGTTCCTACGCAACGAGTCAGATATTTGCAAACCTGACATGGTTGTTGTGTAACCTAGCTGAATTGATTGAGATTTGATTGTTTTACTGCAGGGCACTGCCATGAGAGTAATGATTTTACAGTTCCGTACTTGCTCACTTGTGTTTGACAACAAAATAAAAATGTCTGCTAATGTCATCAAGTGGCAATGAAGGAAAAATCATGTCTTAGAAGAAGGGTCGTAAGCTGGAAAAAAGTTTTTGTGAGGTCGACATTACGGCAGTGTGTCATAGTTAATATATCTACATCGACTGCTAACTTTTTATCTCTGTTATGTTAGACTTGTTTAATTCTATTGAGTTTAATAGTTTGGTTTCTATGGCAGCCTAAGTTACTTGTTGCCTCCAAAAACAGGACATTTCACAACATTCGAACTATACTATATTTCTTAAAAATAACAGATTGTACTGACATCATTTTAAAGGGCACATAGTATAAGTCATCCTTAGCAAGAATACAGTGGTGCTTGAAAGTTTGTGAACCCTTTAGAATTTTCTATATTTCTGCATAATTAGGACCTAAAACACCATCAGATTTTCACACAAGTCCAAAAACGTGACATTGAAAACCCAATTAACCAAATGAGACAAAAATATTATATTTGGTTATTTATTTATTGAGGAAAATGATCCAATATTACACATCTGTGAGTGGCAAAAGTATATGAAGCTCTAGGATTAGCAGTTAATTTGAAGGTGAAATTAGAGTCAGGTGTTTTCAATCAGTGGGATGACAATTAGGTGTGAGTGAGCACTCTGTTTTATTTAAAGAACAGGGATCTACCAATGACACACCTCTTTAACATTGCGTGGAAGTCGGGGACAGTGCCCAAGGAGTGGCAGGCAGGGGTGGTAATTCCCCTGTTCAAAAAAGGGGACCAGAGAGTGTGTGCCAACTATAGGGGTATCACACTTCTCAGCCTCCCTGGTAAAGTCTACTCCAAGGTGCTGGATCGGAGGGTTGGGCCAATAGTCGAACCTCAGATTGAAGAGGAACAATGCAGATTCCATCCTGGTCGTGGAACAATGGACCAGCTCTTTACTCTCGCAATGATCTTGGAGGTGACCTGGGAGTATGCCCATCTGGTCTACATGTGTTTTGTGGATATGGAGAAGGCGTATGACCGGGTCCCCAGGGATTTACTGTGGGAGGTGCTGAGGGAGTATGGGGTGAGGCTTCCCTTCTTAGTTCTATCCAATCGCTGTACGCCCAAAGCGAGAGCTGTGTCCGGATTCTTGGCAAAAAGTTGGACTCGTTCCAAGTGGGGGTTGGTCTCCACCAGGGCTGCGCTTTGTCACCAATCCTGTTTATGATATTCATGGACAGGATATCGAGCCGTAGTCAGGTTGGCGAGGGGTTGCGGTTGGTGGCCTGATGATCTCATTGCTGCTTTTTGCAGATGATGTGGTCCTGATGGTATCATCAGTCTGTGACCTTCAGCACTCACTGGATCGGTTCACAGCTGAGTGTAAAGTGGCTGGGATGAGGATTAGCACCTCTAAATCTGAGGCCATGGTTTTCAGCAGGAAACCGATGGAGTGCCTACTCCGGGTAGGGAATGAGTACTTAACCCAAGTGAACGAGTTCAAGTACCTCGGGGTCTTGTTCATGAGTGAGGGGACATTGGAGCGGGAGATTGGCCGGAGAATCAGAGCAGCGGGAGCGGTATTACAATAGCTTTACCACACCGTTGTGACGAAAAGAGAGCTGAGCCAGAAGGCAAATCTCTCTATCTACCGGGCAATTTTCGTTCCTACCCTCACCTATGGTCATGAAGGCTGGGTAGTGACCGAAAGAACTAGATCGCGGGTACAAGCGGCCGACATGGGTTTTCTCAGGAGGGTGGCTAGCTTCTCCCTTAGAGATAGGGTGAGAAGCTCGGCTATTCGAGAGAAACTCAGAGTAGAGCCACTGCTCCTTTGCATTGAAAGGAGCCAGTTGAGGTGGTTCGGGCCCCTGGTAAGGATACCCCTGGGTGCCTCCCTAGGGAGGTGTTCCAGGCACGTCCAGCTGGGAGGAGACCTCGGGGAAGACCCAGGACTAGGTTGAGAGATTATATCTCCACACTGGCATGGGAATGCCTCGGGATCCCCCAGTCAGAGCTTGTTAATGTGGCTTGGGAAAGGGAAGTTTGGGGTCCCCTGCTGAAGCTGCTGCCCCTGCAACCCGATAACGGATAAGCGGTTGAGGATGGATGGATGGATTGATGGATGGTTCTACCAAAGTCTGCTCTTCACAGCACATGTTTGTGGAAGTGTATCATGGCACGAATAAAGGAGATTTCTGAGGACCTCAGAAAAAGAGCTGTTGATGCTCATCAGGCTAGAAAAGATTACAAAACCATCTCTAAAGAGTTTGAACTTGACCAATCCACAGTCATACAGATTGTGTTCAAATGGAATACATTCAAGATCACTTTTACCCTCCCCAGGAGTGATGGACCAACAATGATCTCAAGAGCAAGGAGACGATGTCACAACGGAACCCAGGGTAACTTCTAAGCAACTAAAGGCCTCTCTCACATTGGCTAATGTTAATGTTTATGGGTCCACCATCAGGAGAACATTGAACAACAATGGTATGCATGGCAGAACTGCAATGAGAAAGCCACTGCTCTCCAAAAAGAACATTGCTGCCGTCTGCTAAAGATTACATGAGCAAGCCAGAAGTCTTGTTGAATGAGCACACGGTGTGAAGCACCAGCGTGTACACTCTACTCACCAGACATGTTGAATTTGGAAATTTTAGGGTGAGGGAATTAGACATATGTTCCCAATGCTGTGATTGGTCAGTATCAACCAACCATTTCCCATACCATTTATTTCATATGGGGTCACGGGGAGCCTGGAGCTTATCCCAGGGGAAACTATTTGGGGCACAGGGCAGGGGACACCCTGGATAGGGTGCCAACCCATCACAGGGCACAATCACACACAGACAATTTGGAAATGCCAATCAGCCTACAGTGCATGTCTTTGGACAGGGGGAGGAAGCAGAGTACCTGGAGGAAACCCCCCGAAGCATGGGGAAGCTCCGTGCACACAGGGCAGAGGCAGGAATCGAACCCCCAACCCTGGATATGTGAGGCATATGTGCTAACCGCTAAGCCACCATACATATGGCAGAGCTGAAAGAGCTAACATGTGTAGAATAATGTAATATGCTTTGTTACTGACATAAACAAGTAAGGCCACTCTTTTAATTCAAATGCCTATTTACCTGTTCAGTTTCTCTCCTCTTTTAACATCACTGTTGTCCTGAGAGTGTCATATGGAGTAGAATGTGTAGCTGGGCTAATTGTTCACCTACAAAAGTGACCTATAGTTTATAGTAGGCATCACTACTTATTTAGCAAGTCAGTGTAATGTATCCAAAGCAAAGTCAATATTTCCTCAACATGGAGTGGTTTCACCAGAGATAAACAATATTCATTTCTAGCTTCAGAATTCACATAGATCATGTGTAATATAAACACTTCCACCATATCTATGAGCGATCATTAATCTCCTCAAATGTAAAGGTATCAAAGGCTTTTGTTTGGGATACAAAGAAACCTTTTCTGTTCATGGTTTTATTTACAGAAACCTTTTTTTTCCTGGTTCTCTGCTACTACAGCATATTTGCCCTACGGTAATCCCTCATCTTAACCCAGCTATACAATATAACCCCACTGCAATCATTCTTCTTCAAACAGCTGTATTGCACAACTTGCACTGCCATCGTTGCAGCATCAGTGAATCAGGTCAAAGGTGCTTCATGAAGCTGTGGTGAGTTTACGTTGAGCCGCAAATGTGAAACAAACAACAACAGTATGCTAAAATGACTTGCTCATGCTGCCAGAGAGTAAACTAATAAAATAGCATATAATTTCAATGTCAAACTTACACAAACCACCAAAAAAAACTGTGCTGCAGGATCTACAGTCTCAATTTCAGTGCTCTAAAGAGACATCAAGTAAAGAATAAAACACTCTGTGTCATGCTGTTATAGAAAAATAATCTGTCATGAAGAAGTGGAATTACTGTTGCCTCCCTGAAGTTGATTATTTTCCAATAATACTATGTTCCAAAGTGTTTTATTCCTCTTATACCACAACAAATTACCAACAATTAATATTTGTGGTAAAAAAAAAATCATACTTTTTATAACATTAATATTGTGGAATGTCCATGAAACAAGTTTCTGTTCTCACTTACGTTACAGCAGCTATAAACAGTCGCTCTTTCACTAGCCTCTTGTGCCATCTTTTAAGATCGTAAAGCTCAATATCCTGTGGTGGAAAATATAAAGTTATAGCTTTACCCTTCACTTTATAAAGCACGTACACTGGAGATTTCTTCCATATATGTTAAATACACATTTTTTCATTACAGAAAACTTTTGTAACAATTACACATGTTTCTTAATTGGTTTACATGGAAGTCTGTGTTTAAGATTTATAAGTACACCTATAAAAAATAATGTATCAGAATGAGACATTCTGACCAATCAGCTTCAAGAATTCAGCAGCACTGTGGTATAAACATTATTAGAGCAGAGAGGATATTACCTCATTTGCTGCTTGAGGTACATGCCGAAAACACACAATACAAAGGGGCAGAGGCAAGACCTTGCGAGTAATTGTCCATTGTTTCAACTTTAAGAAACGTTCCCTGTACATAGCGTAGTCCAATAAAGAAGGAAAGGAAGACGTTTATATTACGTCCAGTCAGTTCAAAGACACTGTGATCCAGAGAGCTCTAGCAGGACATGTGAGGAAAAAGTACACAGAGAACCAGGAAGTAACCTAATTAAACGCAAGTGTAAGTTCTTGTTTTACTCTTGGAGACTCTGTGGATGAATGGAGATCTTTAACCAGATGACCAATCATCAGTACAAGAGCATCCATGTCTGTAATTATTGTATCGATCCATGGCACTGCTGGTCAACACAGCCAGCTATGGTACTGTATCATCTGCAGAACATTCAAAGTCTTATCATTTCAGCACCAGCTCACAAGAGACATCCGTTTGGCCTGACCTAAACCAGACTATTAAAAGTCATGTGTGGTCCTACAGTAGATATGGCATCTAGTGCATACATCTAGATGTCCTATGAATGTCTGAAAGCTTTATTTATTTATTTGCTTGTTTGTTTTTCTAAAAAAAAAAATAGAGAATAAAATTTTCTACCAATTTAGTAATCCAAATTACTAGCTTGTTCTCCATACAGCTGCCAATCATTTTGAATGCTAATGGACTCAATTTTGTTATACAATGATATTTGTATAAATTAGAATGTGGTGGGATTTAATTTGATGTAGGATTGCATAAGGAAAGGTATGAATGGTAACCCCAGCGGTATCCTTAATCTTCATAACCTTTCATACAAATCGAGTTGTGCAAGTTGTTAGGAATTGAGGTTAACACAATGCAACTGATCATACATCACAATGCAGCTAAACATGTTTGAGAGCAATGACTGCTCTGTTTTTGTATACATGACCTAACAGATACCATCAATTGGCTAGTAACTGTCCTGGTGTCCCGGCTACATATGGCTGATTCAATCTGGTAGCTCTGGATTCTTTTGTGCTATCATTCTCCTTGACCAATCACAACCTCCATCCATCCATCCATCTTCTACCACTTACTACTTTTCAGGGTCACAGGGAAACCTGGAGCCTATCCCAGGGAGCATGGGGCACAAGGCAGGGTACACCCTGGACAGGGTGCCAGTCCATCACAGGGCACAATCACATACACACTCACATTCATACAATACGGACACTTTCGACATGCCAATCAGCCTACCATGCATGTCTGGGGGAGGAGACCGGAGTACCCAGAGGAAACCCCTGCAGCACGGGGAGAACATGCAAACTCCGCACACACATGGCCCTGGCGGGACTCGAACCCTGGACCGTGCTAACCACTAAGCCATCGTGCGCTTCCAATCACAACCCCTTCCACCAAATATAACACAAGTCTGGTTCCAACCAGTAAGGACTGAATGACCATCCACAGATTTCCAGTACTGCCTCAGTCCAACCTTACATTGTTATTCATGTATTTTAGGTCAGTCTTGGCCTGCTATTATCTGACCCATAAAACTACATCCTTTTAAGTTCATATTCAGTTTGACTTGTTGTTTATGAGCTTTACTGTTGTCTTTAAATGAAGTTCAAATCCAGATTAAAAACATTCACTCTAGATGAAATCTTGTCACTTGCGTTAGCGTGTATTGGGAGGGTTGATGGTTGTAAAGCTGCCATGAAGAGATGGATGTATTTACATTCTGAGAACATCTGGCTAAGAGTCTCAGACCCCATGCAGTGGTTTGAGGGATCGGATTTGACCGTTTTAAATGTATCTTGGGTGCATTTCCACCTGCATTTTATGTGGACAATCCCATTCTGGATATAATCCTGACAATCACCATGCGTGAAGCGACCAGGTGTAAATGGGGTCAAAAAGTTACAGTGCATTTACACAAAAAAAGAGATGATGGTGTAAATATTACCGAGCTGTGATTTCTTCTGCTTTCTCTTGACTCACACTGAAGTCGAGGCTCTAGGGCATGGGGCACGCTGACTGCTTCTGAGCAGTTGAACGTGAAACATAGTGATGTTTATTCTCACAACCACTGCAGTACGTGTCCATGTGTCATCAAAACCAGAAGACACACACCAGTATTCTTGCAGGATAACTCACACCAAAGTCTAGCCATGGTTGCGTTAAATTTCCATGAGGGCGTCAGACGGAAAACAACTACGCACTCATACGTTCACTGACTTCTCCTACATATTAAAATATTACACACACGACATATTCTGGTATTAAATGTATTTCAGAATGCAAGTCAAAATGTTGCACATATGTAATATAGGTAAGGATTAAAACATTTAGGGGCATGTTGTCATAGGAAAAATATAAACTACAGGGTGGTGTGATGAAGCAGAGTTTCTGTTATCACCCTTAAGTCCATTATTTTCCTATAACACCACATCCTGAAGCTTTTTTATACCTCTTATACAGCAGTGGTTTGTCAACATTTCAGTTTTGTTATGAAGGACAACATATGGCACTTTTTATCCATTTATAGTTATATTTAGTTCTTGTTATCACTTACACTGTAGCAGCTGTAAATATCGCCACTGTTCCCGCACCATCATCTCTGCTCTGACACTTGAGACTCCTTCCATAAATGGTAAATAAACGTCTCCTTACAAAAAAAAACATTCTCCATATCACTGACTGATTATGTGTATTCTGGTTAAATATGTTTATTAGACTTAGATTATGTAAATCGTCTGCAGTACCTGTGAATGAGCTGTTACTATAGAAACAATAATGTATTAGAATGAGCACATTAATTTTAACCTGGCAAAGCTGAATTCAGCAGCACTAGGCTTTAATTAAATATAATATATAATGATGACAGTGTGTGAAATTACAGTGTAGGGGGTTTCTACTGTATATGTGATGAAAGTTTTTTTCTTTGTTTTGTTTAATTTTTTTAGTTTGCAAACTATGGTCAGCGAACCCTCAGAATGATGAACTGTGATCAGATTTCCTTTGCAGCCTCGAAACATGTGACTACTCAGAAAGCGAGCTGGAGCGCGATCACATGGAAAACAGCCTGAACCTTTTTTTTCTCAGACAATTAATCAAGACATTGTATCAATCCTTCAAATCAAAAGCATATACATGTGCATGCAGCTGAGGCTCATCATAGCTGGATAGCGGGTGTTTATTTTCAGACCAAAACACTGGCACTGGAGTCAGAGCTGAGGCCATGTGCTCTCTCCACATTGTAAAACACACACTGCTCCCTGCGATCACCGTCACTGTTTCCGTAGGCCTCGCAAAAGGTCACCCAACCACTGCCAACTCTGCAACGTGCTGTCCCTCAGCAATGCACTATCGACAGGAAACATCTTTCGCAGAACAGGAAGTGTTACTCTCTAATTGACTTGACGTGATTCGATGAGAACTTTCTTGTGACCAATGAGCGCGAGCTTATTTTTAGGACCAACTATAAAAGCAGAGTGCACTTGTTCTTTTCACACAAAGAGCTGAGAAGCTCGCACATACACACAAACACACAAACACACAATCATACAAACGCTATGACTTTTACACCCATTTTATGTAGTATATTAGCTTTTAGCTCCTATTTCATTGTTATCGTAATATATCATACTGTGAAAAACATGAATTTTCATGGATTACAAGTACAAAATAACACTGAATGTTCACGTCAGCTCACAACTGAATTGTTTATCCTATAACATGGCAGCATGAATAATTATTCGGACAGTGTTTAAAAGCACTTTTGGTGTCTGTCAAAACAGCTCTAAAATCTCCAGTGACATATACAAGGGTCTTACAGGACAGAGTGCAGACCTCAAAAAACATCATTAGTGCACCGCCTAGGCTCCCGGACACGATGATAACACTATCAGCACCAGGGGGAAATCCAGAGGCCGTTTTAGTGGTGCTTTAATGCAGCCATGCTTTTTCAATCTTAACTGGAAAAGCACCTAGAAGAGAGCCAAGAACACCAATAACACACTGCAGAGGAGCGTGAGGCCTCTATAGGCAGACCAGAGAGACGGCGAGCCTCCAACCATCATCCTGCTGGCATCGGCTTCAAGAAACAGCGCCGGTAATGACAACCATCAGCACTCCAGTAATCAGGACCCAAGTGCCGAGTCTGCACAGGCGCCATGCTATGAAATACAGGGGGAATAACTGTAACTACTCATACTAACACACACACACACACACACACACACACATGCTGTTCATTTTGACATGACGTTCTTTGAAGGGCAAGGTTTTTTCAGTTCTGTACAAAAATGCAAGCGAAAGCTCATAGTTACATTAAAATTCATCTTTTATAATATTTCCCACTGCTTTAATCTTTCATGTCTGGCAGATTTAATAGTCCTGATGGCCCACACAGTGTCTTCTGCATTCTTTAGGTTAGGAGTGTATGTATGTGTATGTGAGTGTAAGCACACATCATTGAAAAAGCAGAGTGAGAAAACAAGCCGTACGCTCTGTGGATTTATATGAGCACACCTGCGACGGGCATTTTTACAGGTATGACTAAACTTTACCATGGTGGACTGCAACAGTAGCTGTGTGTGTGTGTGTGTGTGTGTGTAATATGTGACAAAAAAGAAAACGTAAACCTCAATCGCACAATCACACACACACACCCATTCACACACTATGGACAGTTTAGAGATGCCAATCAGCCTACAACACATGTCTTTGGACTGGCGAGGAAACCGGAGTACCTAGAGGAAACTACTGAAGCTCAGGGAGAACACGCAAACTCCGCACACACAGGGCAGAGGCGGGGCAGAGGCGGGATTTGAACCCCCAACCCTAGAGGTGCGAGGCAAACGTGATAACCTGTAGCTTGTAGAGTGTCATGGTTTAATTATTTGCATATTAAATGTGATTGGCTTAGGGGTTAGCACGTTCGCCTCACACCTCCAGAGTCCGGGGTTCGATTCCCGCTGGGGCCCTGTGTGCGCGGAGTTTGCATGTTCTCCCTGTGCTGTGGGGGTTTCCTCTGGGTACTCTGGTTTCCTCCCCATTAACAGTAACCCCATTTCATAACACCACGCTGTCACTGATTATTTTAATATAACAGCACAACATACAGTGTTTTCCCCCCTTACTTATTAACTAATTTGCATTGTATCCATAGAGTTATCATGACTTTAATCACTTGAACAACAACCATATTGTGTTTTTGCATTCCCTTTCTCAAAAGTGTAATATGCATTCTGTAATTTTCTAGATGTCCTATATGTCAGGAGAAACCCTTAAACCCTTATTGAGTCACTCCCAGTCATTGGGTGTTGGGCGTGACCCAATCTACTCCTGTACTGACATTTATTTCATGACACACTGAAAAATTCCTTTATAGGTGAAGCTCAGTGGCCGTAAATTTAGGTTGATTTTAGTCACCACTGCTGTGAGTTTGTATCTGCATACTGTACATGATGGAAATATGTGCAGTAATGTGTGACTCTGGTTACTGCTTCTCGTTTTTTCTACTCAGACCCTGCAACTCAGAGTTCATAAGAATGGGAAGTGGGATTACTCATCAAAAGGGTGAAATCGAAGGACAAAGGGTTTCCCCTCTCCGGAAAGCTCTCCGTGCGATGTCAGTTCCAGTCAAGTCAAGCAAATCTATTTTATTGTCATGCAGGCCATGTACAGCTTTATATCATCTAACTGGGTTCCAAAGGCATAGCCAGGGGGTCTACATTTTTTTTTCATATTTTGTTACAATGATGGAAATCACCCACTATTAGTAAAGTCATTATATTTATTATTGACTTTTTTATTTTATAGTTTTTAGCCTGTTTGACTGGTAAAAATGAATTTAATGGGTTTAACCCAAACCTCAGTAACTCAAATACAAATCTGCCTGTACGTAATGTCAACTTGAATAACAATTTTAATATAAATGTGTTCTGTGAGTGGAACGTTTCGGAATAAAAAGCCAAAATATTATTGCACAGATTTAAATAATGAGCCTAATAATTGAATAATTGGATTATGTCTATAAAATAAATCAGTGGAACTTCATTTACATCCAAACAGGCTGTTGAAAGTTTGAGAACCCTTGCTCTAATGCGTTGCTTTTAACCGTTTGGTGCTTGGAGCCCTTATAAAATGTGTTCTGTGAATGGAATAAAAAGCTAGAATAAAATTTTTTAAAATATTAAATCTATTGTTAAACTTAAACTTATTCTTTACATATGTAAGGAATAAAAGACAGCAGCGAGCCATTATAGGATGATAATGAATGAACAGATGGTGTGGCCTAATTCAAACAGAAACGGCCAATAACAGCACGACTGAAAGTGTTTTATTCCTCTTATACCACAGCAAATTGACAATGATTACAGTGTATTGTTAATTAAAGAACAACACATCATACATTTCATCCAATTATAGCTACAATTAATGTTGTAGAAAATCCGCAAAATAAGTTAGTACCTGTTCTCATATACGTTATATCATCTATAAATATTTGTTCCCTCACCAGGCTTTTTTCTCACTCTTGAAACTAATAAGGCAAAAAAAAAAAAAAAAAACCCACAGCTTGTCATGTTAGCAAGAAACCACAAAGTGTGATCTCCTCTGTGCTGAAGATGTCACAAAATGTAAAGTTACAGTTCTACCTCTGACACTGACACAGGATATGTCTCCTTACAGAAAATCTACAATTGATACTTTTATGTTAAATTGATTGCCATGTGAATGAGTTATTAGTATAGATATCATGTTAGCGTATCAAAACTAGAAAAACAGCTTTCTGACCAATCAGAATCGAGAATTCAACAATACCATAGTATTCAATTTGATTTAATGTGTCATAAGTCATGTCTCAACAGCATAATGCAAAAAAATGCTGCAGATACAGATCAAGAGCTTCAGTTAATGTTCACAACAAACATCAGAATGGGGAAAAGTGTGATCTCTGTGACTTTAACTGTGATATGGTTGTTGGTACCAGATGGGCTGGTTTGAGTATTTCAGAAAGTGCTGATTTCCTGGGAATTTCACACATAACACAAAACTCTGTATTTTATACAGAATGGTGCAAAAAACATCCTGTGAGCAGAGGGTCTGCAGACTGAAACACCATGTGGGTGAGAGAGATCAGAAGAGAATGACCAGACCGGTCTGAGCTGACAGGAAGGCTATAGTAAGTCGAGTGAGTCGAGTCAAATTTGATTTATAAAGCATGTTTAAAGACAACAGTGATTGATCCGAAGTGCTGTACAAAACATCATATGATATCAAATTAAATAACATCATAAGACAAAGAATAAAAGCACGTTTTAAGAGAAGATTTAAAAATAGATCAAGATGGAGACCTCACGTGAAAGGGGAGACTGTTCCAGAGTTTGGGACCAACCACGGTAAAGGCTCGATCACCCTTTGCGACAGATAAAAGAAGCTGATTACAGGATCTTAGTGTTCTGGTAGCAGAGTAAGGATGAAGAAGGTCAGTAATGTATTGTTGAGCAGAACCAGAAAGAGCTTTATAGACATAATAACATAGTAACACAAACAAGCACTCTTTACAACCATGGTGAGCAGGTAAGCATCTCAGAAGGCACAACTCATCAAACCTTGAGGTGGATGGGCTACAACAGCAGAAGACCACATCAGAAGTCAGCCAAGAGCAAGAATCTGAGGCTGTCATGGGCACAGACTCATCCAAACAGGACAGTTGTAGACTGGAAAAGACGAACAATGTTTGATGTTTTGTGTGTGCTGAGATGCTTTTCTGCTCACCATGGTTGTAAAGCGTGATTATATGATCCTTCCTGGCAGCTCAAACCAATCTGGCCGTTTTTCTCTGATCTCTCTTATCAACAAGGCATTTCCACTCACAGAACTGTCCCTCACTCAACGTTTTTTTTGTTTTTCACATTATTTTGTGCAAACTCTAGAGACTTGTGTTTGTGAAATTCCCAGGAGATCAGCAGTTACTGAAATACTCACACTAGCCCATCTGATATCAGCAATTATGTCATGAAAAAAGTCACAAAGATCACACTTTTTCTTCATTCTGATGTCTGATGTGAATATTAACTGACGCTCTTGATCTGTATCTGCATGATTTTATGCGTTGTGCTGCTGCCACATGGTTGGCTGATTAGATAACTGCATGAATGGGCATACCATTTTTTGCCTTTATTTTTAGAAAGAAGCGAAATGATCTGCCAATAGAGCAAGCAAATGTAAAGCTTGGAATGTGTAAAAGCATCTAAAATGGGCTGAATAATCTTCGATTTGATTTATAATAATCTCATAGTGAGATATACTTGCCTGTATTCATCAGTGTTTATTAAATATTTCATTAGTTAAATATTTACTCATTTAATTTTTAAAAAATCATTTTAATCATTTTAATATTAATGTCTAGACTGGTTGATCCCTAATTTGAACATAATCATGGATTGTTTGTTTATTTTTTAACTATTAGACCACAAACAATCAATCCCCCCCAGGCCCCCCCCCCTCCACACACACACACACACACACACACACACACACACACACACACACACACACACACACACACACACACCATTAATTTTTTTTCAAAAAAAATAACAAACACATTTATTTTGGAGTAATTAATGCAACCAAATGGTCACTGTGTCCTCTGCAGCTTTTTACAACATGCTTTCAAAGAACTTGGCTTGAGCAGAGCTTGACATCTGAGCAAAGCAAATCTATGCATTTTGAAAAAAACACCTGTGCACGTTAGGAATCACAGGTTACCCTCAGTGTAACATCTGGTTAGCTCCACACCCTCATGCAGCTCCATGCAAAGAAAGATAAAGAACCCTTTCAGGTTAGGGTTAGACCACAACCAAACAAACAGCCTTTGTCGTTTGTTTTGTGTTGCTCGTTTCTAATGGCACCCAGATCTCAGGGTGAAGGCTGCTATTCCTCCACCACAGAGAACAGCGTGTAGCTCTGAGTGACCTGATTATCTGTGAGCTGTGGCAGGTGCGGCCTACCAGTGTGGTATGCGCAGCTGTCAGAACTACAATCTGCAACTATACACACGCCTTAAAGTTCATCAGCATTTCATCAGCATGACTGTGATTGCAGTGCTGATCTTTATCTCATAATAAATGATTGCTCACTGCATCATCATCATTATCAGTGTATACAGCATACAGCTTGGCAGTAAAAGTCACAAAAACATCATATAGTCCAGAATATTTAGTTCTAGGCTTTTTCTGCTGGTTTAGGTAAAGAAAGCACTTGAGAGCATGCTATTATATGATAATAATCAAAACTAGAGCTTATTGTTACCACCCTGAAGCGGATTATTCGCCAACAACAGTGTGATTTATTCCTCTTACACAATTAGCCAACAATTTTTTTCATTATTATAGAACGGCATGCAGTACGCTATATGCATATATAGTTACATTTAATGTCATGGAACACCCACGAAACACGTTGGTCCTCTTCTTCCTTATATTTATTTTTCTTTCTTGAGGTTAATATGACAAAGATTTAAGCTTGTTACCAAGAAATTTTATTCATCAATCAGTACATGATGTCTCAGCTATCCTTCCCAGCACTCAGCATTCAGGTCACCACTTTCATTACTGTACAGACTCAAATAAATATGGCTTCACTTCTGGGACAAAATTTGCTTCTCTTTCCTCCATGTATGCCTCTGCTTTCACAAGCGATGGTGATCAGGGTGGTGAGTCATCTTCCGCCATCACTAGCATCTCCATGTTTGTTTTTTAACACATGTTTTGTCACAGCAACTGCTAGAAGGGGAAAAAAAAATCATATAGTAAAGAAAGTATGGTAGTATTACTCGATTGCTTTGATTCTTGCTGGATTGTGTAAGGAATAAAACACTTGTGGGTGTGCTGTTATCAGAAAATAATCAACAACTCTGTGGTGTGAGGAAGCAGAGTTACTATTACCATCCCAGAGCTGATTTCCAATGGATAAAACTACAGTTCCGCCCACTCAGAGATGCCCTTTCACTTAGCAGCAGGAAAAATGCATTCGAATGTGCATTCCATGTTGACTTTCAGTTTTAATAGGCTTAATTTTGCGTCTGTAACCGGAGCGTATAATTTCATTTCTTGTATTAGTTGCTTTTATGTTACGTGATTATAACAAACATTTGCTTTACTATGGAAGCCAAAATGGTATCTTATAGTCTGGAAACTATGGAAATTCTCATACAGCCCATAGAATGATGTCCTGTAACAGTATAGCTGCTGTGACTCATAGATAACAACATTTAGCTGTGCATTTCAAATGCTTTTGATTCAATAAGAAAGTCTCATTTTAAATGAGCTGCAGTTTGTCTTCAGTCTGAACAAGAGAATGTCTTGGAAAAACTGAACATAATCTCCAGATCTTGACCAGAAGAAGACTGAAATTGCCCAACAGGAATGTAAAGCTGAGTTCAGAGCTCTCTGACGTAACACCGTGAAAAAAAAAAAGCAAGTGGAAAAAGCTTGGAGTCAGAGTGGCGAATGCTTTCACGAGTCGCCTGCTTTACTTGTTTGGAGAGAAACCATGGCAACAAAGGGGGAAACCCACACAGCTGTCGAGGAGCCGAGGCCCCGGAGCAGAGCGCGCTCCATTGAGAGGCCTGAATCCCTTCTCCCCAAGCTGAGATTGGGTTTCATCATCTCGAACACTTGGGACTTAATGCACAGCAGATGTGGAGCCAACAGGAGTTGGCAGGCTTCTGACAGTAAAGGATGGAGCGATTCCCCCCTCCTTCTCACACACACACACACACACACACACACACACATAAACACACACACACACACACACACACACCCCCCAACTTCCTTCGTCATCCCCAGATAGAGAAAGCCAGGAGATTTAGGCTCCTGTCCCAGCAAAAACAACAACTCAGAGAAACGCTGGATCTGCTTTAAGAAATAATGGTCGCGAGTGATTTGACGCTGAGCAAAACAAGCCATTACATCAAACCCCTGACAGCAGCCATAAATCGTTCCTAGTTTGGCTCCCACCAAGTCGCACTGTACTCATTTTATCGGGGACGCTGTGACCAAAAAAATGTAGCATGTAATATCCTTTAATCCCTCTCCTCATTGGCTCAAGATGCCATTCCCTCAGAAAAATGCGGCACGAAGCCAACCTGACCTTATCTCAGTCATTACAGGAGTGAAAAACAGAAAAGCAGACTTTATCATGTGCATGAGGAGTGTTGGAAGGAAAGTGTGCTTGTGGCCAGAGCAGGGAGAGGCAGTACCACGGCGTGGAAGTCTCTCATTGCACAACATCTGCAGCTGCTCTGCATAACAAGCATCGCTGACACAGCGAGCCATCTCTGCTCTAAACACACGCTGAACAAGCGCACTGCTTTACTGCTACATTGTTCTGTAGGTTACACAGGAAATGTCCATCTGGAAACGCATTAAATACAGTATATTGATGGTTGATGATGTAGTTTGATCATTCCTGTGAGAAGAAACCCTACGTTCACGCTAGCAGGCGACAAAACATTTAAATGCGCATAACTGCACAGAGCTGAGATTTCAGTGACAGCAACAAGTGACAGATCAACACAATTGTCTCAAATGATTCTATGGGCCAATCCTATGGTACATGTGGACTGGCGTTTCTTCAGTTTCTCTCACACAACTGCAGTTCCTACCTGCAATTATTTCCCATTTATGGAAGAAAAGCCTTCCATCTTTTCCTGTCATATACAACCTCTCTTAAAAAGTGTATATAGACATTATGAAGAAAACTAAAGATTGGAAGGAAGTAGTAGAGATTGTTGGCACGCTTAATGAGTGTACATAGCTGGTGCAGTTTGCAATCTGCCAACAAAGCAAATAAGAACCCGGGCATGTAATATGTAACTCAATCAACCAGTTTTCACACTGGTTAGTGCATTATTTATGTTTAACTAGTTAACTTTAGAAACTACACTATATGCCCAAAAGTTTGTTGACACTTGACCATCACACCTATATGTGCTTCTTGAGCATCCCATTCCAGATTTAGTCCCTTTTTGATGTTATAATAACCTCCCACCATATTCTGGGAAGGCTTTCCATTATTATTTGGAGGGTTGCTGTAGGGATTTGCCCATTCAGCCATGTTGGGTGATGAGGCCTGGAGTGCAGTCAGTATTCCAGTTCATCCCAAAGGTGTTTAGTGAGGTTGAGGTCAAGGTTCTGTGCTCAAGGTCACTCGAGTTCTTCCATTTCAACATTGGCAAACCATGCCTTTATATATCTCAATTTGTGCACAAGTGCATTGTCATGTTGGAACAGGTTTGGGCCTCTTAGTTCCAGTGAAGAAAAATTTTAATGCTACATCATGCAAAGACATTTTATACAATTGTGTGAGTCCAAATTCATGGAGACCCACATATGGGTGTGATGGTTACATATGATCTTTTGGCCATATAACGTATATATGTTATAGCTATTAATGTTTAGCATCAGAACAAACAGAAAAGTTCACCACACAACCACAAGAGACACAAGTGTCTTGCTGCTTGCTAGTGTGTACATAGGGTTAGCTTTGATGTCACAGGATGACACTGTGATTGCTAGAGCATTTACAATGTAGTTTAATAGGAAGTCTTTCCTGTGTAGGCAAACTTGATGTTACAGTTTTACCTCTGAGTGTTACAAAGTGCTGACATTGGAGACTCATTCCATAAATGTTAAATAAACATCTTCTTTAATCTCAGCATATCAACAATGCCTATGTGGAGTACAAGTCCCTTTGATTGAGCTGTAACTATAGAAACGATACTGTATTACAAAGAGCACATTAATATAAACATGTGACTTGCAGGTGAATTACTGCCAGAGTTGCTGTTAAAGAGAATTAACCAACAGCTTCTGACTAATCAGAATGGAGAGCTCAACAGCATTGAGAGAATGGAAATCCTCTTTACACCCTAACATACCCGCCCACCCACACACACACACACACACACACATACACATACACACACACACACACACACACACACACACACACACACACAGAGTGAAACCTACATTCATTCAGCACATTTCAGAAATTAACGTTTCTAGCTGATTAGTGTAATTTTTGAAGGTGCAAGTTGAACATAGCACGCTGGCAAGGAAGCAGAAAACGGACTTCAAATACAACTCGTCACAAGAGTGAAAAAGGAAGTGGTTTCTGATTCAAAAAGGAAAATACGCACACCTGTTTTCACTCACATTTTAAAAGAAAACAAAGCGGTGTTGACGCTTATCATTGGCGGATGAGAATCTTTTAAAGCTTCAGCCATCGGCTGTAATATAATTTTTATTTTTTTAAACAGCAGATTAATTCAATACTAATGCACACTATCATGCTTTCAGCTCGAGTTTAACAGGAATTAGCTCAATTCTTAGTGGTTCATTATTATTAGATATGGGTGATTTGTCTCATAGCCCATTTTCTATCTGTTTTATAGCCCATTTATGCTGGACTGCTCAATCAATTCACGACTCTCCAGAAGACAAAGAAATCTCACATTATTCGTGCTTATTACATACATTTGTAATGTGAAGTGATGTTACCGGCTGTGGTGAAGCATTTCTCTAGTCCACATGCTCTAAATGGTATTTCTATCAATGATGATGGTGTCTTATAGACATCATAAATCTCACGGCTTGCACTGACCGAGCTTATAGAGGAACTCCACCCGAATTTAATAAAGTGAGACATATTGGACGTAAGAGGTTCAGAGGTCTCCAGGTGGAATTTATCTTAAGGACACCTTTAAGACCCATGGAGTTTGGCCAAAATTCATCAGAGGCTTACATGGGGCCGATGGTCACATGCATGCTGCAGATAAGCTGAAATTTTCAGCAGAGTGTAAACTGTGCAACACAGCTGGTGTTGATAGGATCTGTTCTTCCTGGGTGCATGCCACAAACATTGTTTGCATTTTAGGTTCAAGAGACGTTGCAATGAATTCATTTGCTCACATTTATCTAGAAATAATCCATGCCAAAAAAAGAGAATGGTTTCTTCCAAGAACTAGCAAAACAACTCTCGCCTTCATGCATCTACGGGTTCACAAACGCCAGTCTTTTTACGCACACTGTTGCTAGGAGGCTATTTTTTAAGAGAAAAACAAAACCACGCTCGTGGGGCAACACACCGGCGTTTGTGTTGCTGACATCATCATGAAAGGCATAAAAGCCATCAGGCCTGTCGGTGATGTCAGAGCTCCTCTGTGGATCGCTCGTAAATACTGTGCTGTCGAGCCAAACATTTTAAACATGTTAAATCAGAAACGAAGAACCAGCTGTGGGGAACCAATCCAGCTCCGTTTAGAGCCAAAGCTCTGAGGCCAACAGCTTGGGCAGAGAAAATGGGGGATTTTAGCATGTCATATCCACTGAGATGTATAATGTTGATCTTGTCGTCCTTACTCAGTGTGCTGTGGTTAGAGGAAATGTGGAGAGCACACCACACTCATAACCATGTCGAACTCTCCTGTCCTGTATGAAAAAGGATATTGCAACATGCTGTTAATAATCTACATATTGTAAATATATAAGAATAAAATTAATGCATTGTTCATGTGTGTATGTACTTATGGATCTACTAATAAACGTAAGCATTCTTTTGCATACCTTTCGCACTACTATCACATACTGACACAATAAACTACATCATAATAATATTGTGATAATATTGCTGTATGAACAGTAATTCTGTAACACTAAGCAGGAAAAAAGTAGAAAAAATCTACTTTTGTACCAATAGAGAATGTTATCTGAATGTTCAGTAATGGCTCTAAGAAAGTCAGGCTGTAAAGTTCCAAAAAAAAAAAAAAACATTTACATGTTATTAATGGCAGTTGTATTCGTTTGGCAAATTGCTGTGGTATAAGAGGAATAAAATACTTCAGGATGTGTTGTTATAGGAAAATAAATAATCAACTTTTGTACCAATCTAATAGAGATAAGATATCAACAAGAAGGTCAAGATTTAACACTGCAAAAATAATGTTCCTGCAATTTTATGACAAAAAAGGTTATAATAGTTGAATAATTGCTGTGGTATAAGAGGAATAAAACACTTTTGGATGGAAACAGTAAAATTGTTTCATTACACCACCCCGTTGTTGATTATTTTCCTCTAACAGCACCCCTGTCGCTAAAAATGCAGGAATATATACAGACTTTCGCCTCACACCTCACTCAGGTCTCTTTTTATTTTGCAGCGGTACTTTCCCAACGCCGTGAGAGAAATGACTACTTTGTCTTTCACTCAGTGCTGCTCGAAAGACATGCCTTCTGTTCAGCAGTCTTCCAGATGCTAAATTACCCCCTAATCAGGGAAATCACAGATCTGAGCCTTGATCTAGTGGCATGGAGCAGGTCCTCAATCAAAGTGCTGAAACCATACCATTAAAGTGAACTGTTGATCCGTGCACTAATAAGTGACAAAGAGGAATGGAGGACCCTCAGTTTTGGCGACGTGTCAACCCAACCGACCCCCCTCCATCTTTAACGTGTGTGTATAATTGCTCAACCAATAAAACGGTTGGCGCCTTCAGCTGTGGTTTTAAAGCCACGTAGAACACCCAGTGAGAGTCCCTCTTTCTTTAACAGAGAGATTCCCTCCCTGAGAGTAATGCGATTACCAGACGAACCAAATATCGAGATTATTACTGAGGAGACTGTGCTGATTTTTTTTTTTTTAATTAGAAATATTGTTTCACATCCTAATGGGAACTGTCAGAATGGGTTCCATTAAACATTTTCCCACCAGCATATAATGTGTTCTTGGTTACAGCGTGGTTTTATTATTGCAAAGCCGCATCAATTTGTACGACATAATTTACATGAAAAGATAACAAGGCTAATATGATCTTTTCGTATGACTTCCAATTTTAATAAACTCAATCGCACGCTTGAAATCCTCTTAAAATCAGGTTACAGATCCAGGATATTAATTGGGAACTGTTGCATTGTAATGGATATTGGCCAGTTTGATCAAGAATTGGGATTCAAATTTTTTTGCAACCCCTTAAAATACCATAAAATCCATACACACAGGACAAATTTAATTTAACAAATGTATTCTCGAATTTCATAAATGAGGTCCTAGTTGATGTTAATTTCTAATCAATTCTATTTAATTTGTACAGTGCTGTTGACTACAGACATCATCACACAGCAGCAGTGTCTACTGTATGTGAGAACAAGGATGGGGAGACTTAAAGGGTGTAAACTGTTTTTGCGAAGTGCAAATTTATTTGGGGTGATTTGTTTTGAGGTATTGAAGCTTGGATTAAATGCATTTCATTCAAGTAACCAGTCAAACAGGCTAATAACTACTGTATAAAGAGCTCAATAATAAATATAATAACTTTAATCCTGAGATCCATTTGGAGAGCCACTGATGTACCTGACTATTGTTGCTTTCTTGTTTTCTGAGGTGCAGAACATCTTATTACCTTCAGCAACCCCCTGATTCATGTAAAACACTTCTGAATTCCATTAGAAGATGGCCAAACATGACATAAATCAGTCAAGGGTCAGTATAAGGACCAATTACGTTGTAATATCACACCATACGGAAAACAAAATCCATTTCTAACCATTACAAAACCAGCAGTAACCTCTAATGGATACCTAGATGTTGGTTTACATAGCCATAGTGGTGGTTACCTGTGGTACTGGAAAGGCATGGAGACATTTCATCTGCTCTAAACAAGCAAAGACAGAGGCGAGTGCAGAAAACAACAGCCTGCTATACAAATCCCAAACCACATGACTACTGTTTGTTGAGTTTTGCCATTTTAAATGTGTTTATTCCACTTGCAGACTATACAGTGAGCTGAAATCCTTCACTGAGTCAACACCATAGCTCAGTCCTCAGTCACCTGGCTCAATTGAAGACAGACCAAGTGGCGCTTTTCAATCGACGCCTTCCATTGCTCGGTAGCTGCATGAAATCCTACTTAGTGCACTCAATGTGCTGACGGGCATAAAGTTTTTTTTTAAACAACTTTTCTTCTTTCTTGTGTTGCTCTGATGATCATTGTTGTTATATGCTGCGCAGAACCTGTAGGCCCGAGGACTAACGCTGCCCTGCAATGAAACCTGTGGTTTAACAGACCACACATCCTGTAGCTGACAGAGCCTACGCATACACACACACACACACACACACACACACACACACACAAATACACACGCACACATACACACACATACACACACATACACACACAGACACTCGTACCAATGTGATCTGATAAAGCACTGAGCACAAAAGCCACAAAACACATATCTCAGGCAGCACACTCAAAATGAAAAACACAGCTTTAGTAAGTGAGCTCTCACCCCCACTCCACCTCGCTGAAATTCATTCAACTGTCACACATTGAAGCTTGAAACAACTCGATCTGACTCCATCCAAACACTTTAGTTCAAAAAAGAGAGGGAACTGTGTCAGAACATACGAGGTTTTTTTCCTGTACTGCAAAGTTAGCAATGGTTAATAAAGGTTAAACCAGTGAAAGTTTCGTAGCTCAAAATTCTACCACAAATAGGAAGCAGCTATGCGACATTTATCAGTAAACTGAGTTCAAACAAACAGGGTGTAAGATACCATTCATTAAGGGATGTTTAGTTCAAATAAATTTGATTGCTCTTATGTGTCTGTCATAGTTTTACTGCTTACATGATTATCTCACTAAATAAAGCTGAGCAAATCTAGAAAAATCTAAGTGGGCTTGCAGGACTGTTTGATAAGACACTTGGGTTCATGCTGTTATAGGAAAATAATCAACGACAGGGTCGTGTGATGAAGATGAGTTACTGTTACTACCACAAAGTTGATTATTTTGCTATAAATATATAAATAATAACTAACCTGTGCGTCCTGAAGTGTTTATTCCTCTTACGCTACAGCAGTATGCAACAATTTTGTTCATTAAAGAAAGAGACATCATACTTTTTATCCATTTTAGTTACATTTAATGATGCGGAACATCCATAAAACTAGTTAGCTCCTGGTATTACATTATAGCAGCTATAAACAGTCCTTCCCTCTGAGTGACACTGAGGTCTCCTTATATAAATGTTAAATAATCATCTCCTCACAGAAAGATTCACCAGAGGAAGGCTTATAGGTTTTCATTGTTTTGTTTTTTAATCCATTTATGTGGCGTGTCCAGCGTACAATTCACTGTGAATAAGCTGTTAGTATAGAAACGATCATGCATTAGAATAAGCGCATTAATATAATCCTGTGAGTTGTCTTACACACAACACTATGCAATACCTTTGCAGTTCAGAAAATTAATCAACCAGAATCAGTATCGAGACCTGGTGTGGTATAAAGATGCAAACAAAATGACATCATAAATGAACAAGACCTCAGTTACATCATAGAGTCAGTATGTTTTTTATCTAGCAAGGCTTGACCAGTGTAAGTGGAAAAAAAAAAATTAACCTATGCTTCCTACTTCCTTATCAAGCCATGTCTTTCAACCAAATAGAAACGTACAGTAGATTCATCAGTAAATCTATGGTGATGTCTTGAAGAGTACAAACCCATAAAGTACCAGAGTAAAATGATGGTAGTGTCATGGTTCAGTGTTTAACATTAATAACCATAGTAACCATAACGTACCATACAAAGTAAAATAAATGTCAGTGATAGTAAAATGATGATGAATTTTCATTACACATGAGGCTCAAACGGGTTTCCACACTTTCTGTGCTGTAGCTACACACCGCAACCGCTCAGAATATGAAATGAAGATAAAATGCAGAATTCATAAGACGAGCTTCATAAGCTGCTGGGGGGGACAAGCAAGAAGAGATTAAATTTAGACCATAGAAACACATTACAAAGTAAGGAAACAATAAGAACAAATGATTTTTTTACCTGAACACTCTGGGTTAGTAGAACATCTACTTTTGGTTTATGAGAACAGTCAAACTGTCATGTGTAACCTTTAATGTTACAAATCTTTTATAGAAACATTTATAAAACAAAAACAACTTTCACAAGACATTGTGAAACATTCTTCTAAATTCTTCTAAGTCAAAGCTAAACGTACTTACAGAGCCATCTTACTTAACCATTTGGCTTTTTTTACTGCTCCATACTGTACAAATCTTTTCTCAATGGCTATGTTCTAGCTACATTGCTAGGCTGTGTCATCTGTTTCCTCTCTTAGCATCTGTTTCCTTGTTCCCTGAAAACAGTTTTCTCACAACTAGATCCACTTGAAGGTGTTGACTTTTCACCTTTTCATATCAAATACATCATTTTTGACCACCTTTGAGCATTTTTGACAGGGAACATTGTGTAAGGAATGTCCAAGCATCAACGTGAAGCAAATCATTACTACAGTAGGTGTTTTTTTTGTACTGTGTGTAGAATCTGTTTGCAACTCTTAGAAATGATTTCATGGTTAAATTTGTCATGAGCTCACAGACTGCCACGACTGGCTAGTGTCAATCTGATTGACAGATGAGAGAAAGCTAAGGATGTGGGCTGTGTTATCATCAGGGTTCAAATTTGTGATGTGATGAAAACAGGGCGAACGTTTTTCTGTTCTGCCGTTTTTCTGTTGTGCCCCAGTTTTAAAGGGATTTTTTTTTTTTTTTGATAGTCGTCTAAATTCTGGCTCATTCTGCTGAACCTGAAATGTCATATTTATGTTCTTCAATCACATGTGATTTCCTCTACTGCACTGGTCCTGAATACTTTCCCAGTGGATATTTGAACTTTTATTGATGCTCCTGTAGTTGCAAATCAAATGCGCCTTCATTTCACGTTTCTTCACCCTTCAGCAAAGGAACGTCCGCTCAATTTGTGGTTTGCTCAATCTGCAATCCATTCAAGGTGTATTTTTAGGAGGGTACAAGACATTACATGTCTTGGGAGTTCAAAGCGGGAACAGAAAAGAAGCCCTGTATATATATATATGTATGTATGTATGTATGTATGTATGTGTGTGTGTGTGTGTGTGTGTGTGTGTGGTGTGTGTGTGTGTGTGTGTGTGTGTGTGTGTATGTGTCCTGATGTATTTATGCAGCTGGCACAGTTTAAGGCAGCACGGCGAGTGTATGGGCGCATGGGGCTAGAAAAACTCTCTTGGCCTGCACAGGCTTTAGAGACTCAACTCTTCATTGTAACAGGTCTCTCTGTGTTTCTTTCTCTCTCTCTTTCTCTCTCTCTCTCTTTTTCTCTCTCTCTCTCACACACACACACATCGTGTAATTCCCACTCCTGCATAAATAAGAAACCGGTTCTTGGCAGAAGCCCACAGGCAATTCCTGTGGTTTTTAAGACCTATAACAGAGAAGAAAATGGAGAAATGTTGAAATTACATGAACCCTGGCAGGTTCAACTCCAAAACATTTCAAGTCAGGCGCAATTTCCCAATCCCACCGCCTTCAGAGTGGTCACTCACTAGACCGTACTGCTCTGAACTTAACAGCGATGCAGACTAGTGCTGTGCTAGTGCTAAATATAAATAATGAGACATTGGTTCATTGTCTCATGCTAATTGTCAGTCATGCTGTTATGTTGGGTTGTTGCGTTCAAGTCATGTCAGAAAGATCATATTTACGAGTTGAACGCACATTAACCTCACCACAAAGTCATAATTACGAGTGGGAAACCTGGGATTTTCCAGTTGGGGGTGTGTCAGTAAGAAAATCTGGTGGAATCAATGGATGCAACGTATGTAGCTGACGGTCAAATTTGTTGAAATTTAATGTTTACTCGTCTCAGAAGCTGATTTCAGTTATGATGTGTTTGGTATATGCTGCAAGTTATTGTCCGGCTTTTTGATTTACTATAAGACAAGCTAATTGCCTGCACAAAATACAATAGCACTGTACAATTATGATATAATGTGTAACAATAAAGTTTACAGTGGCTTCATAAATTGATTAAAAACATAAAAGAAAAAAAACACCTGATGCGCATTCCTTGTTCTTCATTTTCTATAAGTAGAGACTAAAAACATTGCTGTATTTTTTGTAGTTAATTAAGAGTAGGTACATCACCATCTTGCTCTGACCAAAGTGACTTGACATCTTAATTAAGATTTCCTAAATCATAAATACAAACTTCCCAGGAGGCCTTGCACACAGTGTGTCATGGTTGGACGGTTACCTCACCACTGATTTACTGTTCAAGTTCCTTTCGCCAGTGGCTCTCATCACATGTCAGGTTGTGACGCGGAACCCTGTCCCCCAGACACACTACAGCACCTCTATTTCTCAGCGCAGGGACGCAACTTCACTGAAACACTTTGTGTGTTTATTGCTGTAAACACTCTAGTTCTGCTGTCAGTCCTAGCATGTTCCTAACTTTATCATATATGATGGTTATCAAACACACAGAAGAACACAGCATTGCTGACCACAACTAAACCAAACAAGGTCAATACTTTGTGCCACCTCTCTTTGCCTAGAAAATGATGAGGTTGGAGAATACATGGCGAGGGATCTGAGACCATTCCTCCAGATCCTTCAAATTTCAAGGTCCATGCTGGTGGACTCTCCTCTTCAGGTCACCCCACAGGTTTTCTATGGGTGTGAAGTCAGGGGACTGGGTTGGGCATGGCAGGACCTTGATTTTTTGGTCAGTAAACCATTTTTGTGTTGATTTTGATGTGTTTTGGATCATTGTCCTGCTGGAAGATCCAACCACAGCCCATTTTAAGCTTTCTGGAAGAGGAAGTCAGGTTTTCATTTAATATCTGTTGATATTTGATAGTCCATGATGCCATGTATCCTAACAAAATGTCCAGGTCCTCTGGCAGAAAAACAGCCCCAAAACATCAAAGAGCTTCCACCATGTGTAACTGTGGCCATGAGGTACTTTTCCATATGGCTACCTCTCTGTGTGTGCCAAAACCACCTCTGGTTTTCATTGCCAAAAAGCTCTAGTTTGGTTTCATCTGACCATAGAACCCGATCCCATTTGAAGTTCCAGTAGTGTCTGGCAAACTGAAGACACTTGAGGTGGATGAGAGTAGAGGTTTTTTTTTTTTTTTTAAACCCTTCCGAACAACTTGTGGTGATGTAGGTGAATTCAGATTGTAGTTTTGGAGAATTTCTGACCCCCAAGACACAACTAACTTCTGCGATTCTCCAGCTGTGATTCTTGGAGATTTTTTGACCACTCGAACCATCCTCTTCACAGTGTGTTGAGCCAATATAGACACACGTCCAATTCCGGGTTGATTCATAACATTTCCAGTTGACTGGTACTTATTAATTATTGCCCTGATGGTGGAAATGGGCATTTTCAATGCTTGTGTTATTTTCCTACAGCCACTTTCCATTTTGTGAAGCTCAACAACCTTTTGCCGCACATCACAGCTATATTCCTTGGTTGTTATGAATGACTAAGGGAATTTGGCCTACGTGTTATCTCAACAACATAATGTAGCATTGCTAGCTGTTTTTTGCATCATCAATAAATAATAATAACGTGTGGGTTACACATTATTATTATTTATTGCTCACCCCTCTATTGTTAACTGTGCAATAATCCATTTATCCACTCATGTATATAAACAAGGTGTTACACATCTGTATATATTCAAATTTGTATTCATCTGTACATACACTGAGGTGTCCATAGTGTACATATTACCATTATTATTATTTTTTTCCTACTTTAATTCTTATTTTTCTATTCCTATTGTATATATATTTTTCAGATACTTTATTTCAATTCTATTCCTATTTAATGTGTATTCTTTCCTATCGGTTTTTTGTGTAACTGAGCTGCTGTAACGAGGGAATTTCCCCGGTGTGAGATCAATAAATGTTATCCTTATCCTTATCCTTATATTTATACCCCTGTGAAAAAGGAAGTCATGGTTGAACAATTTCCTGTTCCTAGTCACCTAAGTGTACTAAAAAAAGTTTTAATATCAATGGGAATATGGGATATCAATATACTTCAAATATATTTAACATTAACATTTTTTTTTAAATAAGCCTGTGTTGTGTTTGCAATTGTTTGATATCCATGAGAGCAGAGTATTTTCATGAATATTTTTTTAACAAAAGATCAAAAGGTTAAACAATAAAGATAACTTTTCACAGCCTTCTTTGCTCATATTTACCAAGGGTGGCCACTGTATATACATGGATGCAAATAGACTTTTGTGATACATTTCTGACCACCAGAAATGTATTAAATGGCTGATTTAAAAACAAAGTAGACTAGGTTTCATACCGTGAACATTTCAAGCCATAAAAGCCCTAGTGTTATGCTTTGCATTCTTCTTTGATCTTACACGTCTTTCAGCCAGCCTTATGGTATGTGTCCTCAAAAAACATGATCTGTATTCGGTCAAGTGTAAACAGATAATAAATCTGTCTCTGTGGTGTCTTACTAAACCAATTAACTCCATATGCTCACTCAACAGTAAAAACAACAGAAAAGGTGTCTTGCCAGTGTAATTAGTTTTGTACTTACGATTGAGACCAGGATAAAGACTCCAGCTGTGTTTAAACAGGCGGCTTTTTTCTAATTAACACAAAAGATATCCTGGTTTTATGCAGTGTGAATGGCAAAACAAGTGAAATCTTACTTTCTTTAATAAACATCAGTTTGACCACTCAAGTGGGATTTCTTTTGGCATGTGGTGTGCTTGACTTTTTCACATCTGAAATTTACAACAAACACCTGCATGTAAAACATAATCCACTGTGAAATCTTCATGTTGGCGGATCACTAACCCACACCACTACACTCTTAGAACCCTTAATGCTTCTGAGGGAACCCGTGAACTTACTGTATGTAGAACGCTACAGTAGAGCATGGCTAGGCAATATGACAATACGATATCGATATTGTGATATCAAGATACACTTTACTAAGTATTATCATTTCGTCCTTCGTCAGTGACTGAGGATTAAAAACTATCAATTGTTTAATTTTCACTCATTTTCTTAAAATTATATATTGTGATATTTATTGTGTATCGTGAAGATATTTTGCCATATACGACAGCGTAGTTAAGGTGTTGACGTTTTCCAACATCTTCAGTAAAGAGGAGTTCACGTTTTGTGGTTTCTTGGTAACGTAAGCAAGAAAAATGCTAGAGAGAGAAAAATACTATAATGTAAGTGAGAGCAGGAACCAAATTTTCTCATCAATGTTCCATAACATTAAATAAAGGGATAAAAAGTATGATGGATCAAGCTTTAATTAGGAAAAAATTTAATTGTTGGTAAATTACAGAAAATTTGTGGTGGCATTGGTAGTAAAGTGGTTAAGATGTTAAGACTACTGATTGGAAGGTCATGTGCTCAAACACCAGCACTGCCAAGCTGCCACCATTGGGCCCTTAACCCTCAACTGCTCAGATGTATAAATGAGATAAATGTAAGTTGCTCTGGATAAGGGCAAATGCCATAAATGTGGTCAACTTTGAGGTGGTAACAGTAACTCCACTCCATCACACCACCATGTCATTTATTATTTTCCACTAACACCACAACACTGAGTGTTTCATTGCTTACATATCTCCCACCTCAATAACCACTGGAACCTTAAGCTTTATTTCTAATCACATACTCAGTGGAGTTGTCACTATAACAACCCATGTGGATATGAAAAGATAGGAGACTATAGTCTGAACCAACAAATCAGATTCGGTGATTTGTATTTTGAGATCCAGACACAATGCTGAAGAATTTGTCTGAACAGAGTCATAGTGGCACCAAATGTAAATTAAAAAGATTTGAGCCACATTTCCCTGTAGTGTGAACAGAATCTATTTATATCACAATAAATAGTTTTGAGGAATTTCAAGGCCCTCATCAGTTTGTGGCGACATCATATAGATTCTGTTATTATATATATATTCTGTTAATATATATATATATATATATATATATTGTCCATTATTATTAATCACTTGTCTACATCTTAAAATGACTGCACAGTAATTCCTCTTGAAAGTATTTGCCCAAATATGCTAACTATTTTTTATATTCCTTTCCTCTGGTTTGACTCATAGCCTGGTCATCGCTGCTGTATCCCAGCCTGATTGGATTTCAATGGGTCCGCGTGTGAGCAGGAAACGGAGCCAGGCTTGCTTCCTGAGCGCCGCCGAGAGGAAGGCCTGTGATAGGCGAGGGGGAGTGGGTTAAAAATAGAGGCTATATAAGCCCTGCTCGAGGTCCCGTTCCTGCTCAAACTCTCACTCTCGCACTTTCTGGCAGGACTCTGGGCTTCCTCTTTGCCCGTGCGCCTCAAAGCAGGCTGGGATGGGAGTGCACTGCTGAGGTGCCCCACTGTGAAGAAAGAGCAGGTGTTTCCCAGGGGTTTGAGTTTAGCCATGAAATATACTTTACACTGGAATACCCAAAGACAAGAAAGGGTCTTTTCCAAACAAACTCTCTGTGATGAGAGTAGTACTTCACATGAAGTAAAAAATAGCTCCTATTTTCCAGTCTAGTCAGGAAGTGAAACTGCATTTATAGGCATTTATGAGTTCATGCACTTTCTTAGTTTAAGCATTAGCACACAAAGCCTGGCTTGGCTTTCCCTAGCAAACCTGACTTGTCTTCAATAATCCTGGACTTGGACAATATCACTATCATGGTATGTCCTTAGAGTAAAGCCCAATTCAGACTGGATATCTGTGGGATTTTAGTCCCATCCAAATCTGTCACATCAGTAATTTTTTCACACTGTGTGTGACAAGATTACGTCTTACTTTACCTTCTAGAAATAACTCCAGGAATTTTACAGTCAACAGGAACACCTGTACACCTGCTCATTTATGTAGTTATCTAATCAGCCAATCCTGTGGCAGCATAATGCATAAATTCATGCAGATACATGTCAGTAGTTTCAGTTAATGTTCACATCAAACATCAGAATGGGGGGAAAATGTGATCTCTGTAACTTTAACTGTGGCATGGACATTGGAACCAGATGGCCTAGTTTCAGTATTTCATAAACTGCTGATCTGCTGGGATTTTCACACAGTCTCTGGAGTTTACACAGAATCATTGTATGAAAAACAAAATACATCCTGTATACAGAGGGTCTTCAGGCTGAAACACGATGTTGATAAGAGAGGACAGAGGAAAATGGCCAGATTGGTTCAAGTTGCCAGAAAGGATATAGTACTCATATAATCACTCTTTACAACCATGCTGAGAAGAAAAGCATCTCAGTGTGCACAAACATTGAACCTTGAGGTGGATGCACTACAACAGCAGAAGACCACATCAGGTTCTACTCCTGCCCGCCAAGAACAGGAATCTGAGGCTATCATGGGCACAGACTCACCCAAACTGTACAGTTGAAGATCAGGAAGAAAAAAAAATCACCTGGTCTTTTTCCACCCACAGAACTGTTGCTCACTCTGTGTTTTTTTCACACCATTCTGTGTAAACTCTAGAGACTCTAGTGTGTGAACATTCCCAGGAGATCAGTAGTTACTGAAATGCTCACACCAGCCCATCTGATACTAATATCCATTCCACAATTAAAGTCACAAAGATCACACTTTTTCTTCATTCTGATGTTTGATGTGAACATTAATTGATGCTCTTGGCCTGTATCTACATTATTATTTGCATTGTGCTGATGCCATATGATTGGCTGATTAGATATCTGCATGAATGGTCAGATGTACAGATGTTCCTAATAAAGTGCATGGTGTGTTTATATACCATCTGAATTTGCATGTTGGTAAAGATTCTGTATATTCTGTGGGGTATTTTTTAGTATAAAGACACTCCAGGAATAACCTTCTCTCTTTTCTATCATCCAAACCAAAACAAAACCAAGTTTAAATTTAGAACAATAAAGTATTTTAGTGAGCAACTAATGACCAGCCTGCAAGCCCTACAGCAAGCACTTCTAGTAAAAGTCATTTAGTTTCTAGTAAAATGAGGTGTGAATAGTAGGTATGGAATTTTTATGTGACTAAGGTGTGATCTTTGTAATTGATACAGAAATCAGTTATCCTGCGTGAATCAATCATAATTCCTACAGACGCCCCCCAGAAACATTAGCTAATAGTCACATATTTGGACATAGTATCCCATTTGAATAATACTCGATTCCTGATTTTTGTGATTAATGAAAGGTTCTACCCGATGTTAACTAACTTACTAACTAACTTCACTGTGCTATGTGTATTTTACTATCCAGTTCATTCACAGCTACTGTTTTTAACATGACCTGTCGACTCATTTATTATATCCTAGTCTGTCCACTCTGCAGCCATCTTGGCAATGCTTCTGGGCAGTTATTTTCAGGCTCCATCCACACGTATACAGATTGAAAACATTACCTTTGCATGTTAAAAAAATTGTGTCCTAACCAACATTTTTGAAAGTATCTCCATCCAAACAAAAACATTTTGAAATGCTCATATGAGCACATTGGCCCAGTGATACGGGCAAAAACAATATGTCAAAACTATTATATCAACTGTTATAGTATATGTTATGCCTCTCTCTGTCTCTCTTTCTGTCTGTTATCAGACTGGAGAACTGAAATGAGCACTGGTGGATCTTGTTTGTTATTATGTTAACGCAGCATGCTTCTCTTCCTTTCTCAAACAATCTTATATCCAACAGCAAACAGAAATTATGAGCCATCATTAACCATCACTAATGTACAACTGTTAAGCATCAACAATGAAAGCCTCATCTGGAATATAATGTATCAAAGAGTGTGACAGCAACACATAAATACACAAGCCACACTGCATTATTACACACAAGCTAATGGTTAATTCTCATGGCATCAGAAAGATACACTAGGGACAGACTGGTGAAAAGTCACACCCTAGAAAGTGCAATGGTATTACGATCCGAAAAAAAACAAAAAACATTGCTAACTGTAACCGTAGGTTAAGTACTACAGAAGTGTTAATTCTATTTATATATCATAGAGCAAATACCTGTGGTGAGTCAACATCACAAACAAGCAAGACAAACGGAGAAAAAAAACAACATAAACTGGAAGTGCTGATTCACTGTTTTTTTGTTTGTTTGTTTGTTTTTAATTCAACTCTACTGTACTGCTGGTAAACCAATATATCTTGATTCATATAGTGCACCATAGTAAATATGTTATTAAGAACAGTCTTCATACACATACATTCACAACTAGGGGCAACAGGATCAGGTGGTGATATGACAAAAAATATCATACCACAATTCTTAAAGACATTTTCTATTATACACAATATGTATCAACATATATAGGTTTGCTTACAAACTGCCAGCAGTACAATAGGTTTGCGTTTTTAAAAAAAAATACTATGATTTATATAATGCCCACAAAGAAAAATTAAACAACTTTTAAAAACTAAAAAAGATATCACCAACCACTATAATATCTCAGAAAGGTGAATTGTGACACAATTTATCATAATATCAAATATTATATCGTCATATCACCCGACCCTAGTGTGATGTCCTGTGATAGACTGTTGTCTCATCAAGGATGTATTCCCGCCAAACTCCCAGTGTTCCCGGGATGGGATCTGGATCGATGGTGACCCTGACCAAGATAAAGCACTTACAGAAGACAACTGAATGAATTCCATAATCAATAGTCCATTTGATTATGCAGCTGTTTATTTGGCACTGTAAGAGTTCATGTCTGAACTGTAGGTAATAACTACATATGTTTAGACTCCACAGGGGGGCAAACTGCCACTGCTGGGCCCTTGAGCAAGGTCCTTAACCCTCTCTGCTCCAGGGGCGCTGTATCATGGCTGACCCTGTGCTCTGACGCCAACCTCCTAACATGCTGGGGTATGTGAAGAAAAGAATTTCACTGTGCTATAATGTATATGTTACAAATAAAGACAATACTTTGCCACTGTAAGAATTCAATCCACAATTCCCATATTTAATTTACAACATTTAAACATCTTTCGAAAGCATATAACAATGGCAGTGTTAACTCCACACTCTAAGTGTCTATTAATTCAACATTCTGACAGTTTTTTTAGCTCTATGTGTGTTAATTGCTTGCGTTAAATGATTGTCGCCCCCCCCCCCCCTGCAGCAGATGTTACCCAGGTTCAGTACTGGAAGTGTTATAAGCTACAGCACTGTAAAAAGAAGCTGCAACACTGCAGGTTGTTTAGCACTGGGAATTTAGATTATATATAGATCATCTATAGAGAGAAGTCTCTGTAACTCTGTGAGTGCTTGGCCCCCTCACCGCCCCGGGACTTTTTGCACCTGAATGGACTTTTAACTTTGAAATAACGGCGCTTTACAAAGAGCTCGGCGTGAATAAAATGCTGATAAACTTGGCGCCTGGTGGCTGAGAGACTTTGTGAGAGAGAGAAAACGGTTAACGGGAACGCGTATGAGGTGGAAACAACATCTCAGAATAAAGAGCCTCGAAGATCTGAGGAGATCCAGACGGCTAATCAACATCTTTTAACCTGAAGCTATGTTGTGTTTTAAGGTAATTTATCACCTCAAAAACACTTAAAACACTTAAAAATTGATTGAATTACAGTGTTGGTTGAACACGTCATCGGCGACATTGCTTTCCCTAATCACTTATATGTATGCTAATTTAACTCTAATCACATCGCAATCCGAGGGAGAGACTAAGAGATGATAGCGAAGGGGGTGCAGGAAAAAATGTTTGGTCCGTTTCCTTGCGAACAAGTATTACACGGTTATTGAAAAACAAATAATGAAAGAATAACAGTGTATACACGTTTTAATCTAATAATATTTTATTGACAGGCGGTTGTGTTGGTCTGTTTTTCATTTTATAGACTTTTATGAGACACCTAAACGTAAACTAAGTGGTTCAGACCGCTTCACGAGCAACGGCGGTGTGCAAACTGAGGAAACAGAATTGGGCACGAAAATGGAAGGAAGTGCTGTAACAGCAGATATTAAGCATGTTAGTTTATGTTACACACCCTTTTTGCACAGCTACATCTTCTATATTCAATAAACTTTTACCTTTTATGCGTGTGCTAAAGCAGGTGTAAATTGGTATCGTCTTTTGGTTTCTGCGAAAAGGGGGCGTGGTCTGAAAATTGGTCATTATTTTTATGTTCGGATGGAAGAAGTGGCTGGATTTGGGCTGGTTATGTTGTGATTCATGCCGTCTTGTGGTTTAACATTTGTTTACGATCGTAAAAGTTATAGTTTATAGTCAGCGTGTAATTCAAAAAGTATGTGACTTTTAAATATTGGAAAAATGAAAATGTTATTACAGTCACTATGACAAGTAATATTGTGTAAAGCAAACTAGATGGTCTCTGTAAGCATTTAATTTATGCCATTCCTTGCATATGTGTGTGTGTGGAAGGAACGTGGAATAAAACACTCAATGACCTTTTGTCAAGAGGGACATGTACTTTTTATCCATTTATAGTTACATTTAATGTCTTTGATACAAGGTAGTTAGTGTTATCAGTGATAACAATATAGCACATATAAGCAATCATTCCCTCACCAGCCTTTTTTCTATCTTGAAGTTTGTCATGGTACTGAGTAACAACTTCTTGATGGCAGAAATGCCTTCGATGTTGGTTACAGCTTTACCTCTGACTGTTACAAAGCTCTGACACTGGAGACTCCTTCCATAAATGTTAAATAAATGTCTCCTTACAGAAAAAGGCACCATATCAACGATTAAATAGTAATACATCTTTTTTTAAAAATATGTTTATTATTCTTTGATTATAGGGAGTGTCCAACGTACACATCCCTATGATTGAGTTGTTACTAAAGAAAGGATAATGTATAGGAATGAGCACATTTCTATAAACATTTGCACTACTGTTAATGCTGCTGAAAATGAAGAAACGGGTACTGTGAATACAATTTTATAAACATTCGCTGAGCACTTTATTAGGAACACCTGTACACCCACTCATTCATGCAATTAGCTAATCAGCCAATCATGTGGCAGCAGTGCAATGCATAAAATCACACAGAAATCCAGTGAGTGACAGTTGATGACAGAGGTCAGTGGAGAATGGCCAGACTGTTTTAGCTGAAAGAAAGGCTAGAGTAATTCAGATAGCCACTCTGTATAACTGTGGTGAGCAGAAAAGCATTTCAGAATGCACAACACTTGAGGTTTTGAGTCAAAACTTGAGGTGGATGGGCTACTACAGCACAAAACCATGCAGAGTGGGCAATGTTTTCTTGGCACACTTTGGGACCATTAATACCAATCAATCATCACTTGAATGCCATGGCCTATTTGAGTATTGTTGCTGACCATGTGTATCCCTTCATGGCTACAATTTACCCATCTTCTAATTCTTCAAAGCAAAAGTAGTTTCAAACTGGTTTCATGAACATGACAATGAGTTGAATGTTCTTCACTGCTCTTCCCAGTCACTGAATCTGTATCCAGTAGAACACCTTTGGTAGATCTGGTTGAACTGGAGAAAAATCTGCCAGAATTGCATTATGCAATCGTGTCAACATGGACCAGAATCTCAGGAACATTTCCAACATCTTGCGGCATCCATGCCACGAAGAATTGAGGCTGTTTTGAGAGTAAAGGGAGGTCCTAACATTGACCTTTATCTCATTACAATGGCAAGTGAACAGTCAAGTCTCAGAGTTGATGTGTTGGAAACAGGACAAATGGACAAGCATAAGGATCTGAGTGGTTTTGACAAGGGCCAAACTATAATGGCTAGATGACTGGGTCAGAGCATCTCCACCTATTTTCACTCACCTAGCATTGTACTGTAGACATTTTTCTCATCTAGCTAGTGTTTGAACTCATTGTGGTCAGTTTTATGTTGAAGATGTTTAATCACTCGTATTATAGGAAGACGCTGTTTATGTAATCGTTACTAATCGTGAAATACGCTGTTATGTTCATTTTGGATTGATACCCGATACCACTATAGGTATCACTGCATCCCTACTAATAAATTATAAAAATGATAATAATATTAATTAATTAATTTGTTAATTAATTAATAATAATAATAATAATAATAATAATAATAATAATAATAATAATAATAATAATGTTTACAGTCTCAAAACACATTTTAAGTGGTCGCTTATTGTTCACAACACATTCACCAATACAGAAAACTGCGCAGGTATAAACCGTTCGTTAATATGAAGTGCGTTTATAGAATATGTAAGGGTGTAAAGTGAATTCTGTGAGTTTGTAAACCGTCTTAAACTTCCACTATAGACCTTCTAGAGCAGCTCCGGGCTCTGACTGAAAAGTCCGCCTATATATACCAGAGCTAAAATTAGGGCCGGGCACTGCGTTATTTCCTCCGCCTCGCGCAATTGGTCGGCGCTGAGCTCGCGCGGTGGTATTTATGTGCAAAGCAGCTTCATAGAGAGACATAAAGAGAAAGAGAGCAGGAGCTGGAGTGTTTTTTTACGAACACACACACATATACATACACACTGAGTGTTCGTGCACGGATCACGGCTGCTCCCTCCTGAAGCTCGAGCAGCCTTGAGAACGAAATCCTGTTTATTAAAGTGTTCTTCCCCCCTGAATTGACTGGAGATGGCCTTAAGCGGGACCATTTTGCCATCCATTTCAACTTTTTCCGCTCAGAAGGAAAAATGCTGGGAAAACGTGAGTATCGAGTTTCGGGTTTGTTATCTGAGATTAGTGGAAAAGTGTGATTTGTAAACTCTTTAACACGTGAATGTATTGAAACGCACAGATACGTGCGTGCTTATTTAACGCGCGTGATCTAGCTGTGCGTTTTAGTTCATTCACGTGTTGGGGAAGATCTCATGTGTTGCGTTTGGGGATCTGAACATTTCAAACGGGACATGATGGATTTAAATCATTTAGAGCACGTACATGATGCTTCGGACAAAATCCAAATGTGTTTTAACCAGCAAACTGTTTCATGGTTTCATGTTTTCTGTTTCAAAGATGATTATATATATAATAATTATATAGTGTGTTTTAATCATCAGAATACTCTACTAATAATGCCTTTAAAATCTTTTATGCTCTGAACAACTTTGAACTTCTGAAAACTAGATAAAGTTTTTTTTGTATTATATAATTATACTGTGTATAATCATTAGAATACTCTACTAATAATGCCTTTAAAATGTTTATGCTCTGAACAACTTTGAACTTCTGAAAACTAGATAAAGTTTTTTTTGTTTGTTTGTTTGTTTCAATCAAGCATGAATTCCTAATATTTTCTAGGGAAATAAAATGTCTTCCAAATAAGGAATTAGATCAAGTGCAAAAATCAAGCTAAATACTGCTTTTATTGTTACAGAGATGGAAGGATGACTTGGACAGGTCCATGCTGTCCAGCTGCTTGGCTGATCTGTCTCACAGCATGGACGCCTTTGTCAGAGGCGATGACGAGGACCTTGACAAGTACCTGGACCTGGAGTTTATTCTGGCCAACACGGCAGGGTCAGAGAACCTCTCGGCACAAGGCATGAGTGCAGCAAATGATTACAGGATGCAGGAGTGCAGAAATGTGTACACATCGGCTCCGTCTACAGTGTACACTGTGCCTGAGCTGAACGCCTCTCCACCGCCTTACGGTGTCAGTCTGATGGCTGAGCTCCTGCGTCCAGAGGTGGATACATACTGCCCACCTCCTCCTCATCCTCCTCCCAACAACACCACCACTGTCCAGGGAAGATTCCTGGTCCGGTCGGCATTCTCCAATCAGGACGTCGCTGAGCACATCAAAGTGGAGCCACGTATGGATGGTTACGGACCTGTAGTGGGCATGGTGCCTAAAATTAAACGAGAGAGCGACAGTTCTTGCATGAGGGCTTACGAACAGCCTCTGCTTGCTCATTCACCTCAGGGTTCAGGGAGCATGACGCCGCCTCTGAGCCCAGCTGAGATCAATGCACTTAACACGGACGCTCAGAGCCAGCTGTGCCACTCGGTGGCGTATTCACAGAGCTATGCATGCCACGCCCCCACACACATACAGCTCCCATATCAAAGCGCGCAGCCTCGTTTCGACACCATGGCAGTGCCGAATGGCGGGCAGAGGGTTCTCCTTACGCCACCTTCATCCCCGTTAGAGCTGGATGCCAAACCAAAGAGGGGGAGACGCACGTGGCCGAGGAAGAGGACGGCAACTCATACCTGCACTTACGCTGGATGTGGCAAAACTTACACCAAGAGTTCACACCTGAAGGCACACCAAAGGACACACACCGGTAAGATTGCTAATATAATTATCAAATATCGACTATTATTGTCAGAGTTGAACCAATTCCATGGTGGAATATCCTGAGAATATCTAAATGTTGTATGATGTGCTTTGGTAGGTGAGAAGCCGTATCACTGCAGTTGGGAAGGTTGCGGTTGGAAGTTCGCCCGCTCCGACGAGTTGACTCGCCATTTCCGGAAGCACACCGGCCACCGACCCTTCCAGTGTCACCTCTGCGAGCGTGCCTTCTCCAGGTCCGACCATCTCGCACTGCACATGAAGCGCCACATGTAGAAACCGGACTAAGAATGGACTAAAGCACAGTGCTTTTCTGTGCCGATCAAGATGTTCTTCTCTTATTGCATCTGCTCTGTTTGTGTTACTTTAGACAGCAGAGGTTCTCAATCCAATTTTCTTGAGAAGCTCTAATCTAATCTGTAGACTGCACATTGTGCTGAATGCTATGCAACCATTTGTAGCTGGTACTACTTTTTTTTTTATAATATATTTGTCAAAGAATTACAAAAACAACACAACAGAACCACTTGTAAGAACGAGTAGGCTGGACCTGCACAAATCTGACGCAACTGGAATCAGTAGAAACATGATACCAACATGATGTGCCTCCCACATCACGATCGTGCCTTTTTTTTAATGATTTTTTTAAAATCAATTACTTTGACTATACATCTCAAGTGCCATGAAATTTCCTTATATGTAAAAAAAATAAAAATAAAAAATAAATAAAAATAAAAATGAAATAAGCTTTTAGACAATGTTTTTATTTTTTAAAACTGCCACTCAAGCCATGTGAAAACTGAATGTTTTGGACAGTATATTTGTATATTAATCTTTCAATCAGGGTCTTTTTTATGTTAATTGTTTAAGTATTTTAAATTGTATTACAAACTGTACACATGTTCAACATGACATGACAAGGGCTACAATTCTGAACTGTTTTGGGACAAAGTCTTTTGACTTGTACATAATTTATGTGATGTAAATAGTGTATTTACTGTACATATTAAACTTAACTGAGATTCTATACGTTGTGTTGGGTGTGATGACTTCATCAGAGAGTGCTCCTCTCTTTGAATAATCTCTGTTCTTTGTGTTCGTATTCTCCAGTATTATAAGGTTCCAGAGTGCAAGATTTCAGCAGTCACTGTTTTGATACTCGAATCCATCTAGTGAGCTTTGAGCAAGGCCAGTTTTCTGTGCTGAGGCTTGGCTAGATACAAGTCTGTTTAACTCAAGAGGCTTAAAAGTTGTGTTAGCGTTGGAGGTAATGTGAGTTCATGACCCTCAACCCTCAACCTCAGATCTTAGCTTGAATTGGATTCAGACTGGTTTGTAAGTCATAAAAATAAAAAATGAATTCAACATGAACACACAATGTATAAGAGAAAGTATGTCAAATAGAATAAGAAATCCTACAAGTGTCTAGAGTATTAAAAAACATAACAGCGACTGTTAAAACACTTTCATCTTAAAAGAGAACACAATCCTGTCCAACAAATAAAACGCACTCAGTGGCAGTGTGTCCAGAGGTGTTTGTTTGTTGCTGTTTTTGGAAGAACACATCACCAGTGGAGCTGTACCATCATGGCCATCATGGCTTTAAGATAACGAGAGAAATCAGATTTGAAATTAAGGTGTTATTTTGACTTAAAAGAGGAATTGAGACTGGCATATTCAAAAAGGCAAAACAGAAAAACTCTCTCATATCACTTTCAGGATTTCAGATCACTTTTTCAGCTTGGGAGTATAACTGTTCATTCGGATTGCTGTTATTTATTATAAGACACACTATGACTTGTAAAAGTGTCACAGCGAGGTGAGAACTGGGTATGACGAGTGCGGATTACCTTCGTGTCAGTTTAACAATTGACGTTATTTGGTGATACGAGGATGTTTCTGCGAGGAGAAATTTATTTAACATTTAGAAGGAGTCTCCATTGTCAAAGCTTTGTAACAGAGAACGTTAAGTTTTGCACTTTCTCGCTAACACGTATCGAAATGCATTTTTTAAAATGTATTCACTTCAAGAGAGAAAATTAAATTATAAATTAAACTATAAAAGGGTAAAAAGTATGACGTGTCATTCTTTAATAAATATTTTTTAAAAATTGTAAATGTTGGCAAACTGCTGTGCTATAAGAGGAATAAAACACTTCAGGACGTGGTGTTATAGGAAAAGAATCCACTTCGGGGTGGTAACAATAACTTGATTATTTTCCTCTGTCAGGAGAATGCAAGAAATGCTTTATTCCTTACAGCTTATTGTTATTCTTGCTCACCAGGAAACTGCAGATTAGCCAGATATTGAAAGGATTTTCTTGGTGAACGTTAACATGAATCATAATAAGAAATCTTCATGGGTTACAAGAAAGTCAGTAGTCTGAAACAATCTAATCTTTACCAAGTTTCTTCCCAAAAATCACTATAAAGAAGAGTGAAATATTCATCTGTCCTCTGAGCTCATTCTCACCATCCAACCAAGAGACTGAAGCCAGGTTTCAGCAGCACTGACACTTTACAAAGACACCTTTTTTTTTAATCAGTTCAGTAACGTGTTAAGCACGTCATAACTGTTCGTCTGAAAGGAGTGTGTAAGGAATATTGGCTTCAGTAGTGAACATGACGGATACTAAAATGAAGAGCTCAAACTTCATGAGCTGTAAGATGACAAATCCCGTTCTGAATCATATTAATCTACTACATTTTTTCTACAAGAGTTAATACTACACCATTATTGATGCCACCTGGAAAATGTTTTTACATGTTCTGGTATGTTACGATGCATATCTCAGTACTGAAACAGTGGAGGATTGTCAGTGATGGAACACCATTTGCAATTCTAAAAAGGTTCAATCTGCACCATGACAGACCTGTTTCTTTTTCTTTCTGGAAAACACAAGTGCATTCTGTGTTGGATTCTACATGGGAATTCTTGGAATGGATGGAATGAGCTAAACTCATTTGGTTGTATACACAGATGTAAGGCTCTTGAAAATGTTGGAATGCTGCAGGATGAGTTTGCCACCTGCTGGAAAACCACTGCAATCTCCCAAAAGGAGCAGCTTGGGAACTGTTGCAAGATCTCCTCACTGCTGAATCAAAAGTCAGGAGACTGGACCTGATCCAACTCCTCATATCTGGGTGAAGCTTAATCAAAAGTCCAAGAAGTGGAGAGTTGATCTGAACCAACTCCTCGTATGTGGGAGAAGTTGAACCAAAAGTCCAAGGAGAAGAGTCAAACCTGATCCAACTCCTAGTGGAGAGTCGAACCAAATATCCAGGGAGTAAAGTCTTGACCTGATCCAAAGCCTCATACCTGGGGAGGGGGGATAAAACCAAATGTAAAGGGGGTGGAGTCTGGACATTATCCAACTCTTTCAACCTTGGGCAGAGATGACCCAAAGGTCTAGAGATCGGAATCTTGAGTTGATCCTACTCCACCTACCTGAGCAGAGTCCCAGGGATGGAGCTAATTCAGGCTGGATAAGTGTGTTATTCCATGTTGTAGTGTCTCATTGGTTAGGATTATAGGAGGATTTGGTCCAGATCCAGCTCCACTTCCTTGACTTTAAATTTAGGGTAATTTGTTCTACACAGAGCACCAGGTTTGCCATGATCCTTCATTCCTTGTATTACAGAATCAATCATCCAATGTAATTTGGGCCAGAGAGAATTGCGCTATTAAACCTTGCTGAGATGTTGACGACATCAGGATCTAGTATTGCCTGATCTGCACATTGTTACCACATACACCTGGGCGGTGAACGCAAGGCGATAGGCCCTATGCCTGAGAGACAAGCATAATCCATCTGGCTCCCATTAGCTAGTATAACTCACTTGACAATCGGGTTGTTTGTGCCACTACCACAACATCCCCCAGGGCAGCATGACTCCACAGAGAGCTTTCAGTTCCAACACCAGCTGGTTAAACCCACTCCACTCTTCTGTGTCTGGAACACCTCAAGGTCAGGCCAATCTCAGATTAGGATCTCAACCTTAAATCAGCATGCCATAAGGAACATTAGCTGCATTATTGGCAGATCTTAAAAACAGAATTTCCCAGAGCCAGCTAACTCTATGTTCATGTCACGGACACTCATGTTTCGAATATGTAGGAGGGATTGTGTTACCGGTATGATATGTGCTGCCCTGACAGCCAGCGATCTCAACGGACCACTACGAACACATGTCGAAAGCACAACATTCACCTTTTCCCAAATTAATATCATTCTGCTCAGGGAACACCTGCAGATAGTTATTTTCAACCATATCCTACAGAGAAGGATTAATCTTGTTTCGCTGATGCTGAAAAGTCAACAACAGTAGATTAATCATTAGTTAATTTAGCATGAGAAAATGTACTGAGCAGCTCAAGGTGAAACATTACAATAACATTAAATCCCATGAGAGTGCTAGGCTTAATTACTTAGTTGTTCCAGTGGTTCCTACCCCTGGCCTCCAAACGACAAATTGAGTCATTTTTAATTTTCGGGCTAATTAATTCTGAGTTTGGGTATCAGTTTTCATCTGGTTTAGTCCTGGTTGTCATCACATTTACACGATTGATCCTCTCTATGGGAGTTGTGCAGGGTTCAGTTCTAGGGCCACTCTAGTTCTAGCTATAAGCTAAAATCACAATGTTAGCAGAACACTTTGCTGCAATGGTGGCATTTTTCTTTTTCTCCAACCACCTCTCAAGTTTTTTGGGAGATATGGTTTGTGTAATAGGTTCTCTGGTTGTCTCAGATATCTAAGCATGTTTATAATCTTGCTGCTGGTATCTCAATGGTGGACTGAGTAAGGCAACTCCAGGACCAAGATTGGGAACCACACAGTTTGGGTAACTGGACTTTAAAACGTACTTGTTAATAGGATCCATCAGCCGTTAGTTTATCAAAACAAGACAGAAAAAGTCTGCTCCACTTTACATTTAGTAAGTTTAACCTTTTTAAACAGTTGAACAAAATATATTTTGTTTTAAATATTTTGCTTGAAGGACATGTTTATATATATATATATATATATATATATATATATATATATATATATATATATATATATATATATATATATATATATATATATATATATATATATATATAAAATATTATATACACACACACACACACACACACACATAAAGGACTTGGAAATGACAATCTAGACTAGGGGTTCTTAACCTTTTTTGACCATTTTAAGGGCACAAGATTCTGACAACCACCTCCAATAATTCCTAGTGGGAATTAATAGAAATTAGCAGCACATCACAATCAGAAGATATAGTCAAAAGTGTGCCTCTTATCATGGTTTTCAGATTGATTTGATGCGACGCAGACAAGACCACTAAACTATGCTTCCTATAAGCAAGTGCTAGCAAAATGATGGGGTTGTCTGTTTAGTCTGGTTCATGTGTTGTGATATTTTCACACCACTCTACATGCTGCCAGGGTCTGGTGTAGAGGCCAATTGGTTTAACTAATGGTGTAGTTACACTATATGGCCAAAAGTTTGTAGACACCTGACCATCCCGTTCCCACCCCACTGCTGTTATAGTAGCCTCCACTCTTCTGGGAAGGCTTTCCGCTAGATTTTGAAGCGTGGCTGTGGGAATTTGCCCATTCAGCCACAAGAGTGGCTTAGTGAATTAGTGAAGTCAGGCACTGATGTCAGCGTTCCAATTCATCCCAAAAGTGTTCATTGGGTTTGAGGTCAGAGCTCTCCACACCATCCTTGACACATTTTGTCTTCATGGACCTCGCTTTGTGCACAGGAGTATTGTCGTGTGGGAACAGATTTGGGCCTTTTAGTTCCAGACAAGAGAGATTTCAATGCTACAGCATGCAAAGATTTTCTAGATAGCCAGGTGCTTCACACTTTGTGGTAACATATAGGTGTGATGGTCAGATGTCCACATACCTTGGGCCATATAGTGTATTTTGAATGTCTTGATAGTATACCATCACATTGGTACACTGTCACATCCCATGAGCCAAACTGAAATCCTACAGTGGTAAAAGATGAAGAGTGTGTTGTTCAGACAATGTGTGGTTTTCCATTTGGTAGCAAATCAGATCATTCTGATGAACTCTCCTAGCCATTATTAGCGCCAATGAATATTGTGCTTTAAGCTGAATAACGGCTTGAATAATAAACTGGGACTTTCCGTACGTTTAGAATCTCAAAGCACAGCAAAAAAAAAAGATTTAAATTACATAAAATTGCCTAATAAGTCCTAAAAGCTATTTGACTATTGCTTAATTTGTATTATTTATTTTCTAGAAATTAGGGATGAAGACCTCCAGGGAAAAAAAGGAGGTAAATAAGGAGAGAAGAATGCAGCACAAGTAAACATCAGACAGAGGATTTGGCAGGTAATCGACTTTATCGGACTCCCAGATCCTCCATTTTCATTGCACCACCAACAACACATGTCAAGTAAATAAAAAAAACATAGCCTGGAATTTCCTGTTAGTTCACGCGGCCTGAGTTAGCCAACGTCGGCACAGGTTCATGCTGCAGCTGCTCTTTGTTTTCATTCTTACTCATAACTCTCTCAAGAAGCTAAAGCACAATACAATTAGTAGACATGAGAGCAATAAAATGTAGAAAACATTTCTTCACCCACCCAAAGTAAACATCCATGCTGTAAATTAGTCACTTGTAGATCCAAATCTAAAGTATTTATCATCAAATAATCATAGAGGACACAACTGTGTATCTGAAATGGTGTATATTTTATTCTGTGAAACAAAAGGACCACATAGCAAGCATTGGCATCTTCAAATAAACCCAAGCTTTTCTAGTGACTATTAATTTCTGGAATCTTTTTAAATGCATCCAGTTACACATTTGAAGTTATTTGTTGTTGTTTTTTTATAAGACAAATATAACGTGATATACATTATGTACTTATGTTTTTTATAAATGCATTTCAGTATGGTGATTAATAATTTGGTCTGTCCGTTGTGTAGAGGCGAGGGAATAAGGCAGGCCGAAAAGAGCGCAACCAGCGCGAGATCGGTGAATCGTTTGCTTTGACATGAACAGGCATTTAAAACACCCACATTTTTCATAAAGAAATAAAAGTTAAAATGAGTTTACAGGTATTTCAGTACACAAATAAAAATATACAAACTATTGCACAATGGAGGTAACAAAGACGAATACAGCACGAGTGGGCATTTAATGAAATGTGAGGCGTCGTGTTATTTAGCTCCCAAAAAATAAAAAAGAGAAAATAATGGAAATACAAAAACTAACAAAAACAAAAAAAACTCCACATTGAATAAGAGTTAAAGATGGTGTAAACTATTAACAGAACCTAACTTTCTGTATTGAAATATTTTCAGAGAAGGTTCATCTGGATTTAGGAAAAACAAACCAACAAAAAACCCCAGCTCCTCCAGACGAATACAGTAACATTGTTAAGTTAATGCTAAAATAAAAGTGTCATGTTGCTGCTTCTGAATAGGCATGTGCTGATGCCGGAGCTGTCTAATCTTGAACTCTGGATCCTGATTGATCAGAAAATGATAAATTTTCTAGAACAGATCAGACAGTAGTGCAGCTGCAAATCACAGTTTTATATGAATGTGCTCATTTGAACACATTATTGTTTCTATAGTAACATCTTACACAGGGACTTGATGGCTGATGCTGATAAAAACGTACAGAATCACTGTTATGAAGTTTTCTGTACGGAGACGTTTATGGAAGGAGTCTCCGGTGTCAAAATTTTGTAACGGTGCGTGATAAAGCTGCATCTTTTCTGACGCATCTTTTTGAGGAATTTATGTCCTGAGGTTCCTCAGCAATATTACAAAGTGTTTTTATTCTTATTAACTTTAAGAGATATATAATATATATATATTTATATATTTATATATATATATAGCTGATAAAAAAATGTGACAACAGGAGCTTGTTTCATGGATGTACCACAACATTAAAACAGCTATAAATGGCTTAAAATGTATGGACATGCTATTCTTCAATAAATAAAGATTGTAATTGTTGGCAAGCTGCTGTGGTATAAAAGGAAAAAAAAAAAAAAAAAACAATTAAAAGGTGTGCTGCTGTAGGACTGTGTCAACCACCTCAAATGTTGATTATTTTCCAAAAACAGAATGTCTACAAGTGTTTTATTCTTTACCTTTTGTATAACGATATCAATTTTCTGCACATGCCTACTCATAAGAGGAAAGAAAAGGGGGGAGGGGGGAAACACACCTAGTCAGCAAAGGAGTATTACAGGAGCAAACCAAAAATATTTGTCTTTCAGTAGACTATGTTACAGTTAACAGGTGATTCTAAATAGCACACTGAATATCAGTGGCACCTTTACTTGAACTCTGGTAGTCCCTGAACCGAGTTGCTTTACTCCGGCCCACACAGAGGACTGCAGCTGAAGGGTGAACAGTTAATGTTCTCAGCTCGAGGAAGTCTATAAAGTCCATGTGTCCATGGTGAGAAAGTCTGAACAAGAACAAATTCACTTCAACAACTCAAAATATTAAAACCACAGGTTTAAACATGGCAGGCAGCATACGGTTCAAGTAAAATACAGGAAAGTTTTAGTAAAAGAACTCAGGAAACGTCTCGATTAATACTGAAAGGGTAAAGCAGGGAACTGGCGAAGTTAGCAGAATTTGTTCAGAAGATGTTTCTAATCACAGTCTGGAAGATGATCAGGACTAATATCGTAACAAGATTTCACCAACTTTAGTAGCTTGTGCTTATGGAGAACAAATAAGCTTTTGTTTGGGAAAAACGCTAGGCGTCTCAGTGATCGACAGCAAATTAAAACAAAATGAAAATGATATGAACGGATTATTTCACAGCCTCTCATCTCCACTCCTGAAGTCCTGCGCAGGTTCAAGTTCTACACATCATGAGCTCATGAACATCTTGCGAACAGGCAGCAGAGCTGAATCAGCAAAGAAAATTCAAACCTGCACAGGAGTGGGAGCTCCATGTGTGTGTGTGTGTGTGTGTGTGTGTGTGTGTGTGTGTGTGTGTGTACCAGACCTACAATACAGCACTGCTCTCACAAGTGAAGAAAGGGTCAAATCACTTCCAATCTGCATGACATCTCTACGCATCAGCCAGACACAGAAAGGCTACAGAACATAAAAGGAATTGAATTTTCTTTTCAACCTTTCATACTTGGCAAGAGCAGAACTTATTACGACTCCCAGGTCCTTTTTTTTTCTTTCTTTTTTTCTTTTAATATGTTATACTATGCCCCAGTCACGTACCACGCAGTTCAGCTCAGGGTCTGTGACGGGGAAATAGAGAACTGACTAAAGACTTCAGAAATTGTGAGCACTTTCCTCTTAACGTTTTTCTTTAGAACATGAGTTACAGAATTGTTACAGAATAAAGAATGGTCTCATATCAAATGTACACAATTTTCCTCTTTACCCCACATGTAGTCCGGAAATGTTTGATGTCTGATGTTTGCTTTTGTCTTTTTTATATATGAAATTTGTCCACCATTTCTACAGACCTGCAACTGGCAGACATAGGAAGTCTCAAAGGTGTTGGTAAAAGGGTTAACCAAAAGGTTAAACGGGCTTGACCACTTTGGCCACAACGAAAAATCATTCGCCCCATCATCAGAAGAATCCAATGGAGCAAAACTGGTTATGCTCTCTGGGTGGGAGGGTGGAAAAGGTTACAAAACCATCTCCAAAGGGTTTGGACTCCATCAATCCACAGTCAGACAGATTGTGTACAAATGGAGGAATTTCAAGACCCTCTCCAGGAGTGATCGACCAGCAAGTATCACTCCAAAAGCAAGATGTGTAATAGTCCACAAGGTCACAAAGGAACCCAGGGTAACTTCTAAGCTACTAAAGGCCTCTCTCACATTGGCTAATGTTAATGTTTATGGGTCCACCATCAGAACACTGAACAACAACGGTGTGCATGGCAGAGTTACAAGGAGAAAGCCACTGCTTTCGAAAAAAGAACCCTGCTGCCTGTCTGCAGATTGCTAAAGATCATGTGGACAAGCCAGAAAGCTATTGGAAAAATGTTTTGTGGATGGATGAGACCAAAATAGAGAATGAGAAAAGAGAAAAGAAAACACTGCATTCCAACATAATCTCTCTATATCTCATAATCCATCTCTGAAACTCGATGGTGGTAGCATCGTGGTTTGAACCTGTTTTGCTGCATCTGGGCCAGCACGGCTTGCCATCATTGATGGAACAACGACTTCAGAATTATATCAGCAATTTCTAAAGGAGAATGTCAGGTCATCTGCCGGTGATCTAAAGCTCAAGAGAAAGTGGGTCATGCCGCAAGACAACGACCCTAAGCACACAAGTCGTTCTACCAAAGAATGGTTAAAGAGGGATAAAGTTAATGTTTTGGAATGGTTAAGTCAATGCAGCTCATTTGAGAAAACCCACCAACATCCCAGAGTTGAATCTGTTCTGTACTGAAGAATAGGCTGAAATTCCACCAAGGACTGATCAACAGTTACCGGAAACGTTTAGCTGCAGTTATTCCTGCATAAGGGGGTCACAACAGATACTAAAAGCAAAGGTTCATATACGTTTGCCACTTACAGATATTTAATATTGGATCATTTTCCTCTATAATTAAGTGACCAAGTATAATATTTTTGTCTTGTTTGTTTAATTGGATTCTCCTTGTCTAGTTTTAGGACTTGTGTGTAAATCTGATAGTGTTTTATGTTCACAAACTTTCAAGCACCACTGTAGCTCTACCACCTAAGGGTGGATCATTCTTTTCACAGCTCACCCACATCTGCCCTGATCTCTGTCTCTCTCTTCCAGTGTTGATGGAGCTGCGTGGAGGATTGTAGCTTCCTCAAGTTCAGTCCTCTAACTAGTTTGCTTTGTTCTGTATTAAAACATTAAGATACTGAGCCTATGGAGGGTTAAATGATTCCAAACTATAAAAACTTTCAGTTGTTCTCAGATGTCCTAAACCACATCAGCACGTCTGGGTGACATCACTGAAGGCCCGGACATGGACAATATTTACACAAAAGATTTTAGTGATATAGTCATCTATTACTAAAACCAATTTCAAAAAACAATAAAGATGCAAACGAGAGACACCAAACATGTCTTTGGGGTACAGTGGGAATGTGTGTGAATTTTCTTTTTCCTGATTAAAATCACTATGGAGGAGTCCATTCACAGGTTCGTTCTCTCTCTCTCTCTCTCTCACACACACACACACACACACACACACACACACACACACACACACACACACACACACACACACTTTAAATAAATTGTGTCAGAGTAGTGCAGGTTAACGCAGTGCATGTAGAATGCACGACCCCATTCACATAACACACGGGTTGCCCCATCATTACATTAAAAAGTAAAAGATGTTTAAAACATTAAAAACCTTTCCTCACATCATACACATCTCACTCATTCTCCAGCGCACACGCTCACACACGCTCACACACGCTCACACACGCTCACACACGCTCACACACGCTCACACACGCTCACACACGCTCACTCTTTCCTCTGCTGCAGTGATGTAAAGATGGTGTGTGAGAGGGAGAAGCCAGCATTCAGGTGTTGTTCATCTCAGCTTTGCTGAGCGCAATGGCCAGTTCCAGGTCCTCCTGCTCCTGCTGCCTGAGTCTTTTCAGCCTCTCGCGCTCAGCCCGCTCGCTCTCTCGCTTGGCCCACTCCATCTGTTGCGCCTCATTCCCAAACTGGAAGACGAGGGGAGAGAAAAAAAAAAAGAAAGAAAAAAAAAAAGAAAAAAAAAAAAAGAAAAGAAAAAAACCACACAACACAGTGGAGCAATGTGGTCAGTTAACAAGTTAGCATGTATAAAAGTAGACTTTGATACACAGATTTGCGTGAGAATAAACAGAATTGGAAAAGATAAAATGCAAACACACACAGATGCACAAAGACGAAATATTAAATGCACTAGTATTTCTACAGTTAGACCTTCTGTCTACAGTTACCACCAAAATACATTTACCAAAATACAAACTACACTCCGCCAGTATAAAATATTTTATTTTAGCAGAGACAACACTGCCAAAAAGTAAATTCTAGCCGGCAGAGAGAAAATAAACCCCACAAAACCTCTGGCGTATATCAGTGGACAAGATGCCCCCCATCACCAAATGTGCAGCAGGCAACAGTAAAAAAAAAAAAAATTAATGCTATTAGGAGCAAATATGTCAATATTTCATGTCCCATTTCCCATCAGCTTTTCATCAAGAAGAATTTATTTGTGCTTGCTCTGACTGCTACTTTATGCAATATCTCCTCTATCACCAGAGCAACATGTATTTAATAAAAAAAAAAAAAAGTAAATATCACAGCTCATGTAAATATTGGCATCTCCGATTTTGTGCTGTAGAGTGAGCACAGAACACACCACGATTGTCACATGATCCCAGCTTCACATCCAAATATAGCCAAATTAGAGAATGAGTTGAAGATGTTTTGAACAAGAAAGACTGTGTACACTGTTTTATTTTTAAAACTGAATGTCTTACAAAACCTAACCCCAGACCAGAAAAATGCCCAATAGATGACTACTAATTTGATTTATTAAATTCTTAATAAAGTGACTTGCATGAGTATTCTACACTCCCTCCCCCACCCTCCCTGTACTTTTCCACATTTAGTAAATGTTACAGCCTGGAACTGAAATGGACTTGATTGGGATTTTATATCATGATTCTACCAAACTGGCCCATAATATTGGTTGCTTCTTTGACTAATCCCCTCTTTACCCACTCACTGACTTTTGGTGGACGGCCTCCTCTAGGCAGAGTCACAGTTGTACCATAGTGTTTCCATTTAATAATAATTATTTTAATAGTGTTCGACAGGCTTTCCATATATTGGAAAAGTCTCCTCTAGGCAGAGTTGTGGTTATATAATATTCGTTCCATTTAAGAACATATTTAATGGCACTGTGCGTGATGTATGTGATATCAGTTTATAACCAAACTCTGACTGATACTCTTCCAGAACACTGTTTGGTTAGATTCTCGATGTTTGCGAAGCTGCTTGTTTAGGTATGTTCTCTAACAAACTCTGGGTTCTTCCAGGAACAGACATATGTATATTGAGGTCATGTGACACTAATTGCACACAGCTCGACTCCATTCAACTCACTGTGGGACTTCAGATGGGTACTGGTCGCACCAGAGCCAATTTAGGGGTTTCACAGCAATCGCAGTGAATACTTATGCAATCGTAACGTTTATGTTTTTTTTTTTTTTGTAGATAATTCTGGAAACTATATTGATATTTTCCTCTCACTTCAACAATTCGGGTTATTTTATGTTGATTCGTGTCATAATCCCAGTTAAGGCCGTTATACTTCCAGATCACAACACTACAAAATGTGGAACAGTGAAAGGGGGTGAATACTTATGCATGTCACTTTACATTTCTGCTTACCAAATTCTCAGACGATCTTACCTTCGTTTTCTCACCCCCTGTAAGAGAAAATTAGTTCATATACACACACACAAAATAAAAACCACTTGAGAAAACACGTGTCACGCAGGACTGACTGAATTGCACACAGAATAAGGGCAGGATGGACGTCGAACAGACCACTAACACCAAGAACAGACAGTCGATCTTTAAATGAGGCTTTCTGAAAGCAATAAACTCAAACAGGAAAATGAAACATGCACTGATTTCAAAATGGGAGGCTCAGAAAGGAACAAATTCCGTTTCCTTTGAGAACAGAAACTGAACAAAGAGGATGAACGTGAGAAGAACATGCACATCAGATTAACTGCAGAATAAAAGGCGTGGCACTGAGGAGAACGAGGTCACCACTGCACAGAAATGTAATGGGGAAAAAACAAAACCCATTATACCACATAGCTTGATTCTGATTGGTCAGAGGATCTTCCAATAACAGCAGCTCTGACAATAACGCAGCTGCAAATCACAGGTTTATATTAATGCGCTCTTCCAAAGCGTTATCGATATACACGTGGGGAAATTTTCTGTGACGAGAAGTTTATAGAACACTTTTTGAAAGGAGTCTCCAGTGTCAGAGCTTCATTCCGGTCAGAGTATTCCGACATGAGAAAGTCTTCAGGACAGAGGAGTTTACACTTTGAGGTTTCTCAGTAAGGCGAGCGTACCTGGTGTGATCTTTGCCTGCTATGCGAGCTCCTGACGGGATAGAATGCAGTCACGTGGAAAGCGTCGGTGTTCGTGTGGTTGTGGCTCATGTCGTGCGAGAGGTATTACGAGCGGAGCACGAGCTGCTCGCGAGCAGTTTACAACCTTCCGAACATTTTTAAACATGTTGATAAAAAAAAAAAAAATCAGGCATGGTCAGCCTCAATTCACGTAGCATGTGCGGTTGAACGAACTGATCTACTTGAAGTTGACCAATCAGGAGGTGAGGAAAACGTCTGAAGAAGAAAAACGAAGATGGGACATTAAACGTCATCACGCCGAACAGGAAAACCCATCTACTACAGCCTCATTGTGTTTATACTCGCGCTCTTGCAAACTTTGAAAGAGCTGTCAGAACTTTAGTGGTGAAGTCATGCAACCATGGTGTAGTTCGTTTATAGCGTAACTTTAGTTTTTTACTTGTGGTGATTGGATTTAGGCTTCAAAATCCATAAAAGCGCTCATTTGTGAAGATTATCTTAATGCACAAAACATGTAAGAATCATAAACTTTTGTTGGTCACAGCTTATTTTTTGCAATAATCTAAAAGCCAATGGAAAAAACATACGGGATTTTTGTTGAGGGAACCAGGGTGATGCTAACTTCCGGGTTGGCCTACAAAAATATGTCATCCCTGCAGCACTCAGGGATAATACGCGCGATAATAAACAGCGCGAAAAATTCAAGCGATTGCGTCGGAAACTACCAGGTCGTAAAATCTTGTTGCACACCATTGCATTTGTGCAATTTTCAACTAAACTGACTCGTAATGTGTGCAAGGGCTCAAGACCTGAAACTGTGTTTTTTTTTGTCTTATTAAGAATGAGAGAAAGAAAAAAGATTTGGAAAGAATAGATCGTGAGTGGAATTGTTTTATGGATGTTCCACAATATGAACTATAAATTAATAAAAATGTAAGACATATCCTTTAATTAAAAAAAAAAAAAAACTAATTTAAAAGTGCACCTATTATGGTTTTTCAAATATTACCATTCACATAATGTACTAGAGCTGTTTGTGAATGTAAAAAGTCTGCAAAGTTTCAAAAATCAAAGCGCACGAAAAACGGTGTTATTGACTCCCAAAAGAAGGAACCGATTCTGAACAGATGAAACGAGTCGCTAGTAATTCCAGACCTTACTTCCTGTACTAACCTACGTAGGCTTGTAACAAAAAACCCCGCCCCGGTCTTCATCGGCTGCTCGCGAACAGGAGCTGAAACTCGTTATGGTAATGGGCGTTTCCTTTTCGACACACGCTGACAGCGGTAGATCAATCACAACAAACTGGGACAGCTGACCAATCAGCGCAGAGTATGCGCTCTGAAAGGAGGAGTTTAGAATGAATCCTTTAGAACCGATCACTGAACGAGTCGTTTGTGACACTGGGGGGATAAATGTAATTCTGCAATTTAAATTATGAGCTTTATTATAAAATTTTTGACCTTGGATACATGTAAATCTATTGTATGAGACCTTTAAAACAAAATTAGGCATGTTTCAAAACCATAAAATGGCATTTGTTGTGGTATTAGAGGAATAACACACTTTGTAATGTGCTATTATAGGAAAATAATCAACTTCAGCATGGTAACAGCAAGACTGCTTCACCACACCATACCACCCTGTCATTGATTATTTTCCAACAGCAGCACAAAACAGAGTGCTTTAGTCCTTACCATAATGTCTCAAAAAAGACTAAAGGATACTTTCTGGCAGAGGTGACCATTATGATGATGATGATTATTAATATGAAGAAGAAAAAAATTATGGAATGATTTTTCAAATATCGTACATTTAGCAGTAATACTGATGGACAAATCAGGAGTTAGCAAACACTGTGTCCCCATCGCATGCACAAAGACAGGAGAATGACAGCTGAGAGAGGAGATGATGATGATGAGTTATAAATAATGAGTGCACAAACAAATCCCATGCTGAGAAATCTCCAGGCTGAGAGCTGAGTAGTGATACTGCTCCTTCCTGTCAACCAGTCACCATGGAAGCGCCTCCAAAAGCCCCCTACTGCCAATAACCTAGACCATAAACAACCCTCAGCATGTATAGGATAAACCTACAGATGACCTTTTCACTTAAAATCAAGGTCCTGTCTTAGAACTACCATGTTAAACTGTATGCATATAAATTAACCTAAAATAATGAGATTATGACAATAGTCTATCCTATATAACAATTTCTCTTGGAAAAAAAAAAAACCTGGAAGACGCTCTTAATCACAGCAACTTAATCATGAGGGAAAAGGCCATGCTAAGGGTGTAACAGTGGCTTTCTGTCAGCATGCCATGGGTCCAAAGTCTGATGTTTACTTTAAACATATCATTAAAACAATGTTTTAACGCTATGCTTGCCTTAATCATGTGCCAGCTCACCATTCAGTAATATAATGTCTATTAGATTTATACCCCAGCGCTGTTGAATTCTGGATTCTGATTGGTCAGAAAGTGTCGATTGATTTTCTATAACAGCAGCTCTGACAATAGTGCAGCTGCAAATCACAGGTTTATATTAATGCACTCATTCTTATATGGTACACCAGACGATCACGTAAAATGTGTAATCGTGAATCATGATATTGTGAAGTTTTCTGGAAGAAGTCTCCAATGTCGGTGCTTTATAAGTTTTCCGACATTTTCGGGATAGAGGAGTTTACGCTTTGCGATTTCTCGGTCACATGACAAGCTGCATTTTTTTTTGTCTTATTAACATCAAGAGAGAGAGAGAGAAAAAGCGAGGCTATTTCACGGATGTTCACAGAGTCAGAATCTCATTTGATATACAGCGATCAGCCATAACATTAAAATCCCCTGCCTAATATTGTGCCCTTGTGAGCAAAACAGCTGTGCCCCGTTGAGGCATGGACTCCACAAGACCTCTGAAGGTGTGCTGTGGGATCTGGCACCAAGACATTAGCAGCAGATCCTTTAAGTCCTGTAAGTATAACATTGGGCCTTAATGGATCAGACTTGTTTGTCCAGTACATCCCACAGATTCTTGATCGGATTGAGATTTTGGAGGCCGTGTCAACAACTTGAACTCAGTCATGTTCCTCAAACCATTCCTGAACATCTTAGCAGGGTACATTATCCTGCTGAAAGAGGCCACTGCTATAAGGGAATACCATTGCCATGAAGAGGTGTACTTGGTCCACAACAATGTTTAGGTAGGTGGTATGTGTCATAGTAACATCCACATGAATACCAGGACCCAAGGTTTCCAGCAGAACATTGCCCAGAGCATCACACCTCCTCCACCAGCTTGCCTTCTTCCCATAGTGCATCCAGGTGCCATTTCTTCCCCAGGTAAAAGACGCACACACACCCAGCTGTCCACATGATGTAAAAGAAAACGTGCTTCCTCAGACCAGGCCATCTTCTTCCATTGCTCCATGGTCCAGTTCTGATGCTCACATGCTCACTGTAGGCTCTTTCAGCAGTGGACGGGGGTCAGCATGGGCGCTCTGACCGATCTGCGCATTCGTAGCCCCATTAACAGCAAACTGTGATGCACTGTGTGTTCTGACACCTTTTTAATCATAGCCAGCATTACCCTTTTCAGTAGACTGTGCTCTTCTGTGGATCGTACCAGACGGGCTATCCTTCGCTCCCCACGTGCATCAATAAGCCTTGGGCGCCTATGACCCTGTCGCCAGTTCACCGGTTGTCCTTTCTTGGACCCCTTTTGGCAGGTATTAACCACTGCATACCGGGAACACTGCACAAGACCTGCTGTTTTGGAGATGCTCTGACCCAGTCGTCCAGCCATCACAATTAGGGCCTTGTCCAAGTCGCACAGATCCTTACGCTTGCCCATTTTTGCCATTGTAATGAGATAGTCAATGTTATTCACATCACCTCTCAGAAGGTTTAATGTTACAGCTGATCGGTGTACATTTCAAAGACACGTGATGATGCATTTTGTCTGAGGAAAACTGGAATTCCTTTTTCGCTATGAAAAAGAACCGCCACCATACAATATTGTCAAGTTTTGTGAAAACTGTGCACAGTAGTTGTGGGGGGAAAAAAGGTCAAATATCGCAAGATTACTTTCCAGCATTTAAATGGAAAATTCCATTCCTCCAGGTTGCACCTAGTTACGTTTGAACGAGTTTTACTTAGATTGAGAAGAAAATAATATAGGAAGAAATCAAGCTCTGATGTGCACAACACCAAAAGTAACCCATTTTTCATTTCAAAGAGAGTCAAATTTTGCCCCAGGAAGGGTGGGAGTAGCAACCTTTCCTGTCAAAGTGCCCCATAAATCAGCGCAGCTGCAACACAACCACCTATATTTGCTGGGGATTTTCCCCTCTCTCATTATTATAGATCATTTCACAGAGTTGGTTCATCTCAAAAAGCAATGGCAGTAGAGATGGAGAATAGCCAGCATGAGGCAACAGCATAGACTGAGAGCTACAGAAGCCAAATGGTGTGGTCTGTTCCAGAAACCTCACTAGAAAGCAGAGAATGTTTGAGGGAACAAAGAAATAAAAAAACAAAAACAAAAAAAAGAAAAGAAAAGGTGGACTGGACAAGAAGAGTAGTATCACTAAGCTCAACTTACAGAGCTGAAGTCTGCAAAACCCAAGGAAGAATCTTTAGTGGCTTTACTTGAAGCAGATGGAGCAAAAGGATCTTTGCCACTAAACGGGTCCCCGAGCCCCTTTTTACTCTGAAACGGGTCGTTAGCGTCAGAGCCGAAGGGCTGGAAGGGATCGCTCGACTTGGCTGAATCCACAGATCCGGATAGGTTCGTTGGAGTGCTTTTGCCTGGAAGAGTTCAGAAAGAAAAAGACTTTTTTTTCCCCCATTTATAAGAAAATATTACACAAAATGTTAATCACATCTACCAACAGGGGCGACTTATTGTACAATACACCAGGAAAATTGTAACTGAGCATTAAAGTGGACGGTAAGTCTGTTGGTCAGACCATGAGTAGGGTTTTTTAATGGTGTCACGGTTTCATGGCTAGTCACAGTGTACGATCAGACGGTTATACCTCAATGCTGACTTGTGACTCTACAAACATTTCTCACCTCTGGATGCTTTGGCTTTGTTTAATCCGCTACTGTTGTGAACATGTTACATTGCTACCTCTACTGTCACTCCACTGTCATGTTCCTTTATCATACACGACGGCTTTCAAAACACACAGAACACAACACATTGCTGACCACAACGAAAACAAAAAAACAATCCGTTAATATTTTTGGTTTAGCCTCCTGCTGCTGAACACAGCTGCTCTTTCTTTAAGTTTATAACAACAACAAGATAAATACTGACAGTGTAAACTGTTTAATAACAGTTCTTTAAAAAGGATTTTTAAAGGGCTCACATGATCCCAGTTTTAGCCTCCAATTTCAGATTCTTTGATTTGCTTTTAAAGCCCTTCATGAACTTCCTTCCATCACTGATGCACTCAGACCATATTCTCTGCCTCTAGGTCTCTGACCTCTTCAACTCTGTTGATTTCAGCTGTTTCATGGTCCCTGCTTAAACATCAGGGGGTTGACTGGCACTACCACCAGATTGTTGAACATTAGGTCTACTCCTACTGTTATAGCTCTCAAGTCAAAACATTTTACATGTTAGCTTTCTGACATTTTAAACTGGATGCCTGTGTGTTATTATCTGTTTTATCTTTGCATGCTTGCAAGTATAAGTCTAAGACTTTGGTTAAAACATTCTTTATAAATGATCTTACCCACTGCTCTTAGGGCGAGAAGAGGTGTAAGTAACTAAGTTGACATGTAGCTATTTCTCCTGGAAAGTTGGAGAGTCAGTGTTGTATTCTGCTTAGACATGAAACTAAAGAAAAATCAGCATCCACTTTTATGCTAATATCCATTCATCCTTGTATAAATGTTCCTGATGTTATACAATAAAACACAGTCATTAATGGACGTGAACTTATATTATAATCAAGCTGTTGCACTGTTCATGAACTGCACGTTATTCATATTTCCTTTTTGACTGAGGGAGTGAATAAGAACTGTGCCACACCCTGAGCTAGAAGCACGCTTGTTTTTAGTCAGGGGATGACAGTTTCTCCTCTTACACTGAACCAGGGGAAAGAAAAACTGACAAACGGCAAAATAATAAAATATTTAAGAATGTACTGATTACAAGAGAGTGCACATGCATGCCAGCATGACTAACACAAAGCCTCCTCGAAAGATTAACCCATCCCAAAAAACCACAGCTGTTTCAGTCACACTTGTGGTGTGCCAGTAATGCCACGTAACCTACCAGATGGTACGACATAAAAATTATTATTATTCAACTAATTTATAACAACAACAACAACAACAACAACAACAACAACAAAAACAACAACAACTTACACCCCACATTTTTATCCATCACACCAATAACATGAATAAAAATGTAAAACGCTGATGTTAGGCAATTACGCAAACACACAAAAATGCTTACGTGTAACACTTTTTTTTGTGTACAACTGGCACAGCATATCTCATGAGAACTTTAAACTGGCTCTTGGTTCCTCTTAAAGGTGTTAACCGCAATGTGATCTGGGCTGTTATTTATATTAGACCAGCAATCAGTTTCTCTCTTTCAGTAAACGGAATAGCAAACCACAACGTCGAGCTCCACCCTGACAGCTCAAAACCAGCAAAAAACACAAGCACGGCTTATCATTGCTCCATTCACACCTACAATACAAGGGCATGTGAATGTAACTCTCCGATGCTCAGAAAAGACAGTTAACACATGGGAACCTCATCTTCAGCTTAACACAGCATGTGTGCGTTTTTCCACCGTACGCATAAGCAAAAAATCATCATTAGTCAATGTAGAATAATGTAGGGTGAAAAACCTTAAGCAATAAAACGGGCTTAATTAGACCAAACTTGGATAATATTGCGATATTTAAATATATGAATTACAGTAAAATGGGTGAGAAATTAGGTTTGTTTGTGGTAGAGAAGTTACCGAGTTACTCAAAAAAAAAAAAAACCAAAAAAAAAAAAAACACAACAACAACCCTTCACCAAGCGCACACGCACACACACACACACACACACACACACACACACACACACACACATATGCAGAGGAAGTGAGGAAGGGCGTGGATATCAGCATAATGCTGCCAGTGCAGGCAAACCGCAGATGATTTGAAGCGCTTGAGTTGTAACCGTACCCCCGTTAATATACCAACTAAACCTCCAACTCTAACCTCTTAAACACTCTGACAACAATGAACATCTAGGAACAATTAAAAATGCTTCTGTAGGAAGAAATAAAAACAGTTCAATATAAGGAAATAGAGGTTTCATTACTGGAGTGAGCTACACTGATACTGCAATTTAAAAAAAAAAAAAAAAAAAAAAAAAAAAAGGTTTAGCTTTTAAATTATATCCAGCCCATGCATGTCTTAAGAGGAATAAAGCATAGGATGTGTGTGTGTGAGAGAGACAGAGAGAAATGTTTACATTTCTTATTCTAGGAAAAAGATGTTATGTACAGCAATTAATAATAAAAATACACATGGAAACTTGTCTAGTGTCTACATCTCAACTAAAACAAATGAGCCACAGCTTTCCCACCAAACGCCTATTGTTTGCCGTAAAACCCCGTATATACACACACTCCAGGTTCAACGGGTTTGACCTCCATGTCTTAACGCATATCTAACTGCAGCACAGCAAATAGTGTTTTTAAAACCATTTGTAAAGTGTTAGATTTGTCGCTTCGTAATAGGTCTACTTAATTTACCCCTTTTTTTTTTTTTTTTTTTTTTTTGGAAAAGTTTCAGTAGCATCCCTAATAAACATTCTGATGTTTACTACAAATGTGCCTAAAGTTAGCTAAGTCAAGTCTACTATGACAGAAAGTGAGGCTGCATCTCACTCATTGACTCTTCTGGCTTTTTATTTATTTTATTTTATTTTTTTTTTGGGGGGGGGGGGGGGGGGATCTTTCAGTGTCTTTTTGAGTGAAAACTCATAGCTGATGTTAAAATGCGGCACTCCTGCGTATATGCTGGCAGGTCTGTGTATCCAAACACCATCCACTGATCCTTACATGAAAGAGGGGACCATATCACAGAAACATGAAATAAGGAAAAACATCCCATCCACTAGAAGAGTTTTACATGCAAGTTATAAAGTTTTTCATTTCAATTTTTTAACTGTATTATGACTTATCTTAAGATTTCTTTAAAATGTTGTTTTAAGTATTTTGTAAGGAATTGGGCAATAATGACTGAAAAAACCCAAAACGAATCTATTCTAACCCTTCCTGTTCCTGTTTACCTCAAAGAAGAAAAGAGAAAAAAAGAGGTGCATATCACTGCGATTAATCTCCAGCTTGATAAACTGTGAAACTGTGTGTGTGAAAGATGTGGGCAGGTTTTTGTCTCAGGTACAACTGTTGAAAGACTCGCATTAAAAAAAAAAAAAAAAAACATGGAGACTTAGAACGAATAGTGTACTATAGAGGCAGCAGTGTGTGACCTTTGACCTGGTGTACACAACTAACTCGTAAACCTACCGCTGGGAGGCTTGGGCCGAGGCGGTATGGTCTTCTTGGGCGGGAGAGCTGGAGTATCCTGGTTTTGGTTGAAGGGGTCATCGGTGAAGCTCTGCTATACGAATGACAGGCAAGGAGAAGAGGTCAGACTGACAGATCTAGGAAGCTAAAAGTTCACACATTGACCAAAGGAAGAGATGTTTCACACGTTGGTCAGGTTTGAGGCCAAGACAGAACCATAGAAGTGCATGAATATAGACCTGTGATTGAGAGATTGCACTGTTATCAGAGCTGCTGTTGTAGAAAATTAATCAACACCTTCTGACCAATCAGAATCGAGAATTCAATCTTTCATTAAATCATACCTTTGACATCTGACTGAAATCAGCAAAGCCACTGTTACTGCCAAATGAGCTGCTTCCAAAAGGGTCTAGAGTCCCAAATGGGTCTGCAATCAGAGATAAGAAAACTCAATTTGTTTCTTTAAATATGATCAAGGTTTTACATACTTCTTCAGATGATATAAATCTAATAAACCTTCTACTACGGTTTGAAATTCTCACGTGACAAAAAGGTTTCCTCACTGCTGAGCAAAACATTTCTGTCTACCTCAAGCATTCGAGTGACATTCTTCTCTCGCTTATACCCATGTTCTTTGTATGTTTTTCTTTTTCCTTCTAACCACTACAAACAGAAAAAAAAACACAGCCATGCACTTCCTTGCATCGCTGTAAAAATGCTGTAACAGAACATGTTTACTGAAACAGCAGAGGAATGTCACATCCTTTTTAAGATTGGCAGAGCGCTCGCGAGCGAGCGAGATGGCAGGCGGTCAGGATGCCGAGTATGGGAACTTGTTTAACAGCATCTTCTCGCTTCACAGCTTTTCTGTGATGGGGACCAGAAAGGACTCCGGGGCTAATATGTGTGAAAACAGACACCATTGCTACTGCGAACACTTGTAGAGCAGAGTTCAGAGAGATTAAACACATGCTGGAACTGTCATTTTATCTAATATCAGCTTTCATTTTAAACTTGAAACAGTTTAAACGGTTATGTGCGTGTGATAAAGTGTGGGATGACTCAGCACAAGCGCTGTACCTGAGCCTTTGTGTTTGGGGCTGGTGGAGGCGAAGGGGTCACTGCTCGAGAAGTGATGAGACTACAAAGAGAGAATGGAAGAAAAAAATATATATTTACTGGCCAAGTACACAACCTGTAAGCAATAAGATGATAAAGACACGGACAAAGACAACACACATTTGCTATGAACATAGAGCTACTAACACTGCTAGCAAGAAAATCCCAACATGCAGGGCAAAAAAAAAAAACCCAACTAAATTTTACAACAAAAACCCTAGCATGTCAGACAGTGCAGCTCAATGCTAATAGCATAAACCATCAAATCAGAGTGTATTAGCTTACTCTGTATTTAAAATTAAACAATTACTGTACATATAAGGTCTGTAATCCAGTTCATATTAGATGTAATAAAAAATTCTGAAGTACAGCCTATATTATACACACTTTAAGCTATTAAACAGCAATGCACAGAGGGGGAAAAAAAACCCAATACAATTGTGCAGGTTCCACGTTCCAGAAACTCTGTGTATATAGACACACTCCATGTCTTAATGCATGTCTGATACATGTGACACTGTCAAAGACACATGCTTCAACACTACGTTGGCTCAGATGGTGTTACACCTCTTCTCTGTAATGCTGATTTTCGCCATGTTATTCAATTTACCAGTGGTTCAATGTGTTTTTAGATGTACGCCATGGAACATTAAGAAAACAGTGAGGTAAGTGTTGCAGTGGGGATGGTTGAATGGTGCTTGTACTAGTAAATGTCTGCAGTCCAGTTCTTTTTAGATAATAAAAATATACAAAATAACATACAATTAACATGCATACAAAAACCTCTCGTTTCATTCCAGCTTTTATTCATTCATACTATATAGTTTCTAATTCTCTTAATTTATTTTTCCACGTCTCGAAAATGCATCCTTGAATACAGCGAAGCAAACCATTACAAAACTCCTCCTCCTTCGCGCAAGGAGTCGTGGGTAATATTAGCTGAAAAAGTGCTGAGCGGAGCAACTCGGGCAGGGTCTTACAGAGAAAGAAAGAAACACATCCACACTCTCTCACGCTTACTTTCCTCTTTCTGCTTAGCCAGTCCGGTGAGCCATACCTAAAAGACAGCAGCTCTTCCATTTCTCACCGTCAAAAGAGTCCACAGCTACAACTCTTGTTTTCTAAATGATAAAATGCTACGGCTTAACCGTAAACGCTTGTAGGGCTGTGAACAGGAGTGGATACTGAGCAAGTAACTAAATTTTTAAAAAATTGCAGACAAAATATTGCATCTTGGTCACAATGCTATTAGTGACACAGTCATCATATTTATGAGGCAATTAAAGTCTGACGGCCTGAGGAAAGAAGCTGTTCTGGTTTCTGTTGGATTTTGACACCCACCAAACTGAAAATCTAGATGGAGAAAAGGAGTTTAAATACGTGATGGCCAGGGTGTGAGGGGTCAGCGATGAGTTTCTTCTGTTCACCTCCGGGCTCTGGAGATGAACAGGTTTTTGAGGGAGGACAGGGTTCTGAGTGGGAGCTTTTCAGCCAACCTGACAACACCTCATAGTCTGTTCAGCTCATTAGTGGTTGAGGAGCCGAACCACACTATTATAATGACTACTAGGGGTGTAAACCTCAACCTTTCACACGATTCAATTTCGATTCATAAGGCATCAATAAGTGACCAACTTTGCTCCGAATCTGGGTTAGGCCTATAGATAAACTGCAAATGATGATGTAGCAAATGACTATTTTAAAAGTATCAGGTACACGCAAATCACCTTGCTAGTCTATTCAATTATTTAGAATTTTTATCAGATAAAAAATATGAATACTTCTTTACACACCAGTTGTTTACCCTTTTTTTTTAGTAATAGACAATTTATGATTGCGGCATTGTTTCATTTCAACTGTTGTATTTTAAATCTAGATCCAAAAATCGTCCGATCTTCACCTTTAATGACTGCAATGATCGTTTGCTTACTCATGGAAAAAGTGATTATTAACCCAAATTATGTAGCCGTTGTAGGATTTAAAAAAAAATAAATAAATAAATAAAGGATTGCAATAACTTTAAAAATCAACTGAAAACAGACTTTGTTTCATATTATACTTTAATAGCATTCAAATCCGAAGAATCACCTTACAATTAAATGCCATTAGTCCTTTAACCTTTTATATACTAAATATAAAAGCTAATTCACTAAAATAAATCAGCTACCAACATAAGCAGCTATAGCTATTATATTTATAACTTACATCATCGTTAGTTTAGTCTGCATAGCCGAAGCAATTCTTTCAATTTTTTATTTTCTGAAACACCAAATTTTATTTATTTAACAGTGACACATCACAAGTTTGCCTTTTTTTTCTTTTTTTTTTTTCCACAAAGCGATATCGCAATCACATTCTGTAATAATGTATTGCAATATGCTATTTTTGTTTGTATTGTGCAGCGCAGCATGTTTTGAAAGCACAGACCAGACATTTGTCAGAGTGTGCTGCGACGTTTAAACATATAAATGGGGTTCTACAACACTGATACCCAACTTTATCCCATGAACCAACTTTAGCAGGCAATTATGCTGAACTGGAAAATGATTACTTTAGAACCTAGAGTAGTTTTTCCATTGGCTTTTTTTTTTTTTTTTTTTTTTTTTTTTACTGGCGCAGTGTCAGAACTAGGCTTGTGCAATAGTGACTTTTCCCTGATTGCACTTTACCATTAAACCAAATCTTGACTATCACCCAGAACCGATAAAAAAATAAAAACCTGATGGACCTGAAAGGCATGATGGAGGATTGGGAGTGGGGAAGAGGGCGGAAACTACTTGTTGGCAAAGGCAATTGCGAAAACTCAGCTGGATGCTGGAGGTTTAGGAGATTCCAAAGATTCAGTGTTACTATCTTTTGTGATGACATGCTATTACAGATTTTGCATGTAGTTCTATTCTCATTGAAAATGTAAAAAAAAAAAAAAAAAAAAAAAAAAAAAAAAAAAAAAAAAAAAAAATTTAAATCGCCAGATTGACACATGGCAAGTTTCCATTTGCCATTTTCTTTCTGCTTAGTTTCTTCTTGTTTTCAGCATTCAGATATGTATCTAAAAGACACACCCCTAAACTGTATGTGCAGCTAGAGTAACCATGGTATGGTGAAGAGCGGCTTAATCACAGTCAATTACACTCACAACTGATGTAACCTTAACAAGCTAGCTAATGCTAAATGCAAAATGAACAAGAAAACTCATGCATTTTACCATTTAAAAAGCTTACATTGAGAGTTAAAATGTCAAATTTGCTCAATTATTAATATAATAGAATAGAAGTAAAGGTCACTGTAAATAATGCCAGTGCAAGTCCATATAAGAACGATTCAACCGTCATATCGCACAAGCCTAGTCTGAACCTCAGAAATGTATATCATGACACACAACTTACAGTCCTAAAGTACTGTGATGGTATTTTTGTAAATATTGTGCACTGTATTTGTACAGCTTTCTCTGACTGCTCCTTTACCTTTACTGGAAGAGTAGCACTTTTACTAAAAGGGTCGGAGCTGGTGAAGGGATCAGCCTTAGCCGGCCTCTTAAAGAAGTCTTCTGAAGTGCTCTTGAAAGGGTCCGTCTCTTTAAACGGATCTCCGCCGAATGGATCTGCGTGAGGACAGGGAGGAAGGATTATCAAGAGCTACAGTACCACAGATTACATTTCATTTCTATAAAAATGGATTTTATTCAATCAATTTTCAAAAACAAAAGTACAAGAATAAAAACAATTTTGTTCTTTTTTTCTGATTATATGAGATAATATGTTCAATAACATTGTTAACGTTATATTCATTCCAATTTATATGTAATATTATTGTCCTTTCTGAATACATGTGCCAATATTCATTTTCCAGTTATACGTCCAACATTCTATTTATTTGTTTTGATTACATATGCCAACATCACGTTCATTTTCTGATTACACATGCCAGTATTTTATTTTTTATTATATGGGCCAATATTGTATTTGTTTTAGTATGTCCAATAATTTATTTGTGTTCTGATTACAGGCCAAATGTTTTATTCCTTTTTTGATTCCTGATTATATGAGGTGGCAATATTTTTTTTTAATAATCTGTGGCAATATATATTGATTTTCTTATTATGTGACAATATTTCATTCGCTTTCTTATTATTTGTGACAATATTGTATAAATTTTATGATTATATGTGAGACATTATTTGAATTTTCTGATCATGCGCCAATATTTTATTCACTGGAAATGCTCCTTTTCGTTTTAGCTTTATTTTAGGATGTTCTGGAAAGCTTTAAAATGGTAAATCACAAGCAAAAATAATAAATTCAAATCACACGACTTCTCGTTTTTGAATGGCAAAAAAAAGAAAAGAAAAAAAAAGATGCCGCACTTGAATACCCTTGATGTTAGGTCATGTGACCTGATCAATGGCCTGATGCCGGCATCTCATCTCTCATAGGCTTTCTGAGACGTGCGATCCTCTTTCTCAGAAAATGCTCAATGCACAGTGACCTTGACTACAGATTTTTTACAGATTAAAATCAGGAGTTAATATTAGCCCGATCTGTATAAACTGGATATAAATGCACCAGTTGGAGTGTATTCACTCATGTCAAAGCTTTGCTGTAAATTACGCTGTGTGCACATCCAGTTCTTACACAACCTCATTACAATGCCACACCTTCAAAACAAGCCCAATGTACACTTTATAAATGACCTCGATTTAGTATGAGAGTTGGAGAACTGAAAGCTGAATAGAAGAAAGAGAGAAGTGTGCCACTGCAAAGCCAACGTGATGCTGCAATCCATGCAAATCTCAGTGCAAGGCCCAGAACTGTTTCCCATCATGCATTAGGACAGAGCAGATACCTGTTGCTGTGGGAGGCTGCTTGGCAAAAGGATCATTCTGGAAGGGATCACCTACACAGAAAGTGAACACAGACAGAAAGAAAGAGGAATAAACAGGAGAGAGGAATTTATATGCCAGCACAAGCCAAACCTCAAACACTAGTCACATGATGTCTCACATCCAAGTAAAGGAAACAAACATTTCAGCTCCGAGACAGAGAGTGTGCTTGTGCGTGTGTCTCAGTGAAGGACGAGGGTTTATTTCAACAAATGTGCAAGATGAGGGAGCATATGAGAAATGGAGAGAGAGAGAGAGAGAGAGAGAGAGAGAGAGAGAGAGAGAGAAACACAAAGAAAGAGAAACACAGAGAGAGTGAAAGAAAGAGGAGAGAGAGAGAAAGACAGAGACAAAAACAGAGACAGACACCATTTGTCTTTAGAGACATGAGGAGAGACAGACAAAGCAAACAAGGGAGAGAGAGAGAGAAAGAAACAAAGAGAGAGACAGAGACAGAAAGAGAGAAAGAGACAGAAAGAGAGAGAGAGAGAAAGAGAGAGACAGAGAGATAAAATGTGAGCAGAACCTTTAAAAGGGTCGGATTTGAAAGGATCTTCAGACTGAAAGGGGTCTGTGTGCATCTCCTGAGAGTTTGTGCTGAACACACTCGTCTTCACTTTAAATGGGTCATCCTGCACACACACACAGAGATTAAACACTCACAACTCTTCATCACAAACAAGGCTTATAAGAACAATTGGGCTAGAAATAAAAAACGACACAATTACACAGTTAATTCAACATTATTGCGGTATAATATAAAATATTATGAAAAACAACATAAGAAACAACATGAAGGTTTCACCATGACCCCGAAGCCCCCGTTCTCCTTGTCAGGGAACCCCTCGCTCATGTCAGCCAGGTTAGTCATGCTGCCTCCATGTGTGCCGTTAAGAGCGCTGCTGTACTGCTCAATGCTTTTGCTTATCTCATGCTGATTGTCCTGGATCTGAGAGAGCTTGCTGCGAGCCTACAACACAAAACACAAACACAATCTGCATTACAGCTGGAAGATATAGACAACACACACACACACAATAGTAACACTCTACATTAATCCACTCGGATGGTTCATTTGAATATATACTAAACAGATGTGTGTTATTACAAAGTGCTTTCTCTACCATGAACAGCCCTGATGCCTGTGTATGGACTCATCGCCCTCTAGTGGACTGTAGGGCAACATGCAACTCCTACACAACTGTGAAGCATAGTTAAGATCCTTTGATTAATTTCTTCATCCTGATTACGGTTGTTGTGGATCTGAAAGTTTACTTCTGGAACATTGGGTGTGAGAATGGGATGCCAATCCATCGCAGGGCACCATGCACACACATTCACACACTCACTCACACCAAGGGGCAATATAGAGTTGCACGGTATATATGTAGGAGGTGAGAGAAAATTGGAGAACCTGGAGGAAACCAATACGGCCGGTTTAAATAGTGCTCACAGTTGCCTTTTTTATTTATCCAAAAAAAGCACAACGTGACAAACGCTTTTTTGCCAGTGGGGAAAGGGGGGGGGGGGGGGGGTCTTGTTAGTGGGTGAATACAAGGAAAGTTGTATTATTTATGCTATATGGAAAATATTTAATTGGCGTTATTCCAACATTGCAATGTAACTAAAAATAATGTGTATTTTTCATGAGTTCCCCCATATGTGATGTGATCTCTCCCTTTAACTGTATCAAACAACCTTATCATCAGAGTTACACCAGTCTTCTTCTGTGGTACTAATGACGATAAATCCAATTTAGGTAACAAGCAAGGGTTAGTTATTATCCACTAAACAGCTACAACTAATCACTTTTTCTTTATTGCTCAATAATTAAAAATCCAATAAATAATTTTGGCCAGCTTATTATTATTTTTCTAGCGTACATGTAAGGGATAAACCACAGCATTACACCATTTTAAGGTATTTGCTTCACGTCAGGGGGTTCTTTGCTTCCAGGTCATGCATTAAGTAAGGAATCATTGACGACGAGCCTTTAAATTATTAGAAAATAATGCGCCATTTTCTAATAAATCAACAGACCGGAATCAATTATTCCGCCTATACCCCAGTTACCTCACCTTAAGACATTGTTCAGAGGTTTTCTTTCAAGAAAACTTTTTCTTGGGTTCTTGTGCTTAAAAATGCTCATGTGTGGAATTAATTTATTACGCATCCCATCTCAGGCCTCCGTTGTTAATTCTAGTAACTAGCTAGTAGCTAGTAACGGACGCTTCAGGCACTGATATGCAGTTATTAGAGAGTGAGATTCAGAGGGTTTTTTTTTCCATTTCATGCTGACAATAAACAAATAGAACAAATAAATAAATATTGATAGGCCTACTTGTTCTTACTTGTAAGAACTTGTAGATTTTTTTATTTTTATTACTGCAGAAAATAAAACGAATAAATAAATAAATATTGATAATTGTTCATCAGCTTATCACACATGTTCTCTCACACTCTCGTTCTCTCTCTCTAATAACTGCATATCAATCGCTCAAGCCTCTGCTTCATCTCGTGGCCGCATTACCACCTCGGGTGCGCATTATTTTTTAAATAATAATTAAACGGCCCGTCGTCAATTATTCCTTATTTATTTCTGGAAAATCTTAGTTTTCTGTCATTTTGTTTGTTGTTAGATCTGTGTAATGTGGTGGACAGTAGCCTAACTTCTCCACTATTTCAGTTAACTTGGTGAAGTGATATGGAACTGTAATGCAGCCAAGACCTGACTGGAACTACTTTTGCCGTGCATTTACTGTAAAAAATAATTTCACACATCAGAACGTCTGTCAGCCAATCAGAATCAACAATTCAACAGCGCTGTGGTATAAAATCATGTAATGAACACCTAGCCGTGGCTTATCTCGCTTATACCATGATCACTTGCCAGCATTGACAAGTTAAAGCTGTCATTGATGTTTGCAGTGCAAAATTTGACTGAAATGATAAAAAATAACGGTTAATTTCCGTTAGTTATTTTATATACGGGTTGTTATATCTAGATTTCTGCCAGCTCTTAATCATTCACAGAGATAAAGTAGAGTGAGGAGATTACATTTATCTGACTGAATTATAATAAATAATTATTAGAAAGAGAGAGATTGTGTGTGTGTGTGTGTGTGTGTGTGTGTGTGTGTGTGTTTGTGAATTACCTGTGTCTGTGCCGCATCTCTACTAATAATGAAGCTGTGAGTTTAACTACTGTATGCAGCTGTAACTGTATGTTACTATGGTCACAGTTCTTTTTAGAACTGTGTTTAAACTGATTGGAACTTCCTGTGCATTATACGGTTTGAACGCACACCTTCCAGCCAATCAGAATCAAGTATTCAGACACACCATGATACAAGTTTAATAAACTGGCCCTTTTCCTTTCAGATTACTAGTGAAACATCCTCATGATTAAATACCAACTCACTACTATGTGACTGATCATGATGTGGTGGAGTGAAAAGCTCTTCAGCTGTTACCTGGTTGATCTCATCCTGCGTGGCCTTCAGGGACTTGATAATGGTCTCCAGCTGGATCTTGCCAGCCTGCAGGCTCTGTTCCAGCTGGCTCTCCTCCTGCTGTAGCCTGGACAGGTCCGCTTTAGCCCGACTCAGCTCCTCCTCCTGGTTCAGCAGGTCTGACTCCTGAGAATGGATCTGACTCTGGAGTGATGAGATCTGAACACACACACACACACACACACACACACACACAGCAGTACACTTTACAATCAAAAGAGCTTTTCTTTTAAAGACTGTATTCATGTCAATGACCTCAGGACTGGAACCTTGTGATGAAGGGGATATGTTGCGCTCACCATTTGGGACTCCTCCTGGCACTTCTGTCGTACTTCATTGAGCATGTCCTCCAGCTTGGCCTTCTGCTGGTCCATCTCGTCCAGTCGGTCCTGAGCGTCCTGCTTCTGGGCCTCCAGTTCCTGCAAACTGCACGTCTCTCGGTCCAGATCATTCTGCATTTCCTGTATATCAGAACCGAAGCAAAGGGTGAAATCTAGACTTTTATTTCACTTTAAATCAATTTCAGTGTCCTCAATGCAAGTCATCAAGTCACGAATATCACTTCAGTTACTGAAGAGGTTTACAGTAACAGTGCGAGCATGAACACAGTTACAATCAGTCCCTCCAGGATTTTGCGATCGCAGAAATGAATGCAAAATCAAGTAAAGGAGTTTGAGCAGTTTTCAAAATTACTGCAAATTTGGGCCAAAACGCATCATGTGACGTCAGCACTTTCGGCCAAACCTGTTCGATTCACATGTGCCGAACATGAGTACAGTTAAAAGCTCTCATTTACCAACAAACATCACTGCAATTTTGCCAATTCAAGTAGCTTTCTGCAAAAATAAATAAATAATTGACAAAAACTGTTGCATTACAAATTTTGAAAAAAAAGACGCAGCAAATTTAAGCATTTTTGACCACAAATTTTAAGGAGCTAGCTGAAAATGTTGGTCAATATTATTGCATGTGGTCACAAATTAGACACAGCTTTTGTAACACGTGGGTCAATTTCATATTTTAATTAAGTCAATTCATTTTTAACATATTAAAAGAAACTGCTAGATTTTAAAAACAAAGTTAATAAACTTTTCAAACAGTAGAAGCAGAGTGGAGAATCCCTAAAACTGGTGATATACTTCAAGAGACGCTAGAAAAAAATGAAAACAGTATGTGCGGTTTATAGTTCCTGTAAGCTGTGCAGGTGGTAAAAAGCTGCCAGCGTCACAGCACTCATCAGCTTTGTACATTTCAACATTTCACCACACCTGAACCTCAGTAGTTTTGTGTCTGATGGTTTCCTCTGCCTCCCTGATGTCTTGCTCCAGTGTGTATTTCTCCCTGATAACACAAAGAGACAAAGAACAGGACACAAATTTAATAAGAACATGAGAAAAAAAAAAAAAAAAGACCTGCCTCCTCCACCAACAAGCAACGTCACAGAAACTCAAAACCAAAGAGCTGAGAAAGAAAGATTTACCTGAGCGCGTCCCAGTGAGTGAATGCGAGGGTGCTGTGGCAGCATGAAGAGTGAGTGACGAGAACAAAAGATTTCATAAAACATAAGTAAAAGGTAGAGATGTGGCAGAGGGGGAGCAGAAACTCATCCACAGCTCACTTCCTCTAATGTTTTAGCTCTAACGTGAGCTTTTTACCAACAGCTTTAATTTATCTACAGAGCAACAGGGACACACTCACTTGTGAGCTTGAGGAGGAGGCATTAAACCCCAAACTGAGATGGAGAGGACACGGGGAGGCTTTTATTTTAACGAAGACTAATATTCACAGATAAAAAGAGCAGCCACCAGCACATAATTACATCAACAGCTTAAGGTGTAGTGTAGGAATTCCCAAACATTTAGGGCAAATGACTCCAAACGGACATTATGACTTTTCTGTGACCCCAAGCCTTGTACTACGGTACATGTTTTAAATAGCAGATTTACAATTTAGGACTTTATGTACAGTGAGGGAAAGAAGTATTCGATCCCCTGCTGATTTTGTACGTTTGCCCACTGACAAAGAAATGATCAGTCTATAATTTTAATGGTAGATTTATTTGAACAGTGAGAGACAGAATAACAAGAAAATCCAGAAAAACACGTCAAAAATGTTATGAATAGATTTGCATTTTAATGAGGGAAATAAGTATTTGACCCCTCTGCAAAACATGACTTAGTACTTGGTGGCAAAACCCTTGTTGGCAATCACAGAGGTCAGACGTTTCTTGTAGTTGGCCAGCAGGTTTGCACACATCTCAGGAGGGATTTTGTCCCACTCCTCTTTGCAGATCTTCTCCAAGTCATTAAGGTTTCGAGGCTGACGTTTGGCAACTCGAACCTTCAGCTCTCTCCACAGATTTTCTATGGGATTAAGGTCTGGAGACTGGCTGGGCCACTCCAGGACCTTAATGTGCTTCTTCTTGAGCCACTCCTTTGTTGCCTTGGCCGTGTGTTTTGGGGCATCGTCATGCTGGAATACCCATCCACGACCCATTTTCAATGCCCTGGCTGAGGGAAGGAGGTTCTCACCCAAGATTTGACGGTACATGGCCCCGTCCATCGTCCCTTTGATGCGGTGAAGTTGTCCTGTCCCCTTAGCAGAAAAACACCCCCAATGCATAATGTTTCCACCTCCATGTTTGACGGTGGGGATGGTGTTCCAGGGGTCATAGACAGCATTCCTCCTCCTCCAAACACGGCGAGTTGAGTTGATGTCAAAGAGCTCCATTTTGGTCTCATCTGACCACAACACTTTCACCCAGTTGTCCTCTGAATCATTCAGATGTTCATTGGCAGTCTTCAGACGGGCATGTATATGTGCTTTCTTGAGCAGCGGACCTTGCGGGCGCTGCAGGATTTCAGTCCTTCACGGTGTAGTGTGTTACCAATTGTTTTCTTGGTGACTATGGTCCCAGCTGCCTTGAGATCATTGACAAGATCCTCCAGTGTAGTTCTGAGCTGATTCCTCAGTGTTCTCATGATCATTGCAAGTCCACGAGGTGAGATCTTGCATGGAGCCCCAGGCTGAGGGAGATTGACAGTTCTTTTGTGTTTCTTCCATTTGCGAATATTCGCACCAACTGTTGTCACTTTCTCACCAAGCTGCTTGGCAATGGTCTTGTAGCCCATTCCAGACTTGTGTAGGTCTACAATCTTGTCCCTGACATCCTTGGACAGCTCTTTGGTCTTGGCCATGGTGGAGAATTTGGAATCTGACTGATTGATTGCTTCTGTGGACAGGTGTCTTTTATACAGGTAACAAACTGATATTAGGAGCACTCCCTTTAAGAGTGTGCTCCTAATCTCAACTCGTTACCTGTATAAAAGACACCTGGGAGCCAGAAATCTTTCTGATTGAGAAGGGGTCAAATACTTATTTCCCTCATTAAAATGCAAATAAATTTATAACATTTTTGACGTGCGTTTTTCTGGATTTTCTTGTTGTTATTCTGTCTCTCACTGTTCAAATAAATCTACCATTAAAATTATAGACTGATCATTTCTTTGTCAGTGGGCAAACGTACAAAATCAGCAGGGGATCAAATACTTCTTTCCCTCACTGTACACTACCCATCAAAAGTTTAGATACCCTCGTTCTTTATTTTTATTTTTCCACATTTTAGAATAATAATAAAGTCATCAAAACTCTAGCATAGCACAAATGGAACTGTGGGAATTATGTTGTGATAAAAAATCCAAAATAAATCCAAATAATTTAGTATTTTAGCATCTTCAAAAGTAGACGCCCTTTTTGCCTAGAATTTCCAGAAATGTATTCTTGGCATTTTCTCAACCAATTTCTTGAGGAATCCCCCTGAGATGATTTTTAAACAGTATTAAAGGAGTTCCCACCTACACTGGACACTTATTGGCTGCTTTTTGGAATATTCGCTCCAAGTCATCCATTAAAAAAAAAAAAAAAAAAATCCTTGTTAATAAAATGTTAGTTTTCTAAAGAAAGAAAGTAAGTATACAATGTGAGATATAATGCTAGTTTAACAGAGGTAGATGGATGGAAAGATTTGTCCTATACTTAGTGCAGCATGTCAGGAGAGTGAAAAAGACTACAATAGCATGTACACTATTCATTTAAACGTGGCTTGTTTGAATGTGACTCCAAGTAACAGTCCCAATAAAATCCATCTTCGATATTTTTAATTTATAAATTAAATGAATAAACAAAAGAGGAGATTGTGAGTTTCTCTCACGATCCCATTTGTAAATCAAGCGATCCTTTAATCTTGGAACCCCTGGTGTAGAGGTACACTGTCAGTTAAAAGTTTCTGAACAAGCAGTGAGCACAAGTGACTAGCAATCCACTATATGGTGTTGCACTCTCTCATCTTCATGCTAAAGCTCTGACAAAAATCATGCATGCTGCATGTCAAATAATAAATAAAAATCATCCAAGCATGTTTGTGCTCTGTTTCTTGCAACCATCTGATCAGCAGTCCTTCCAGATTGGTGGAAAAGGCGTCAGGGCCCTACGGTAACAATTTCTTGAGGAGCACTTCATAATAATTTAGGAGCTTACTTTATTTATTTATTTATTTTTAACAGATGGTAATGTTAATGTGCCACAATATAATGCACACGTAGGCATGAGAAAACTTGAGCTTGTCAATGATGACAGAATTTAAGAACATAGTGTGAGCCATGACACATTAATTTACCTTCTGATAAACTAAATACAATATTTTCAGATAATTTTACAGACTGTATGCAAAAAAACAACAACAACTTTAAACTGTTCCACCTTGTAAACAAATACAATAAACCTCAATGAAGTGTTTGAAGTCTGCTCCTCTTAAGTATATATTTAAAGCTACACTATTAGACATTTTCCCAATTCTCCAAAGCCAATTCTCAAACCGCTCTGTATACATTGTGTATATATCTGAATAATCCCATATAGGATGTGATTGGGCAAGTTCATTTACTCATCAGATTCAAAGCGCTTTAGTTGGGGTTCAGTAGGGACGCTCTGATCAGGATTTTTACAGCCGATACCGATTTCTTGTCATGTTGATCGACTGATACCAATCCGGATACCAATCTTTTTTTATTTAAGCTTTCATCAGGAGGCCCGTCATAAACAGTTAAATGTAAGCTCTCTGCTCATGGTCACTGTTAATTGAATTAAAATAATAACAATGAGAAATACTGTTAGTTAACTGATAAGTAAACAAACATAAAATATTTATTTTTTTAAACATCTTAAACAATAAAGATGTCTAATTAAAAGTAGACCAACACAAGCATGATTTGTATTAGGTAAAAGGCTAATAGCCTTCTAAGAAAATAGTGAACTAAGCTTAATATCAAATTGATATTAAATGCAACCTATAGTAATTAAACATTATTTCATTTCACATTTTATTTATATTTTGTGAATTTATTATAATATCTATTTTTTATATTAATGATTTATTTATAACTAAGCACATTTTCTGTCTTTACATTTTATTAGGTTTTTTGTTTAATAGTTGTTCATTTTAGATGGGTTCCCCCAGTACAGTGTTGCCATGTCTGCTGATAACATTGTGTTTTTTGGAGGGATTAAATCAAAACATGAAAACTGGAGTTGACTTTTCTAGTGATATCTGGCAACCTGAGTTTAAATGAAGTGTAAGCGCAGTCTATTAGAGTTGGTGAAGAGAGTGAAGGAGAGCGGCAGTGTACTGTATGTTTACAGACTGAACAGTTGTTACTCTTGATTATGATTGGTGAAGAATTAGTTAATAAAGAAGTTTGCATTAAAACTCACCTTGTAGTGTTAGCAATTATTATTAATTTATTCCACCCGACGCCTACACAATCATGCAGGTCACAGTCGCAGGTTCAGGTCATATTGTGGGATCAGCATAGGATGGCGGTTATGAGATCGGGAAGTTGAGAGAGGCAGATGGTGTACAGTGTTACTCTTGTACGATAATGGCTTCTCTGCAGTATTTACACATCTGTTCGGTTGACTGAGGTGATGAAAAGCAGTGTGAAAGTAACCGTTGTGCGGTATGGAGATGCATTTTGGCCTTGTAGATTTTATTCCGGTTGCATTATACAACTCTGAACAGGTCACTCGCACCGGTTGCGAAGAAATATTTATTCACAGTCACACAAAGTACTTTTCAGTCGCAAATGCTACTGAAACGGTTGCAATGTAGAGCCCTGGGCGTACTTGAGTTTTTCTGAACTGCCCGTTATGAAACAGTTTCACATGAGAGCATTAAAAGGAAGATTGTAAATACTCTTCGCAAGATTAAGGGATTCTAAAGGATGACTGTGCCTCATAACAGGAACATACCTCTGCAGCTGAGCAATCTCCTGACTCAGATCATCCAGCTCTTTGATTCCTGTAAATTCGCCAGACCCCACAGAGCTGGAGCTGTCCTACAGACGTTCACACACACGCGCACACACGCACACACACACACCCCCCACTTAGCTTTACATCCTCCATAAGGAAGGCAACACCACAGCACCAAACAGAAGGGTAAACCACCACACAGGAAACCACCACGACAGGAGAAGAGAATAGACGAGGTGCTCCGGGTTCATCGCCATGTTTTCTACAACACACATCACTATCACAACACAAATGCTTTTCAACACAACACTGCTGCTAAAAGCATTTGTTGATTCCTTTTTTTTTTTGTACATTTTTACATACCCATGACTTGTACATTATTGTCTGATATAAGAATGGCACATCAGCAGCATTAAATATGAAAAAGAAAAATGTTTGATGAGCTACATTCTCCTTCTGTTTAGGTTTTTACAAAATGAATGTGACTACTGTAGCTTCTGGACAATAAGTCACTCCAGAGTATTACACACTCCATACATGTTGTCTGCTCACATTATAGCACAATGTTGTTGAATTCTGGGTTCTAAAGGTGTTCATAAATTTTCATTAACAGCAGCTCTGACAGTAGTGCAGCTGCAAATCACAGGTTTATATTAACGCGGTTGTTCTAAAACATTATAGTTTCTATAGCACAACGACTTAGAGTAAAAAACGTAAAACTGTTGATCTGATGATGTTTTCTGTAAGGAGCTGTTTATTTCATATTTATGGAAGGAGTCTCCAGTGTCACCTCTTTGTAACAGTCAGACGTAAAGCTGTAACTTTCTGGTTTCTCAGTAGAATGATAAGGTATGATTTAGATTTGCACTAGTGCTACAAGACTAATTTAGACGTAATAGAAATCTTTCACCTAAAATCGTTTTTGTTTTGGTAATTTTTGTCACACACTTTAAACCAGATCCAATCCTTACATAATAGTGAAAGATGACAGAAGCCAGAATTGTACCAGAAAGAATATAAGAAACTAACTTGAATCTAAATATTTCTATTTTACGGAATCCTTTATTTGAAAATGAGATGATGTAGCATACGTATTTGGAGCAAAGATGTAATTCTGCTTGGTTGATTGACTACATTTGCAGGAAGGACACTCTATATTTCATTCTCCAATTGACTGAAGTTTTTAAAAACTTTGACTGTCAAAATTAGCATACATATTTATACACATATAAATCACATGAACAGCTTTAAAATCAGCAGCATGGACTCACTCTGCGCATTTCATTCAGGGCTACCATCTCCGAGCCCACGGGCGTCATGTACCCCGACATATTCTGCAAAGAAAAAAGATCCATAATAACAGTATGTTAAACTTTACTTAACCAGCCTAGACCAAGGGTGCTAAATATCATTACTGATAGTGCAAGCTGTCTCACAGCTCAGCAACCAATTTTTAAGGCCTTCATTAGTTGTTGAAAAACTTCAGAAGTTCAAAATTACTATTATTTGTCATGTCTGACCTTTGTCTCTTTATTCTACAATCAGTAAGGTTTAGTTACTCACAGGGGTTCCTCTCTCGGATGGAGGGATCATGTCTGGGGTCAGGGCCTGAGGAGGATCCATTCCTTTGCTCACTTTCTGCTGAATGAAGTACATGGCCAGTGCGAACTGCTCTCGGCTCAGCTTGCCAATCTGCCGTGTGTCTGACAAAGCCCTAGAGAGATAACAGGCTGAATGTTACACACTGCAACAATGTAAAATATACAACCATACATTTATCACCTACCTTGCCACACCCCTTCAGCTCTCTGAAACCCTTGCCTGGCCACGCCCCTTCAGCTCTCTGAAACCCTCATCCGGCCACGCCCCCTCCGCTCTCTGAAACCCTCACTTGGCCACACCCCCTCAGCTCTCAAACAATTACTGGGCCCTGCCCCTTCAGCTACGTGAAACATACACTTGGCCACGCCCCATCAGCTCTCTGAAACGTCCACCTGGCCACACCCCTTCAACTCTCTAAAACATTTGCCTCTTGGCAATGTCCTCTCAGCTCCCTGGAGTGTCCACCCGTCCCTACCCACCCTGCATTGTATTTATATACTATTACTTTCTTGTCATGAATTAGCTGTGTATTATTCTACACCAGTACACTTGGTTCTCACCATATATGTGCTAAAAGGTTTTGTGGAAGGCCAGACTGCATAAAGATCTCTTTCACTTCTTGACCGCTGACAAAGCCGTCAAGGTCGACGTCCGTTTTGAGGAAGATGTCGTCGTAGCGTCCTCTGTCTGCCGCTGGCACTACCCAGTTCACAGAGTGCTAATGACACATAAAAGGGGGGGGGGGGGGGGGGGGGGGATCATAGAATCATAGGAAGCTTATAAATTATGTAAAGAGCTTTTAGTAGTTCACTCTGCACACTGTAACAGAGCTGCACCTGAACTAAAGCACTTCAGCAGGATGTCATCATTAATAATTCACACCTTCTCTTTAGAGATGATCAATAAAAATAAAAAAAGGAGTGTTGAATGGTTCCACTACAATCATATTTTAGTGGAACCATCTGCTTCCTCTTTACATGAGTGTTTCCTACATTCTGTGCTATAATGTCACATAGCTAGCTGTTTCTAACATACAGTAAAGAAAATATTATAACACAACACCAATCTGAAAACTTCAATGATATTAGGTAAACACGGACTTAGAACTTGTTTGGGGAAAAGGCTTTAAGAGTGTGTGTCTACATTGGTTTGAGTGTGTGTGTGTGTGTTTGTACCTGTGTGGATTTGAGTGTGTGTTTAGGTGACAGACTCCCGGCGCTGTTCAGAGAGTTCATGCTGCCATGTGATGGTGTAGATCGCAGGCTGTCTTTAGGAGGAGGTGGGCTTCCTGGCATCACAGGTGTCATGCTGGATAAGGAGCCCACAGACTTCTTGCGTTTGGATGGAGGGATGAGGGAGGAGGGCAGAACAGAGGGAACAGGCTCTTTCTCCAGAGCACGGTACACCAGGTGCATGGCCTGAAGGAGAAAACAGACCGGTTTATAAGAACATATTTAAACACATTTTAAATCCTCCACAATCACATACATTTTAAAGATACTTTAATAAAACCGTGATTCACAAAACCAACATGGGCTGCAGGCTCGTGATGACGTTTTTCTGTACCTGAAATTGTCTCACATTGTTACCACCGCAAATTTTTCCTTTTTAGAGCCTGTCAGAAAGCCTTTTATTAAAAGATCAAGAATTCCTATCCGTAAGATAAATAATTTTTATCCGTTTATATATCTACGAGGTTAGTTCCTGTTCTCACTTACGTTACAGCAGCTATAAAAAGTCGTTCATTCACCAGCAACAGTTTTTTTCTCTCTTGAATATAATAAACCAAAAAACACAGCTTGTTGTGTTACCACAACCGAGAAACCGCAAAACGTTTTTAAAAATCCCTTATCCTGAAGATGTCCAAAAACTTAGTTACAGACTCTTACAAAGTGATAACACTGGAGACTCTTTCCACAAATGTGACATGTCTACCTACAGACAAGTTCTCCATATCAATGATTACACTTTTTTTTTTTTTTTTTACTGCTGTTACCATAGAAACGATAACACATTAGATTGAGCATGTTAATATAAACCTGTGTTTCATAACTGAGCTACTGCTGCTATAGAAAGCTAATCAACACTTTCTGACCAATCCCAATAGAGTGTTTAACTCACCACTGCAAACTCGTCCTTGTCCAGGTGCCCATCTTTATCAATATCACTCAAATCCCAAACCTGGTTAAAGTAAAATGACAATTTTACAGCACATTCACAGGAAATCTAGTCACAACACACTATACAGATAGGCTGTGAAATAAATCCAAACAACAGATTCATCCTTGTTAAGTAATGAATGTACCTTTCCTAGCACATCCACTGGCAGCTTTGAGTTCATAAGAACTGGCTTGACCTTTTCTCCAGAGAGTAATCCATTTACAGGCACAAGACTGTCAAAAATACCATCAAACTTGCTTTTCTCTTCAGGCTGCAAACCACAAACACAAACACGATGAACGTGGGTTGAGTGGATCTCGGATAAACAAACACCTGATTAAAACTGGGTTATCCAATAACGCACAGCACTCGAGTCAACAGTCAGCTACCGATATTCGTGTCCTTCGTGATTACCTCAATAAGGCAGAATATTAACCTAACAAGCAAAGAGTTGTTTTCATCAGTGTTTTCAATATCAATGCATATAAATAACTACAGACAAATCTTTTAAAAATTGGTGTTCTTTTGATTACCTCTGGCGCATTAAAGATGCAGTTTATAGTATGATTTGAAATCACAGGTTATAAAGATGCCTTAATAAAAACCATGATTCCCAGGAACACCATGCAATGGGAAGTGCTAGTTTGTTTGTTTTTTATTTCAGGGTTCTGTTTACCATCTTCTGTCCCAGAAATTACAAGTAGTACATAACTAATAAGTAGTTTGAACATGGAGGGTGGCTCAGTTCATGGACAAAGCTCTGTCAGTGTTGTCACTACAACTGCAAGTGAAGAATTTTGATTTATTACTGACTGATCCTTTAAGAACAAAACCTGTTTAGCACAGTGAGGGTAAATCAGGTTAAGCTTAAAAAAAAAAAAAATGATCAAAAGATGTCATAAAGTCATATCTCTCTGCGGGTATTGCCTGGTTTTCCACTGAAGGTAAGTAGGGTTGAGCCTGGCCAGTGCCGGGATGGGAGACCTCATGGGGAAAACTAAGGTTGTTGCTGGAAGTGGTATTAGTGAGAGCATGGGGTGCTCACCCTGTGGTCTGTGTGGGTCCTAATGCCTCATTACAGTGAAGGGACACTATACTGTAAAAAGAGCACTGTCTATAAGATGAGACGTTAAACCGAGGTCCTGACTCCTACTCTGTGCTCATTAAAAATCCCAGGACACTTCTCGTAAAAGAGTAGGGGTATACCCCGGTGTCCTGGTCAAACTCCCCCACTGGCCCTTATCTATCATGGCCCCCTAATAAACTCCATCCCTGAATTGGCTACATCACTCTCCTCTCGACTAATAACCAGTGTGTGCTGGTGGTTCTGGCGCACTATGTCTGCTGTTGCATCATCCAGGTGGATGCTACATAATAGTAGTAGTTGAGGAGATTCCCCTCCCATACTATGTAAAGCGCTTTGAGTGCCAGGAAAAGAGCTATATAAAGTTAACTGTAACTAACTCACTAATTCTGCTTAATGATTCAAAGACTTACTCTAACGGCCCAATGGCTGTCCGTTGTTGAAGCACCACTTAATGACGGGCTACTGGAGTCCTTCTGGGATACAAAATCATGTTAATGGTCATGCCAGGATCCTCGTATAATATTTGTGCTATATGTCTCAGGGTGCTTTCACATATACAGTGTTTAATGCATCTGAACACAGAAGTAAATGGTTCTTTAGGCAGGTGAGAACACAGCAATCACACTCCGGTGCGGACCAAAACTACCAAGAGCGTCGTCATCTTGGTCCACTTTCAAATTGACTTGGAAAGTGCTTCGACTCTGAATCGGCTGTAGAAAGTGAATCAAATGCACTGTGATTTGTACTCAGCAAACGAAAGAGCAATACAAGGATGTTTTCAGACCTACAATAACCTTTTTTTTTTTTACTTTTGATTCGCTATTGTACCAAAGTATGTGCATTGTGTGATACCAAACCAAACAGCAAACAATCCAAAAGTAAAACACACTAATGTGAAAGCACCCTCAGAGACCTTTTCTCTCTTCTGCAACGTTAAACACTTACAAATTTCGGAGGAGGGACGGTGAGGTTTAAACTTGTAAGAGAGACATCCTGACCGCTCTGCGCACAGGCCACGAGCCGTAAAGCGACATAAAATCCCTGTTAAACGTAAACACAGTGCGAATATACAAATCAGATGATCTGCCTTGTATTCAAACAGTCGTTAATCAGTGATTGAGGATTCACTTAAAGCCTAAAAGAAGAGAAAACATGTGTTTGACCTGCTTGTCCAAGAAACCTTTTCCATCAGGATCAGCAAGGTCCCAGATCTGTGGAAGAAATAGGAACATCAGAGAGAACCCAAAGAGATTTACACTGCCTGGCCAAAAACAAAACAAACACAAAAAACAGCACACACTTAAATTTCAATTTAGCTTTGATTACAGCACGTGTTCATCGATGTGACATTTATTTCCATCCACAGCTGCATTCATTTTTGTCCAAGATCTTATATTGAGGACGGAAGAGTCGAACCAGTTCGTAAAGTCCTCTCCAGCACATCCTAAAGACTTTCAATGGGGTTAAGGTCAGGACTCTCTGGTGGCCAATTCATGTGTGAAAATGATTCCCCGTGCTCCCTGAACCACTCTTTCACAATCCCGATGAATCTTGACATTGTCATCCTGGAATATGCCTTTGTCACCATGGAAGAAAAAAAATCAATTGATGGGATAACCTGGTCACATTCAGGTACTCAGCTGACTTCATTTTACTGCTACATAAGATTAGTGAGTCTAGACCTGACTGATTGAAGCAACCCCAGATCATAACACTTCCTCCAGAGGCTTGTACAGCAGGCACAGTGCATGATGGGTGCATCGCTTCAAGTGCTTCCCTTCTCAGCCTGACGCACCCATCGCTTTGGAATAGGGTAAATCTGGACTCATGGACCACATGACCTTTTTTCGATCGCTCCACAGTTCAATCTTTATGCTCCCTAGCAAACTGAAGTCATTTTATCTGATTAGCCTCACAGCCGTTTATTCCCAATCCTGTAAGTTCTCATCACATTGTGCGTGTGGAAACGCTTTTATTTTAGCTAATAAACATAGCCATGAGTTCTACTGTCGATATTTCACAATGTGATGTCATCAAACGGTTTAAAGATCTCAGATCACGATCATTTGTTTTGAACCTTCATTTCACCGCCCTCATTTCTTCCTCAAAAGTTGACATTTCACCACTCTCCTTCCAGGCTTTAATAATGCGTTGGGCAGTTCTTAACCCAGTTCCAGGGATTTCAGCAATCTTCTTAGTTGTTTTCTTATCTTGATGCAGGCCAATACTTTACCCCCTTCTGGAACACGAACATCTTTTCCATGACCATGAGATACGTCTGCCGACACGGTTGTTTAAGAAGTGAGAAGCTACACGCTGCATCAGATAGGGTTAAAAGAATTTTTGCGAGCTAAAACTTATCAAATCACTGCAGTAATTATACAATCATAGGCTGTTAAGTATTTGCTCATTTAAATCCAAACAGTGTCCTGTTTTTTTGGCCAGGCAGTGTATATTTTTAGGAATATTAAGAATTCCCAGACAGATACATTTCTCTCCTTCACCTTTCCCAGAGTGATATCCGGCAGGCCTGATTTCTTCAGAAACAAAGCAGCCTCTGTAGGTCTGACCCTCCCTGTGTTTCCTGGATCGACCTTTCAGGGCAGAAAACCATAAAAACATCGAGATGCTCAGGAAATAAAAGGTAGCAATATATATAATTTCACAAACACATTTCTCTAGATACAGCTATCTACACGTTATTTACGTGGCACAGTCTCCTATCAGTAAGCCCTGCCTGGCAAAGTTTAAAGGCAGAATTGTAGCAGAAAGTTGGAAGTGATGGAGATGATACCTCAAGCCCTGTCCCAGATGGTGTGCTAAGCGCTGTAGTTCCTCTCCAAGTCAAAAGTTTTGCATAATTTGGCACCAAAGTCACTTGGTTTACCATTCATGATGAAACAGAAATCCCAATTTTTGGCTTCCAAGTTGAGATCAGGATTCTCACTCACCATTATTTGATTAATTTTGGTAGGAATATTATTCATCCATCCATCCATCCATTTATTGTACCATTTATTCTACACAGGGTCACGGGGAGTATGGGGCCTATCTCAATGGACTCGGGGCAAGAGGCGCGCACACACACACACACACACACACACACACACACACACACACACACACACACACACACTACGGACAATCTGAAAATGCTAATCAGCGTACAACGCATGTCTTTGGACTGGGGGAGGAAAACAGAGTGCCTGAAGGAAACCCCTGAAGCACAGGAAGAATATACAAACTCCACACACACAGGGCGGAGGCAGGATTCGAACCCCCAAACCCATTTTCCTAGCGATTGTTTCTGAATGATGGCTCTTATGCATTTTACCTTACTGATTTATTGCAAACACTGATATCAATAGCTGCATAAATAATTTGTCTTCGTTTCTATTCTAGTGTCGAGAGACTCATCACCACTTATGAGTGAGAATCAGTGTTGATAATCACGCTCCATGTATAAGAACTCACTGGTTTTGAGGTTTCATTCATTTCATACATTTAGTCATTAGTTGTTTGTTTAGTAATTGGGAAGGTAATATTCAGTCCATAATATTTAAGGATTTGTTTAAGTGAGCACATTGTTTCTCCCCCCTTTTCCCCCCTGGCACTTTTCTTGAATTGAGTTGCACTGAGAAATAAATCGTGCAGGGCTGCAAATAACAATTATTTTGATAAACGATTAATATTTTGATTATTTCTTTGATTAATAGGCCAGTTTTTATTTCCTGTATTTTTTCGAAAAAACGTTATTTCACATTCTGCCCGATGTTGTCCTTCAAACTTTGTGCAAATTGAAGGCTATGAAAAATTTATTAAATGTATCTCTGTGGGTTGTTATACATGTGAATTTTTTTTTTAAATATTAACATTATATTTTGAGAACAAAACATTAAAAAAAAACCTGCTTGTCCACAGGCTTTAAAGCAGAAGTTAAATCACTATATTTAAAAGCTAAAAAAGATAAACAAAAGCACAAACTAAGTGATAACTGGTAAGAGGGTGAATGTTCTGCAGTAACAAACACATTCATCTGAACACAGTAACATGTTCCTTTATTCTGTAAATGTAGGACACTCATTTATATACAGTTACATATAATAACCCCATTACAGTTACTGCTCCCATACACAATTACTTTTGTTTCCAAATTATTGCTAAATACATCAAAATATTTTTGATCAAAATGTATATTTTAGACAGTTATTGTGTTTCCTTTCTATGGCACGCTGTTTGATGCGCATGCGTGGACTCATTCAGTGAAGTTTAATGGAGACTCGCTTGCTGTCAGGACGAGACTTTATGTAAAATGGAAATACTGGCGTGAATTTCTAACATTTACAGATAAGGATATAAAGGTAAAAATGTCATTTCTGAGCTGAAGAAAACATGAGTGGAACACATTAAACAGCACACGCATCTGTCACAGCATCCCACACAAGCCACGTTAATACACTTACAGGTTTGTTTGACGCGCTTAATATAAAATACTCATGTTTTGGATGATCTGGATCGCGCACTTTTCCCGCAGCAGCAGCACATTCTGTGACCTCCGCTGTTTTTCAGATGTGTTTTATTCATAGAAACGCGTTTTTCACCATTGTGAAGTGACGTCACTGACGGGGGCTAGCCACAGTGACATCACAGACCCAACTAACCCATCATGAAATTCGATTATTTTAATCATCGTTTATGGAGTTGTCGATTATTAGTTGTTGCAGCTCTAATATCGATTTTAAAGGAAAAATCCACCCTGAACGATCTGTATGTCTATCTTTATAATAAGCGTTTGATCATCAAGGGCAGTGTTGTCTTGCAATGAAACTCAAGTTTTGAGTTTAAACTTCTTTCATCACAATTTTCACTTTGGTTAACGGTTTCCTATGTTACCCATGATGCCTTTCAACTCCCTGCTCATAGTTTTGCAGTGGCATTTAGCCCTTGCTTCATCTCTACCTAAAGACTGTGATGCAGCGGTGCTTTAGCCCTTCAGTCTGTCCGGCTCTCTCCCCTCCGCATCTGTACACTCTACTCAAACAGATCAGCTTCCAAAGCCTCAACGTTCATGCAGATACCGTCATCAACGCCATCGCCCTCGTCATCTTGTAGATTGTTACCTAGCCGAGTCGTAACGTCGCTGGAACATGGGGAGTGAAAAAAAACAAGCTCTTGCTCTCCTGATTTTAGGAGCTAACAGTGAAACTTTTAGATATTCCTTAAGTTTGCTTTTAGATATTCCTTAAGTTTGAGATTGTTTTCTTCAATTTCTTCTCCAATTCAACACAATATAACTTTGTAACTGCACTAGAAATAAACGAATGTTCTCCTCTGATGTCGGTGCTGCACAAAACTGCTAACACTTCTCATAGAAATAACAAAAATCAGCTGATAAAATAGCACCAGAAACAGTAAACACATCACAAGCATTTCAATATACGCATATTTAATGTCTTTCAGGGAGTTTTACTGTAATACAATTTTTGTGCAGGTAATACAAGGATATCAGGAATTGGCCAATACTCAGATCTATGATATCAGTATTATACAGGAAGGGGGGGGGGGGGGGGGGGGGGGGGGGCAGGACTGATGCATCTTTATTGAAGGTGAACCACCCAGATCTTTTTTTTTTAAAGCGTTCCTCCTTGCAGCAGGTGACTTACCTGTCTGTAAAAACTTTCATACACTGGGTTCCCACTCGACAGCTAAAAAGACAAAACAACAACAAGCATTTTTCAGTGTTGTGTGTTAACTGAAGCGCTTAATTGTTTTAATTTACATACTGGACTGAAGTGTGCCTAGAAATGTCAAAGTGTATGCCTTAATTTCTCAACATCCTATTCCTGATTTTTTTTTTTTTTTTTTTTAAACAACGGTGTGATAATATTTTGATTTCTCCTGCAAAACCTGGAGTATTAACTACTTAAACCACACTAGAAGGGAAAAAGTCAATCGTCTCTGTTGTGTGCGTGTGGGGGCGTTTTGGTAGTTCCGACGAGAAACAGCAGTAGCTGCGCATAGCTTCTAAAGCTAACTAGTTAAACACTAATTAAATTCCTCAGTAACACGTGGTTTGATTTCCAAGGTACACTCCTTGTTCTGAGATTAGAGTGGGAAAGCAAGCAGGCTGTTTGCTTGTTTGTTTTAGAGTTTACTGCCATAACAGCTTCCGGCTATTTCATAGCAAATACATATGTTAATCAAACATTCAATACAATTCAGCTGAAAAAAGTCAGACATTTCTGTACAACAAGATGTGACTCTATAGGGAAAGTGGTGGCTTGAAGGTAAAGGTTCTGGGTTACTGAACAGAAGGTCGGGGGTTCAAGCCCCAGCACCGTCAGTTGGGCCCCTGAGCAAGGCCCTTAACCCTCTCTGCTCCAGGGGCGCTGATAAAAGGCATTGTCCCGTGACATAAAAACAAAGTATGTTTTACATTCAAGAGAGTATTAAATATTTCCATTTAGGAGGTTCTTGCTACGTACACACACCAGTGGCACCGATGATCTACTAACGAGCAACTTCCTATCAAGACTTTTCTACTTCGTAATGTCTCTATACACATTTATATACAACAGGATATGATGAATCTGTGATTTTAACTTTTTCCCGCTTCCTTTTTTTAAGATTTTTATTTTATTGTATAAAAGTCAAGCAGTAAATGGAAACTAATTGAGGGTTGAAACTACAGCTGTGAGAGAGGAATTGAAGAGACGTCAGACCACGCATGCCATAGGATCGTTGGATTTGTTGGTTTACTGCGTCAAACATAATTTGCATAGAATTGAGAAGATCCTGATCACACATCTCTTGAAATTGCGGCTCTGTGGCATGCACGAACATAGAAAACGAACTTTCACCTGTCGCTTCATCCCTTGCAAGAGTGAACGAATCCATAATTGTGTGTAGTGTTTCACTCATTGTCACTATGTACAGTCTAATCATTGAAAATAAGCTCACTGTAAGTCACTGGGACATCTCCCTCAACTCCATAATAATGTATTGCTTTCTTGGCTGATCCATCAGCACTCTCACTTCCTCTAACTCCCTGATAAACCCCAATACACTTCACTCCAACCAGTCCCAGACTGTTCTGTGTACAAGCATGGAAGCCTGTGTGTGTGTGTGTGTGTGTGTGTGTGTATGTAATACTGTTGTTTGAAAATAATATTTCTCAACACTCATCTCAGTCTCTGTGTTTAAACTCTATTAGAAATGTGGTGCGAGTTGAAAAAACGACAGATCACTTGCATAAACCTATAACTATGAAGAACAAAGCACCCTTGAAATCAAAAATTTTTTGAAGAAGTTTTGTAGCTTTTAGTATGAATGTGTGCTCCAAAACAATGCGAAAATTCACATTTAGAAGATATATGCATTCAAAATTGACCGTCTCTCTCTATCACTAATACGGATCGACAATTCTGATGACATCATTCTGCACTTCAGCTTCTCGTTACATTTTCTGTCCAATCAAATGCTCTCTAGAATCTGAAGTTTCCCGCCCCCGACGTTATAAAAATCACTTTGCTGAAGTTGTTGAGAGAAATCGTATCAGCACGTGAGGGTCGTAAACGTGTCTTTGGCTGTTCAAACGCACAAAACCAAATATTCAATGCAGTGCTGCCAATAAGTTTTATTTTTAAATAGGCTTTCAAAATGATTGGCACTCCTACACTGAACAGTTTCAGAGTGATACCAAAGTGTCAGTATTGATGTGACAATCATTTTGAATACTTACTTAGTAGGGTGGCAATAATTCTGAAGCTAGGTGGCTAACACTGGATGCTATCAGTAGCAGGAATACTGATTTCTGATGATGTGTGAGCTTGTTAAGAGCATTCACAAATCATTAGCGTTCCCCATGAACTGGTTTGAGAGCTGTGATTTCACCCTGTATGCCAGAGTATTAGCTTTTGAAACAGGAAGGCAGAGCGACAACGTGTTAATGTGCTTGAGCAATTTACTCAGCAGCCAATAGCGTTCGAGATATGCCATGCCACGCCCTTGCTGAACTTAAACAAACCTGACAGTATTGCAGTGAACTTGCTAAAAATGGAGTGAGTTTAATAAGAGCCTGGTTTTTTTGAGCTGTGGAGGATTTTTCAGCACCGCCATCACCCATGCCTGTCCATTTTCACCAGGACGATATCCTAGACACTGAAATGCTGTGTTTCTGGAGTTACGCCATACACATTTGAGCTGCGGTTGAGCGTCAGTGGAGAGCCCACAGATAACATCCGATACATCCGAGTGGTAGGCTTATATCTAAAGGGTTAGGTTCAGTTATATATTACGCTACTTAAAAAGTTACTGACTCATACCGAAAGAGAAGCCCTGACCGTGTATAAAAGCCAAATCATGTTCTCCATTATTCTGAGACAGCCACATTCCAGCACTGAACATAAAGTTGGTAAAACACTCCTCTGGAAAAGTCTCCAAATCACCAACCTGCATAAACTCCACCCTCTTCCAAACGAATAAACTCCAACCATTTCATCTCCACCAAGTGATGAACGGAAACGGAATTATCACAAAAACACACCAACAAACTTTGTTTACTGTTAACGAGCAGCGACTGTAGAGCAACACACGCCCCTGGGGGCAGGACATGTACATCATACAGGGCATTTCATTGGACAAACACAAAACTAGTACAGGATGAGTCATCAAAAAAAAGAAGCTTTTTTTCAGAAAAATGATACAATTTGTGAGAAAAGTGTATAACTGGTTTAGACATACTATCATATCGGTGTCTGTAACACTAAGGGACATGTTTAATTTCACGGACACATTCATTACCGGTTATGAGAATATCAACACACACGTTATCGAAATAAATTACGCTACATTTATTTGGTGTTAAATTAAACGCACTATGCGCTAAGTGTGCTAAAAGTAACATATTACCCAATATTCCTTTCGGTATATTTCTAATAAATAACCTCTAACGTTAATCTTTGGTAGGTTACAACGCGTTTAAGGTTACTGCAGCATTTCAAATCCCCTAAATGAGCTTGAAATGAGCTTTATATAAACCTACTAACGCAAACAAGCGCCCGTTAGCTAGCTAGTGATGCTGCTAAATCGTTTAGATGATCGAAGAACTAAATAATCTTCCCGTTAACGATTAACGATTAGCCGGCTAATGTTAGCTGGCTAATTCACCGTTAGCTCTGATAAATAAGGTCCATCGTAACTCCGCGAAAAAACACTATATTCGTTTAAATATTTCGCACAGTAATCTGCTCATCGCTACTCTAACTCAATGCACGTCAATAAATCAGATTTCACCACAATGAAAATATATTTTTAGCAGATATTTACCTGAGTGAGGGTGGTGAGGGCTGCCATTTTCCCTGTTGCTCCGGGAACGGCGGGGTGAGTGCGGCATTATGTTTCCACATCCGTATTCCGACAAGTCCCGCCTCCTGCTCTACGATTGGGTGGTGGTATCAACGTTCTTTGATTACAATTCGCTGAACATGTACTACCCGCTCATCTAGCTAGTTATGAACCAATCCAAGTGTAGTAGGCGGGATTTGTAGGAATACGGATAGGAGAAAAAATAAAGCGAATGATATTTCCATCTACTTTCTCATATGGTTCAGATTTGTTTGCTGGTGCGCCCCACAGCGGACATGGCGCTGCTTCATGTACATTTTACACTCAGTATAATGCAGGCTGTTTTCCCTGTTTTTTTATGAGGACAAGGTTATCAGGGATTTGTCCTACTTGTCCAGTCTTTCTAATCTGAGTAGAGTTGCTGATAGCATGGTTATAGCAGGACTTAAGTAAACATACGCGTCTAAGAAAAAAAGTACTAAACTGTACCTTTCCTTGTTATTTATCTTTGGTTTCTTTAATATATCTTTCACTTGGACACGTGACTGTAGTGTACCTTTAAAAAAATATTTAATTACTTTTATTTGAAAGTAAAGCTTTAAATAACAAATGTTAATGTAAACTTTTTTTAGGTAAAACATGTGCAAAAGGTGTACGCTTGAGGAAAACACCCCTAGCAGGACAGGTCCAATTTAGTACACTTTTCCTAGTACAAGAGACAAACAAATGAGTATAAAAATATTTCTGGAGAAATGCGACCTACCTGTAAGCCAAAAATCTGCACCAACATGAGTTCAGTTCAAATATTAGGGTGCTTTCAAAAAAAGAACCATACTCAGTCCTGTTAAAGTAGACCCAAAACATAGTGAACTGATGTTGGCCCAACATCTGTTTTGGACAGCCCTCGCTATACAAAGTTGTGCAGATGTTAGCAGAGATGTTCACTGGCGAAGTGAATTTAAAGGTGGCCCAGCGTTGGCCCAGTGTTGGCACAGAACTGATGTTGGCTGATGTGATCCAACATCACTTTGCTAACTGGGTATTTGGCAGTGGATGAAGCAAAAACAGAACCGAAGGCCATAGATCTACTTGTAACTCTCATCTAAATAGTTGGCAAACACAAAATGCACGTATACAGTGCAAATACAGTAGAAATATGTTTACAAGGCTAAGCTTTCTGTAATTCAAAGATAATAAGAAGGTTTCAATTTTTTTGTCCACATTAGTTGTCTTAAAGTGGATTATTTTAGATTTTTGTAGAAGTGCACAGCACCTCTAGTGGTTGTAAGAAAAACACACAGAATGGTATGAAGACAGGAGCAGCGAAGCTAGGGCTGATTTCTTTCTAGCCCAGACTGTAGGTTCATGCAGCTTATCAGTCACATTAGTTGAGCTAAAAGTGTTTACACACCTCATCAGCAGTGATTGAGAAGGCACGTGCGAAATAAAGTCGCAGGTCTAATGAACATGAACAAAGTGGATTATTTGCTCTAACATCAACAAAATGCATTTGGGGGAGACAATAAATAAGGTAGACTATACATATCACACAGAAGTATGACAGAACCAAAAGTTCTGGGTTATATAAGAGTTACAGGTTCTTCTTCCTCCTCCTACTCCTCTTCTTCTTCTTATCCATCCATTCATTTTCCATACTGCTTATCCTACACAGGATCGTGAGGGAGACTGGAGCCTATCCCACAGAACTCAGGGCACAAGGCAGGGGACACGCTGGATGGAGTACCCGGAGGAAACCCCTGAAGCATGGGGAGAATGTGCAAACCCAATACACACAGGGCAGAGGCGGGTTTCGCACCCCCAACCCTGGTGGGGTTAATAATAATTAATTAAGTAAGTAACCTATTTATTTATTTACTATTTCATAATATTATTGTTGTTGCTTTTGGTTATGTCAGGGTTACAGGTTTTTGTTTTTAGTTTGTCCACTTCATAGTTATGATGCTTTCCTCTTAGTATTATTCTTATTGCTAATAATAATAAAAATAATAAAAATAATAATAATAATAATAATAATAATAATTTTACGCCACATTTAGAAAATGCTAATTAAAAGCTAGTAATATTAGTTGTAGTAGTAGGACTAGTAGTGGTGGTAGTAGTTAAAAGGAACAGAAGACCAAAACATTTTGAATTGACATTTTCTGTGTTTTAAATCATTTGTATCTTCCAGTTTTTCAGTTCATTCATGTATAATTTTTCAGTTATCAGTTTTCGCGGCATTCTTAAACGAAACGTGAACTCTTAACAACAAAGCTAGCTCCGTTTAAAGAGAATAAGTGTTTTACAGTGCAGCGGTAATTACAGGTAATTAGAGCTTTCGTGATGGGCGGGGCTAAGAAGGCATGACCTAATTGGTCGAGCTCTGCTCTGCTGCGCTGCTATTGGCTAACCGTCCTGTCCCGCCATTGGAGCATAGAAACAGCGCCACAATTTACTTTTGACTTTGGCTAGTTCTTCTTAATGGAGGCGTCTGTTTTGTTTTCAGTCTGATAACATACCACACACTGTTGCTAACCTACTGAGTCAAGTGAAGCATTAACGAATTCGCCAGACCGGATCTTTTTTTGCCGCGTGTGATACCGCGGAGGATGTTGGAAGTTAAACGGTTCTTGTTATTTGAGCCATTTCTGTCCCGTTAGCAGAGGAACTCGTACGGCGCTGCAGTTAGCTTAGCCAGCTAGCCGCCCTTGTTGGAACAGAGAGCCGAGTATGACGAGGAGCTGAGGAAAATGCCAGGGTCGAACCATTCAAAAAGCCCAGAATAGGTGAGATGAAATATTACAAATTGATTCACTGTTAATAATAGGATCTAGTTATCTAAAAGGGCGCGTACTACATTCCCATGCCACTTTCTGATATCTTGCTAGCTTCATAACTAGCCATGCCGTTAAAGCGCCATTAAACGAGTTCATAAAGTCAAGTATCTTTTACTGGGTTTTTCTTTCCTATAAAAATTCCAGTTATACAGTTGAAACATGAATCGCATTCAGGTGAATTTGCGAGGTTTGCCTTCCCACGTATTGGAAGCAGTGTGCAGACCAGATACAGCACAAAACACCAGGTAACAACACGTCCCCAACATTTTCACCTCAAGATAAATAATCTAACATCAAAACCAACTACTAATAACCTCAATCATTCTGGTTTTGTTTCTTTAAAGGTTACCAGAGAGCATCATCAGCCCTTTAACATTTCCTAAATCTAAAATGCACCTTTGGGATCCGACTCCTAATGGAGATCTTGTCAGTCTTCATCTTTCTTTCTACAGGTGGGTCTGGTTTAAACTTGTTCGAACTAAACCACTATCAGTGTCATGCTGTTATAGGAAAATAATCAGCAACAGGACAGCGTGATATGGCAGAGTTCCTGTTATCACCTAAAAGTTGGTTCATATTTCTATTCAGCACATCCTGAATGTTTTCTTCCTCTTATTGTGCTTATGCATCCTACTTTTAATTCGTTCAGATGAATGACACGTCGTACTTTTTATCCATTTGTAGATACATTTAATGTTGTTGAACTTCTGTTAAACAAGTTCCTGTTTTCACATTCATTCCTGTTTTCACATTCGTTATAGCGGCTGTAAACAATCGTTCCTTCACCAGCCTCTATTTTAAAAAATTTATTTAATAGGACCAAGTGTGAAGATGTCAGAAAGCTTAAAGTTACAGCTTTACCTTTGTTACAAAGTGCTGATACTGGAGACTCCTTACATAAATGTTGAATATACATATGCTTACAGAAAAAAAAAAAATCACCATCTCAGCGATTTACATGTGTTTATATCAGTTTATGTGGAGAATTCACCATGCAAGTTCCTGTGATAGATTGTTACTTTACTATAGAAACATTAAATGACATGAAGATAAACCTGCACTAGTGAGAGCTGCTGTTATTGATCATGAATCAATACCTTCTAACCAATCAGAATCCAGAATTCTCCAGCATTGTGATTAGAATGTCGTTTAGTTTCCTTTAGAGGTCAACTGATCAATTGGTTTTGCAGATTAATCGGCACCGTCAGCAGAAATCCACACCGATAGTCGTTCCCAGTTGCGGGAGCGGCAGAGAAGGGTCCGCTGTCTTTATACAGTATGAGCGCGGCCTCTAGAGCCGAAATAAAAATTATCACTGACAAATTTTGTTTTTATTAGAAGTGTTTTGTAATTAATACTGGATGTCTTTTTATTTGTTATTTGAAGTGTTACTTTTTGGTTTGGCTGTATATCTTTACTTTAATATTTATTAGTAGTTAATATATATTAATATTTCTATGTTTATTTCATTTAAAAAAAAAAACTCAGTACATTTTCACGGTACAGTCAGCACTGTTTATTTTTGTAATAAAGATCAGCAATATTTTACTTTGAGAGTTTCATTCCGTATTGATTAAAAAAATTGGTTAATTAATCGGTTATCTTCAGGTACTGCCCAACTTATTTATCAGTATCGGTAAATCCTCTATCGGTCGACCTATAGTTTGCTTTCACTCCTTTCCTGGTTGGTATTTCCTCCTCGTGACTTGTTTTGGTGTGTGTTTCAGAAAGCCCAGGCTGCTGCTCATGGAGAAAGCGCTGCGTTTGGCTCATCGTCATGCACGACAGAGCAAGAAGCCTCAGTTTTCCTGTTTCCTTCTTGGGATGCTAGCTGTGGAGAGCGGTGAGCAAACCTCTGATCAGTGACTATTAGGGCTGGGCTATATGACATTAATGACATTATGTATCAACACTGTGATACATGATATCGCAACAATTAAATGCATTTTGTTTGTATAGCACTTTTTACAATAGACGTTGGCACAAAGACGATTTATAGGGGATTGGCTCTCTGAGAAACACTGAGGCGACTGCGGTGGGGGAAAAACTCCCTGGAAGGACACGAGGAAGAAACCTTAAGAGGAACCAGATTCAAAAGGAAGCCTGTTTTGAGTGACGGCGGATAGTGGTGTTATAAATCATTACAGTATACAGGTGTAGAAGAGGAAACGTTGACGGGAAGTTCAGTATGAGTTAAACTAGATAAACTAGTTTGATTTTATATAAGCATAGTGTTGGAAGGAAGTCACTTGCATTGGTACTCCTGTGCTGGTAACAAAGAACATGTATCAGGTGTGTTGCTTTTGAATGTTTTTAATCAATTTATGAAGCCACTGTAAACTTTATCCTTACATATTATATTGTAATTGTCCAATGCTATCGTATTTTGTGCAGGCAATTAGCTGAATAATAATAATAATAATAATAATAATAATAATAATAATTGAAATCAGGTTCTGAGACGAGTAAACATTCAATTTCAATAAATTTCCCGTCAACTACCGAATCCATTTATTCCACTGTGTTTTCTTCCTGACTCCCAGATCAGAGCTCAGGGTTTCCGACTGAGTAATTATGACTTTGTTGTGGCGTTCATGTGCGTTCACCTCGTAAATATGATCTTTCTGACATGACTTGAACGCGTTTATCTAAAGAGAGCGATGTGGCAGCTCTCTCACCTCCTCATCTGTACACTCTGCTCAAACAGATCATGTTCTGAAGCTTCAACGTTCATGCCGATACCATCATCACCATCGCCCTCGTCAATTCGTATATTGCTAACCAGCTGCATCGTATAGAGGCATTTGCATTCTGGGAGTCTACGGAGTCCATCAGTAGATTGTACTCTGGATTTCTTATCAACATGGCGTAGAATTTAACAGTGTTGGGAAATGATGTTTTTATGAGCTCATTGACATTAAAAAAAAATAAATAAATAAATAAATAAAAATTTTTTAACGGTGTTTGTGATGACTGCATCACCCTGTGACATCAGAGTGACACACAACCGCTTAAGTCTCTCAGGAATAAGTCAAATACAGCACTAACCACATTAATGCCAGAATCACTAAACACATGATTTTAAAAAATTATGATTTTTTTTAATTTACATGTTTGAGGGTGAAGGTTTCCTTTGTATATGTATACATTTTCATCATTTCTGCTGTGTAGATGAGGAAGGCGTGACGATCACATTGGATCGGTTTGACCCCGGCAGAGAGCAACCCGACGGCTCCACGAAATCGCCGACTGCCCTCCTCCCCGGCGACATCCTGGTGCCATGTGTGTTCGACTCTCAGCCCGTTCCCGACACCACCGTGTACACTGCACGTGACCTGGACATCACTTTTAAGGTATCTGATCAAAATGTTTGTGTGTGTGTGTACTCGTGTTTGTCGGTTACGAGTAAGTGACATGTGGTAGAGATGGAGCAGCTGTTTGAGAAACTCTCCAGACACTCAGACGTCATGGTGTGTTACAGCAGTAATGAACGCGTTCTCTGGCAGTTACTCCAGCCTGTCAGTACCATCTGCACCTCAGGGAGAGGCAATTATTACCGTGTGTCTTTTATATATAACCGGTTTAGTCTGTATGACTTGGGTGGCATGTGCACATGCTGTCCTTTCTCTAATTAAGCAGGAGGAGTTCTAGGCTTAGATCTAATTATCATTCCTGATGCATATTATATCCTGGATGTCTATTTTTCTGATTTAAAACAAAGAGAGCTGTGCGGGTCACAATTATTTTATCTTTTATTTATTTAACCCCCCCCCCCCCCCCCCCCCCCGCGCGCCGCTGTTTTATTTAGAGCAGACACTCTGCTTGTTTACTGTGTACAAAATAAGCAGAAAAAAATAGCAAGAGAACAAGTGAATGATAAATGAAGAAGCTGATTTGCTAGAGTTAAGATAAGGTATTGTAGCACCCTGTTTACATCACCGCTTGAATAATCTGATTTGCGGGCCATTTATTTAAAAAACAAAATATGCATGTTTATTATTTGTGAAATTATTTTATAAACGCTTAAGGGAACTACAAATTCAATAATTCATGTAGTTCTGTAGGAGGTGATTATTAGGTGCCAACGGGGGGTGGGGGGTTTGGGGGTAATAAAAAAAAAAATCGAAGTTTAGTAGAATTATGGTGATTTGACCCTGATCCATGATTTCCATGTTTTCCCACCGGTGATGATGTTTCCTCTTGTTATGTGATATTGATGATGTTTATATCCGGATCTCCACTCTGTCAGATGTTGGAGCATTCCTGCAGCAGCAGAGAGACGATGGAGCTGTGTAAGCTGATTAGTCTGCGTGTGCGTCTCAGCTGTGTGGAGAACATGGACCGGCTGAGCTTCAGCCTGAGCTGGGCCGGAGTGACGTTGTCCAGCTCACTGGAGGCCGTCCCCGTGCGCGTACTGCCCGTCATCCCTACTGCGCTGGCCAGGAACCTGAGTAGCCCTGCCAGCATGGCACAGCCTCTACACACTCACACTAACGCGGGGAAACGAGGGTGAGTGAACACACACCCTTTTAAAAAATGCTATTTTTCAGAATGAAAAACATTTAAACACACAGTAGAGCTGTTGATTAGCTTTAAACTTTTCTTTTGAGCTTTAATTACTCTCAAGATTTCATATTTGGATGCATTGGAACATTATTGAGACTGTAAATTATACTATAATAATAATAATAATAATAATAATAATAATAATAATAATGATAATGATTACAGATTATACCAATCTGATACCCAGGATTATATTAGGCTGGTGCCAGTTAAAAACTTAGTAGTTTTTAAAGAGAAAATATCGGCTGATACTCAAGGTTTCAGTATCGGAAAAGAAAAAGAGGTAACTCTGCCATTTCTAATAATCATAATGTGTATTTATATAGCACCCTTCATACAGTATATATTTAAAATACAGCTCAGAGTGCTTTACAGTAAAAACAGACAATAATGAAATAACATGTAGTCAAAAAATAAAATGGTAATAAAGGCTAATAATAATAAAGGAAAAATATTTTTAGAAATCTGTGTAAAAATAGAACAGAAATGAAAAATAATCTAAAGGTAGATGGTACTGTACCACTTTTTCTTAAAAAATTTTTTTTCATGATACACACCATGTTTGTAACATTCAATAGAAAAATACATATTAAACCCCTCACCCCCTTCCCGCAGGTCCCTACCAAAACAGTCGGAGGAAATTCATACAAATTAAAACACCTCTTTAATACGGAAAGCATGGCTCTTGCCTGCCTTTACAATGTACCACTAATAACACGTACACCAAATGTATACAAAATACGTACAGCATAGGCTCTCCAGAGTCATGTTCCCTCGTAACTCCTCCTTACGTCACACCCTCATGTCCCCCTGGATATACAACAAGACACTTTTTCTTTACCAATATCTCCTATTTTTTCTTTAAAAACTGTTAAGCTTTAAAATGATTTTTACAATCTAAAGCACTTGTACAGGCAAATACAGAAAATGACATTCAGAAAATGTTTTCCAAATCCAATCTTTTCCATTTGTTACAGGATTGGCTCGAATTCTTTTTCTCTTTTTTTTTTTTTTTTTTTTGCTGATATCAGGTTCAATTTTGTTCTGGTGTCAGCGTGATACTGATCCTGGGAATCAGATCAATGCCATCTCTGTCTAAATGGAATGTAAAAGTAGTATGTAAGGCAAATAATATAAACTAGTTAAAAGCTTAAGTGAAAATTAGATTTTTTTTTTTTTTGAAGGTTTTTTTTCTCCCTTACTGACAAATTTTATTGAGGCAATACCATAATTGTATTATACTTTAATTCGTTTATTTTACTAAAGCTTTTCCCCCTAATAACTTATTACATGGTTAATATTTTTATATATATATTTATATATATTTTATATATCTACACACACATTATTTTTTTTTATATATATAATATATAAAATAGTTTGTGTGTGTGTGTGTGTGTAGATATAAAATATATAAATAAGTCATGCAAGAAAATATTAAACCCCCCCCCCCCCCCCCCCCCCCCCCCCAGGTTCCTGACCATGGACCAAACCCGCAAACTGCTCCTCATCCTGGAGTCGGATCCAAAGGTCTACACGCTTCCTCTTGTCGGAGTGTAAGTGTTCCCAGTTTTGCATGGGTTATGTACGAGATCTACATGTTTGTTGCTTAAATGTTTTTTTTTTTAGTGTGTCAGCAATTTTCATTGCAGCTTGGTTTCTGTTTCATGAGATCTGATTTTCAAATCCTTGAGCCTTTTCGTCTTTCAGAACAGTAGCTGGACGATCAGTAGCTGTCCGTTAGCCGAAGGGGCGGAGTGATATGTTAAAGCAAATGTTTTGTTGCTGTACGTTTCAAATAAATGCCACTGAGATAACCATGCAGATTTTGTGAAGTGTTTTATTTTTATGTATATCTCGCACTTTACAAAATCTGCATCGGTATCTATATAGACCAACATTTCCTCGAGTTACTGCACTCAACTTAACCTATGTGGACGTATACGTGCAATATACGTTTAATATGCATTCACTGCTACATCTCCTCCATGGTTTTTTATTTTTCTTTATTTCTTTCCTGATCGGAAAAGGAAAAGTCAGGAGGGCAGAAAGCATTTGGTGCAGATCTGCCAACCGTTTGTATTTTGTGTAGAAGTGCTACATTTTAACATCAGAGTACACTGCTATTACGCTGCTAAGTTATCACTCAAAAAGGTGGCCTTTTCCCCCCAATAAAAACGAATCTGAAATGATTGATAATTGCGTCAGTGTTTTGAACGGTGTTTTAAACCGTTTTCGAATAATGTACGAATGAGTCTGTCAAAGCAATCATGAATTTAGGGCACCTGCGGTTTCAGAGCAGCACCACCTACTGTTCTTGAGATACGAAAAAAGCACATTTTTGCTTATAAGTTCTGAAGAGTTAGTGCTAAAATCATGAAACTTGTCTTGATTCTGTGGGGCATTCCGAGTCAAATTATATGAAATTTGCTTAGGTCTGCCATTTTGGAGTACAGCCATTCTGGGATTCGGTATTTTTTTTTTTTTTTTTTTAAAAGATATTTTTAAAGCATGATAAGTGTTTGAATACTTTTGCCTATTGTTATGAGACTGGTCTTGCTAGAGTCCTTTGCTCAAGCTGAATACAATGATGCCAATTATGCCATGGTCGACCGAATTTCCTGTCCGCCATTTTTAAATGCGTTGTTAACCAACTTTTTCAAACTCCTCCTAGACCATTCGTCTGTTCTTTGTTTTTGTTTTTTTAAAATTATTTTTTGTATGAAAATCGAATCAGATCAGCTTCAGACCATGCTGGCAAAAAAATATGAAAAGCTTTTGATAAACCAAACCGTTCTCAAATCCCACACGGACAAATTCGACACCGAGCGTGCTGAAATGGGCCCGAGGCTATATCTTCATTACGCTTTAGTGTATTTAGGCCAAACTGAGTGTACCTGCACAGCTTCGGAACAGCGCCACCTAATGTTTGAGAGAGATGAAAAAAGCATATTTTTGCTAGGATTAAATTGAGTGATCTATGATGATCATTACCCTGCTAAAATCATGCTTGCTTATATCCTAACTTAGTGCTTGATCCTATAATTGCTGCTTACAGCTATATTTATTATTATTATTATTATTATTATTATTATTATTATTTAGTTTCTTTGCAGTACTTATTCAGTATTCTTGCTGCTGTTCCACTGTGCTGTGTTTCAGTCTGCACTATAAGCAACTTTTCGGTCACTCGTAGATTATAAAAGGTGTTGTTTCTACCTATATGGTAAGCTAAAGCTATTTAACAAGCTATTATCACAGCCCACGTCAGTCACCTCACCGTTTTTCGTCTTTGACCGTTTACTTAGTGGTTTCTGCTCACCCTTTTTTAATCCTTCAGTGTTGGTAATTTAATCTGCGCTAATCACAGCCTGACCCAAAGCCTCACGGGAGATTTGTAACTGTTGAGCGGCTGGATAGTGAAGTTTTTTTTCCCCCTTCCTCTCATGTGACAGATGGTTAAGTGGTGTTACCCACATCCACAACCCAGTGGTGTGGGCATGGTGTCTCAGGTACCTGTACAGCTCCTCCCTCCATGACAGGTGAGTGCTGCATCCATCTGTTCATCCCGTGTGCACTTCTGTCGAAGGGTATCTCTTTTTGTTTCTTGTCACGCAAAACACGTTTTTAATTTAGTCATTATTTATATAGTTTTACTCTGATTTTTAACAAATTCTCCAATTTGGTCCAAAATTATTTTAAACTTGTGTTAAAATTAATATACAAATCACAATTTTAACCTGTCAGAATGTTCTTAAATGTACAGACAGGTTAGAAATGTTCAGGAAATTCTTACAAATCATTAGAGCTGCAACAACTAATGGATAATAATCGATTATGAAAATCATTTAGTTTTATTTGTACAACACTTTTAACAATGGACATTGTCTCAGTGCAGCTTGACAGAAATATATACATTTCAGAATATAAATGTTAAATTTAGGAATTATTTAGGCTGCTTCATCACTTAAGAAAAAAATAAAAATTTAAACAAGTTTTATACGTGGTCTTTGGAGAAGGATAGTGGTAAATAATCTTAAGCCTTGATTTGAAACTTAACGTGTCAGGCATTCGGAGATATTCGAAGTGTTGTATCGTTCTAAAGGAAACAGGCAGCCAGTGGAGTGACACTTAAACTGATCTAATATGTAATCATTTTCTGGTACGTGTTAATATGATTTATGATTGTAATTTTGAGTGAATTGTTTTATTTTAAATGGTGCTTATGAACATGGTTTTGTTGGAGTAAGTAGCTTTTCTTATTGTTTAAGTAGAAATGTATAATCATTCTGTGTTTTTTACACATCGTTTAGCCCATCTTCTTGAATAATTGAGACATTGTAAAACACTAAGAGTCTTCATGTCTTTTCCAGAGTGATGTCGGAGGACGAGGCGTTCCTGGTGGTCCTGTACTCGCTCACTCACCGGGATCCTGAGTTTTACCAGTGCAAGCTGCGTGGGCCGAAGGATATGAGCTATCAGCTTCTCGTCAGCACAGAATCACTCACACTTTATAAGGTCGGCTCACTAAGAGTATAGCGCTAAAGCAAAAGATGACCATTCACATTAGACAAGTTAGGTCTGATACAGTAAAGCGATAAATCCAAACTAATATCTTAGACCAAACCTGGGCATGCATGGTCTGACATTTCTTCAGTTCCCCGTTCTCAACTTTTTATTTCCTACCTTCAGTTAGTTCCCATTTACAGTTTAACACAATATGGAAAACAAATTATCCTTTCATATGACCTCTCCATAAATATGTATAAGACATTTATGGAGAAAAATAAAGCTTGGAAGGAAGTAGCAGAGATCATTGGTGTCTCTGGTGAGTGTACATGGTGAGCTAGTACAGTTAGCTTGCTTTGCTAATCTGTCAACAAAGCTAGAACGAAAAAACATTTTAAATAATGGCAAAGGGTATCGTGGGTTGTAGGTCATACATTTTAGGTGCTACTTTTTCCTCATTGGAGCTAAAATGAAAATGCTGGACAGGCCACACCCTCAAGAGACAAACTACAAGCAACACAATTGACCAGTTTTTTTCTAGTCTGACTCGGGTTAGAGGTGTTTGTGTTCCCATAATGCAACACTCTCATGTTGTGTAGTCCACTGCATTGTGAATATGAAAATATATCAAATGTATATAATACTTTTATCTCTTCCTTACATGCAAAAAATATCCTAGAAATTGAGAGTTTAATTTGTTTGTGTGTGTGTAGAATGTGGAGCCAGCAGAGGGACGTTTGCTGCACTTTGATCTCGGTGCTGAGAGCCAGAATCGGGAGGCTGAGCTCTTTAAAGAGGCGTTGTCTCGTTCAGCGTTACCGAGGTAAAGTGACCTTTCTGGATTCTGATTGGTCAGAAGGTGTTGATTTTAATTTTCTATACCAGCAGCTCTGACCAGTGGTGCAGCTGCAAATCACATGTTTATATTAATGCGCTCTTTCTAATACGTTGTTTCATTAGTAACAGCTCATAAATGAATTACAAAGTGTGTGTAATCCTTGCTAGGGTAAAGTTTCTGTAAGTTTTTATTTAATGGAAGGTGTCTCCAGTGTCAGCACTGTAATTAGGTTTCCCAACATCTTCATGACAGAGGAGGTTACACCTTGCGGTTTCTTGGTAACATGACAAGCTATGTCTTAACTTTAGCAGAGAGTGAAGAGGGAGGCTGGTGAGGAAGCTGCTGTTTATAGCTGATTTAACATAAATGAGAACAGGAATTAAGTTGTCTCATGGATGTTCCACAACATTAAATGTGTGGTGTATTGTTCTATAATGAATATAACATTGTCAAATTGCTGTGGTATAAGAGGAATACAACCCCTGGCCAAAATGATGGAATCACTGCACTTGGAGGATGCTCACTCAGCTTTTTTATTACTACGTTGTGACCAGATTGCGCTAGCATGTTGTACAGAAAGCGGTTGCATCCTGGGCATTTTTAGAAAGTGTTTGTGTTTTTTATGTTGATGTCCTTGTTTCTTCGCGTTGCTTCATCTGAGCTGAGGTATGATCACTCAACACTTTTGGAAATCAAAGCTTCCATTAACTTTGTGGATGGACATTTCATTGCTGCTGGCCCTACTTTCACCTTTTCCAGTTATCTGCTGTCCATACCACTGGAGTTATCTCGTCTGCACTGCGGCTCCTATTTTAAAAAGAAGCACCACAAAGGACTAGGAAAGCGCGGCAGAAGGTTGGCGAGGAGTGCACGCGTGGATTGGGGGAACTACGAGTTGTTTCTTTGGACGTGGCTCTTGCCGGTGTACCCTGATCAACCTGCGCCTATATTTCAGCCTCTGTTATTAAAAACGCACAAACAGCGGACTATTTAAAATGGATTGCTATTTAAAGAAGCTGAAGTATTTAGCATTTGTACAGTAACTCAGTTTTGACTACAATAAAGATGGTGTGTCGCAGTTTTTTTTTTTTGTTTTGTTTTTTTGCTTGTCTGTTTATTTTTATTTTTTGACGTGTCCATTGGCAATGAATATATTCTCTTCTTTCCATCAGAGCTGGAACTGCATCATCAGCTGTAGTCCAGAATAAACTGTCCATCAGCGACCATGACTCAGGAGTTGAAGATGAGGATCTCTCTCCTCGGCCATCTCCTAACCCTCACCCCATCAGCCAACAGGTCTGACTGCTCTTGCACGTTTATCCTTTGCATTACTCAGTAGAGAAGGCACGATACCACCTTTTCATTTCCTGATACTGATATCGAAACCTTGACTATCAGCTGCTCATGATGCCCATGTGATTTCTTTTTCTTTTTTTTCTTCTTTAAAAACTATTAAGCCTTAAAATTTTCTTACACGAAGCATTTCACAGCTGATCTCCTTCAAACAAAATCAGTTGCATTGTAAATATAATAATGTATCAATATATCAGTATAAATCAATATATCAGTATAAATCAATTTTAGCAAAAGAAAAAACAGTCTAGTCTCTTTAGTCTACAGTAAACAGTCTTTTTATTGGTAAACATTTCCAGTTCCAAAAAATCCATTTCTTTTACAAATCCATTTCCTATCTGCGGTCTGTTACAGAATCAGATAGCCGATATGTTTTCTCGGATGTCCTATGCATCTTTTTTTTTTCTTGTTGGTCTCAGCCCAGTATCGGTCCTGGTGCCATCTCTATTACTCAACAATAAGGATACACATTAAGGTTCAGTCACACAACCTGTTGTTAAAATGATATTCATTTTAATGAAATTCAATGTGATGCGCCACAGACGTTTGGTGCCATTCAAATTTTCAAATCATTAACCTTTAACACATCTGCTGTTGACCTGTAGGGCAGCAGATCCTAAATGGATGAAACACTAACTGTATCCATGTGTATGCTACTAAACTAGCTAAAAGTGTGGTGGTATAGGCAGTTGGAAGGCTGTAGAAAGTTGTATTTGTCTTTCTTTTCAGAGCTGGAATGATGTACAGTAATTGAGAGGCTATGTATAACAACATCTTTCTGTCTGTCTGTCTGTCTTTTTAGTGCTCAAACTCCATACGCAGTCAGTTGAGGGGCTGTAGAAAACACTTTTTTCCCTGTTGTTTTTCTTTCTTTTTATTTTTATTTTTTTCAGACCTGTAACTACATATAGAGTCGGTTGATATGCTGTAGAAAATGGTCTTTCAGTCTTTTTCTTTCTCCTTTTCTCGCTTACTTTTTCTTTGACTTTTTATAGCTGGAACATACAATTAGTTGAGAGGCTGGAGAAAATGGTCTTCTTTTCTTTTTATATCTGTTTCTCTTTTTTTATTATTATTTTGTCTTTCTGTCTTCAGAGGTGGAACTACAAGTGTACCCCAAAAAAAAGAAAAGAAATCATTTAAAATTAATTTTTTATTTCTGTAATTTAATTCAAAAAGTGGAACTTTCATATATTCTAGATTCATTACACATAAAGTGAAATATTTCAAGCATTTATTTGTTTTAATCTTTACGATTACAGCTAACAGCTCATGAAAATCAAAAATCCAGTGTAGAAATATTAGAATAAAGAATTTATAATACAGGAATGATGCAGTGTCTCATTCCTACTGTCAAGCCACTCCTGAGCCAGAGACAACTTCAGAAACGTCTTACCTGGGTTAAGGAGAAAAAGATCTGGACTGTTGCTCAGTGGTCCAAAGTCCTCTTTTCAGATGAAAGTAAATGTTGCATTTCATTTGGAAATCAAGGTTCCAGAGTCTGGAGGAAGAGTGGAGAGGAACAGAATCCAAGTTGCTTGAAGTCCAGTGTGAAGTTTCCACAGTCAGTGATGATTTGCGATGCCATGTCATCTGCTGGTGTTGGTCCACTGTGTTTTCTTAAGTCGAGAGTCAATGCCACGTCTACCAGGAGATTTTAGAGCACTTCATGCTTCCATCTGCTGACAAGCTTTATGGAGATGCTGATTTCCTTTTCCAGCAGGACTTGGCACCTGCCCACAGTGCCAAAACTACTAGTAACTGGTTTGCTGACCATAGTATTACTGTGCTTGATTGGCTAGCCAACTCACCTGACCTGAACCCCATAGAGAATCTGAGAGACACCAGACCCAACAATACAGACGAGCTGAAGGCCGCTATCAAAGTAACCTGGGCTTCCAGAACACCTCAGCAGTGCCACAGGCTGATTGCCTCCGTGCCACGCCGCATTCATGCAGTAATTCGTGCAAAAGGATTAAAGCCCCGACCAAGTATTGAGTACATAAATTAACATACTTTTAAGAAGTTTGACATTTCTGTATTATAAATTCTTTATTCTAATATTTTGAGATACTGGATTTTTGACTTCCATGAGCTGTAAGCCATAATATCAAGATTAATACAAAAAATGCTTGAAATATTTCACTTTGTGTAATGAATCTAGAAAATATGAAAGTTCCAGAGGTTAAGAGGTTGTAGAAAACAATATTTCCTCTTTTATTTCTTTCCTTTCTGTTCTTGCTTTCAACTTGGACAGGATGAGAAGCTTTGTAGAACTCCCAATATACAGAAATATTTTGTATACATAGGATTTTATTTAGTATCCTAAACTCCTTTTAGGATAATTAATTTCCATTTCAAATCTAGTTAAATTGTAATAGTATGCAACTAAACTGAAGCCTTTTTTGTATTCAAAAACATTTAAACATTTTATTTAAACTGAGACTTTCTCAGGACTTCTCAATGAAACTGATCCATTATGTTTAAAGCTTTATGGCTTGTGACCATCTGATATGTAGATTATTACAGAATGATTCATTCAAATTAAATATATATATATATTTTAAGTACTTGTTTAAAGTTTAACTTTCGTGATGTTCATCCATATTTTTTCCCCCCCAGACAAGACAAGTCCAGCCCTCTGTGCCAGAACTCTCCATGGTTTTGGATGGCAGCTTCCTGGATGGAAAAGTAGTGGAATCCTATGAGCACACTCTGACACATCCTGTCCAATCAAATCCTCAGCTTAGGAGCTTTAGCAGCAGTACTCCACCCTCCCACCCTGCACCACGACCAACTTCTCAGAGTGTCATGGCTGGCCCTCCACCTATCAGGCGACCTCTGACCCCAGTGTTGTCCCAGCCAAAGCTCAATAGAACACAGTCCACTATTGGGCACCAACCATCCACGTGCAGGAAATCTGTTCCCTCTGTGGGCCGAAGATCGAGCAATGGCTTCTCTGCTTCATCATCTTCCTCCTCGTCTTCTTCACCCAAGGCTGGCTCATCTCCAAGTGGCTCTATCCAGGAGCGCACACAAAGATCTGGTCACCCAAATCCTCCAGTGCCAAACCAAAAGAGCAAAAAAGTGTCCATCAGTGCAGATCAGACGGCACTGCTGCCCCCTTCTCAGCACATGGTGTTCCACAGTACCCCTGCTTTCAACCCCGCCTGCAGCTGCTGCCCTGCCCACCGTGCCCACATGCCCATGTACCAGGGCAACACCTGGCAAGGGACTCCATCTTCACCTATGCAGAACCCTGTGCATTGTCCTCCTGAAGGCAGCCCACATCGGGACTGCTGTCTGTCCCCTACCAAGCCTGCGTTGTCTCTGGGGTGCCGCATGTCACCTGCTCAGAGCCCTGTGTGCCATGCTAGCATTCCCCTGCACTACTCTCCATCACATGCACCACACATTCCCAACGCCAACCCTTGTAGTGGAGCTCTGGACCACACAGCGCCCATGTGCCAGGCTCAGTGCTGCCAGCTGCAGCCTGGTGCCACTGCAGTCACTGCACCAGACATAGGCGTGGGCCTTCTTCCTGCTGATGCCTACAGGATGCTGATGGAGCAGGACCGGCAGCTGAAGCAACTGCAGGCTCAGGTTTGTTGTGGATAGAAGCATAGGAAGTCAAGAAAAATCAGTGGCCAATAAAATGCCTCTAGTATTATATGCTAATAGTATTAGTATACATATATATATATATATATATATATATATACACTACATGTATATTCAGCCTAATAAGTAAGGAGTAAAGAACTTGGGGACATGCTGTTAACACTGATGTTGATTTGTTTTCCTATAATACCATTTCCCAAACATGGACTGTGTTTAAAAAAATAAATAAATAAATAAAAGAAAAAATGGACGACGCACTTTCACTCTCTTCCATTGTAGAAAAGTGAAGCCGCAATATAGTCCCAGTATAGCACTGACATCTTGGAGCCCGAGTCTGTGCAGTAGTGAGCGTGCAAGCACGTCACACCCTCGTTTTATAGCATCAAATAACTAACTCTATATAAACCTATTTAAAAAAGCGAACACTTGAACTTGCATCAGCGTGGTTAAAAACTACCTAAAATGATAGAAACCATTTTTTGGGAAAAAATTATTTGAAGTATAATTTGATTTAGTTTATCTCGCGTCCCTTTAGCTTACATTGACCTATACTGCATCCAGCCACCTGGGGGCAATCGAAAACATTTCTGCTTCGCTTTTCAGGGCTTGTGCGGCACACTTGGTCCCAAAGTGTTTCATTCCGCTTACATCACAGCAATTTGCCAACAAAAAAATGTCATCGCCTTTATGTTCAGTAAGGAAAGTTTGTTTTTAGAGTATGTTTTGCGGTAATTCACATTTTAGGGCTTCAAAAATATTAAACCAATTGATTAACCAGCTTAAATGTGACCTATTAATGAGAAGGGTTTGTGTTTGTGAAATATGCAGTCCAAAACTGAGGACCAATCCCACCTGCTCTTGCAGTTATTATTTTTGTTTGTCAAACAAACATGGTTCTATTTCCCAGGATAAAGTAGTCACTGAAGATGAATATCTTCATATCAGTCTTCATGTGACGGTGACCAAGTGTATCAATGTTAAAACCACCCATTCATGTAATGATGATTTTTTTTTTTTTGTCTCAACACACACTTCTACTCAAGCATCTGTTTTTAATTTGAAGTAGGTGGAATGAACATGTACGTCTGTCAGTTTGTCTTTAAACAATGTTGTGTTTTTTTCTGTCAAAACTTCCATTTTTGTGTTCGTTTACACCACTGTGGCCAGCCCGTTCACGACCCCTGTTTTACCCTGTGTCTCTTAGATCCAGAAACTTCTTGATGCCCAGAGCAAGGTGCCAGAGTCGCCTCGAGCATCTCCAGAGGAGCAGCAGGAGCAGGCCATTCAGACCTCAGTGCTTTCTGAGCCCCTAAAGAAGACGAGTGTGAGCATCGCAGTAGGAACAGGTGCACACAACCTTCATTATTCCATCAGCCTTTTCTGTTTTACGTCATTCTCTTCAACATCAAATCAGCTCAACACGTTTAAAAACGTTCACATAGGTGCCAGTTTGTTCTGGAGTGCTCCCGATCAAAGCTCCATACATGAAGAACAGTCTGAGTGTGATCCAGAGGCGAACAGCACAGTGTCCTCCAAACTCTGCTCAGAGACGATCCACCATAGCAGAGAGGAACTGAGCCCTGCGACACCTCGACACTCCACATCATCGCCACAACACAAGTATGATATCACCTGCTGTTAATACACATTCAAACAATCCTTATTTCAGGCTATGCTGTACAATGTGTGTCTGTGTGATTACCACTCTCAGAAATGCAAACTAATCCCCCTGTACTGAAATCTGATTTACACCAAAATTACTCATCACTTCGGGACCTGCTGTTGTTCAGTCCCTCCATGATTTAACAATTTTTGTATCGCACAGATTAACGCAAAATCAAGCAAATGATTAGAGGAGCTCACAATATTTCATAATTACCACAGATTTGGGCCAAGATGTGTCATCAGTCGTTACTATAGAAACGATCACATGGGAGAATGAGCGCATTAATATGAACCTGTGATCTGAATTACAGCCAGAACTACTGTCCGAGCTGCTGTTATAGAAAATCAATCAACACCTTCTGACCGACTGAGAATTCAACAACACTAATATAAAATAATA